>NW_005841968.1:2230940-2289269 GCF_000455745.1 Alligator sinensis | reverse complement strand
ACGCAAGCCAATAATGGGGCTCGAATATTAATACAAATGGCGGGAACTCTTTGCAAAGTGCATTTCTGTGCTGCAAAGAAGAAATGCACACTGCAAAGAAAGCTACAAACTGGCGGGAAAATAATTCAGTGGTGCCAAAGCACACACAAAACAAAATCACACCTTTGGGTTGTGACACTACTACTGTCTGGAAAACTGTTAAATAACTTTATTTTTCTGATGGTTAAAAACTATTTAATTTTGTGGCCTGCTCATGCCCGTTTGTTCTTGTGCCAATGTTTTCCTTTATCTTAAATATATTTTCAATTTTATTTTATTATGAGCCAGAATAACACAAATCCCAAATGTATATACATCTGAATTTCATGCTGACTAGCTCTAATGGAGCTGCACAGAATGTAAGTAAGTACGTATGTTGAACTGTATACATTGGCTTGACTGTTTATAATATAATCTTAGCACACTGCAAGAATTTTTAAAATGAGTCTCTTACAGCTGTTTACTCAAATCCATATATTTGTTGTTGTGACCTGTTTTTCTAATGTTTTGGCTTTATAGCCTTAATGAAAATCTAACTTTTTATTAGTCCAATCCATTTGTTTTTATTTTTAATATGTTGCCTGGACATGTTATAGTGCACTGTCTTTGAAGTTCTTTATAAATATAAATATCTTTGCACAACATTTTCCTCAATGTTATTATTTTATTAAATTAATTACACATTTTCCTGTATTAGTCTATTTGAAACATAGCAATATGTACACTAGTGTTACTAGTGTAAATTATACATAGATTCCATTATAGGCAACCAAGTCTTCATAATGTATAATCAGTGCACATAAAGTAGAAGTAGCTAATGTTAGAGCTTCTGTCATATTCCTGCCGCTGTTCCTAATCATGATGGAAGTGTGCCATTCAGGACACATCAACATATTAGATAGCACTATGCTGTATTCCCAAAGAGACTAAATAGTAATGCCAAAATGGCAGGAGCTTTAAAATAATCTTCCACTACTGCAATTCATGTTTCTCACTATCACTTAGGCATATCAAGCTGAGGTGTGGGTGTCAGTATAAAGCTCTGATTTTTCAGCTGTGTATGACACCCAAAATTAATTTGAAGTAAACATTTCCTCCCCTTCCCCTCACATCCAAAAAGCAGATTGTAAGTGACAGCCTCTGCCCAACATTGTAAAATACGAACTTAGCATTTCCATAACGTGTCTGGCAGTGTGAAAGTTGTACTACCACCAACAACTATTGCAGTGGCCCGACTAAAACTGGCTGAACTGGGCTGCTCTGTAATGAAATCATGTTACCCACATTTGCTAGTGTAGTGAATGCAGGCAAAGTAAAGACTTTTCATTCTCTTTATCATTTGAGCCAGAATAATTTAAATGAACATAATATTCCAGGTGAGGATGTACCAAATGCTTATATGCTGGAATTTTACTGTCTGTATGTCACATATAGATTATTACTGTCTGTATGTCACACACAGACATAATTTTTTACATCTGTTGCACTTTTAAATGTTTTCTTTGACTCCTATACATTGATAACTAGGCTGTCCTATAGGATTACAGCTAATTTGAACTAAATGGGTGGGTAGGTGTGTGTTTGTATGTGAATAATGCATGTGTTTTATTTTGAATGTGTCAATACTGAATTTCATCTGACACCAAGCTGCTCATCCACTAACTCTATTAAGTCCTCACAGACCTTAGTCTTGATTAACCTGATTAGTTTTGTGTCGTCAGCAAACATTCCCAAGCCATCTGTATGTTTTTCCCCTGTTGTTATTCATCTGCTTTGAGATGATTAATAAATATTGGGCACACCAGTTCTAATATGGAGTCCTATGTTACTGGTTAAATATCCCCAGCTGGCGTGAAGACTAGCCAGCACAGGGCCAGGCACCCTGATGAACTAACTAGTCAGCCCCACCTGGAACCTACCTCCTGCCCTTCCTGTTCCCAGTGTCCTGGATTCTCTGATTTCTTGTCTCTGGTGCTCTTTTGACCATGATTTCTGGATCTTGGCTCCTGGCTTGGTTACTGCCTAGGATCTTCCATTTTCTGATTTCTGGCTCAGTTCTTGACTCCAGTGTGGCGTCTCTGGCAGAGTGGGTGGCTGGTTCTCCTTGTTCTTAATACTATGCTGTTAACTTTTTTCCACGTTGAACTGACAATGTAGAAAAATGTGTCTTGTCTTGAGATGAAAACAGAAACTCTCAAAGAGAAACTTTAAAATTAGATTTTTCATATAACGTACCGTTTTTTGCACAAGTAAGTGCATATTGGGCTCTAAGGGTCCCTCGTGTTTTGGTATGAATTCATTATCTAGTCAATGGGGCCTTTTGGCAGGGGGCAAGGAACGGGCGGGGTAATTTTATATGCATGCGTATACTCTCCCATGCATTCCTCAGCAAAACATCTTCTGAACTAACAAAATCAAACATTTATTTCACTGAATAACTTTAATTTTTATTAAAATCATCTCTGAGACCTGTGACACAGCTAACTGTTCCTTCTCCAAAAATGAGCATGTTTTGTTACTATGTGCTTTTTGAACAAGCCATATTTCATTATGAAGGTAGATGAAGCAAAACCAAAACGTTTAATTGCTATATCCATTCATGATCTCCATTCAAGGCAGTGGGAGGCTTGTGCAGAAGCCAGACACCAAAGTCCGTAGTTTGTCTTCTCTCAAAAAGTGCTTTGCACAGTGTTTCTGAAATACTTCCAGAGACTTGGGAGTGGAGGTGGGGGAATGATACTACGTAGCATATTTAGGGCTTCTTCAAGCCATATTTGTATTCCGACATGATTCTGCGATAGCTGTGTTGTCACTGTATGTAGTGTAACAGAATAGGAGCTGGCTCCAAGTGACCGAGTTAAAGAGTACAAACTCAGAACAGGAGGAAAGAGGTACAGATTTATCTAATGCGATTAATAGACCTTGCCTTCACTGTAGCAAATTTTGGGAGACCAGTATTCTTCGCAAACAGGTAAACCTTAGCCACCTACAAAGCCCTCTTTTATCATTTTGCAAATACCAAAAATGGAGAAAGCTGTGTTTCAGATTGTCTGCATTATAGCAAATCGGAGTTTACGTGTGCCGCTGAAGGACACAGGATTGTCTCTTCATGTGTAAATTGCCTTTTTCACTTGCAGTGTATATAGCAAGAGTCTCAGTTTCCTTTTTCTTTTCTCATTCTAACTTCTTGACATTCTGGACATTCATGAACAATAATATCCTCAGGAAGTTGGGTAATGACTTGAAAAACCCTGTAAATTCAGACAGGCATGAACATGTTGAAATAAAATTTCAATTAATTCTCTGCTCTTACTTTTCTCCTGTGGAAAGCTGTTAGCCCATTTACGCTTTCCTGGGTCACGGAAATGCAGAAGCTTGTTGCAGGTACAGTTTTTCAGTTCTCCTTCAGCCACGGAAAGGAAGTTAGTTGTCCACCTGATGTGTGCCTGCCTTTGACTAAACCTGCTGCACAGGCAACATACGTCTTAATGGGAAAATAGTAGCTTCCTAAAGAGAGAGGGAGACAGAGAGTAAATAAAAAAATTGATTTATTTTTTCTGTAGTGCAAGATTGTGAATTTGTAGGAAGTCTTTGAAGTGTCCTGGATGTATATCTGACAGAAGCATCCCCTTCTTAGTAGTGGGTTATATGTTTTGTAACACTTTTTACATTCTATAATATGTATTTTACATTCTATAATATGTATTTTATTGCAACTTAGGGGAAAAGAAGAATTTACTTAGCAGATCACAGTCTTTCTACAAAGTCTTCTGTCATTTGAGGTGGGGATTTTTTAACTGCTTAGCTCAAGGTGTCTGTGATTCCATTTCCCCAAAAAATAGTTTTGTAGTCACTGCTTAAGAAAACAAGTACTCAATGTATGTGCTGACATTTGTCACTCAGTTACAGGTTTATCTGCCTTACGGAGCTGAGGAAGCATGTTGCTGTCTTGAAGTGCTAAAGACTTGTCTATGCTACAAAAATAGACATGTTAAAACACGATTTTGGCCTCCAACATGTTTTTTCTTGCTTGTTATCTTTTTTTTTTCATATTTTTATTGGAAATAATGATACATAGAGTCCTAGCCAGTCTTTTATGTAGCAGCTTCCTTTCCAAGCCCCATCCAGCTATAATGACAGAGGTGTTGCCAGTCCATGTCATCCAGTTGCCAACCTTTCATAAATAGCACTCTCTCAAATACTAAGTTTCTTTTCCAGTCTTTGTGCATCACCCGTTCTTGTTATTTTACTTTCGATGCTTTCTTTCAAAGTTGAAATAGCTCCCATAAAACTCTATCCAGGGTTTAAATAACTCATATTTTTCTTAGAAACTTTATAGTGTATCAGCAACATGACAAAACAAGGTAAAAATGTACCTAACTAAAATTAATGTACATCATCATTGATCAATCAAATCTGCTATGCATGTTCCCTCCTTCTTTCAGAGGCCAGGTCAGGACAGTAATGGGAGAAGAAACGTTCCCTGTTCGTTCCACTTGTCAAAACAGCAGGAATCTTCAGAAATCCCTGGACCAAAAGGAAACATTTTCTTTTTAGGAGTTGTAATGACGATATAGCAATATGATTTAACTGTAACTAGTCAGTGTAGGTCACAAGGTCTCAAAAAAATCTTTTGCCTGAGTTTCAGAAGCAGTGAGCACTTGTCATTCCCTGTGAAGTAAATAAGTTCTGCCCTGCACCTTTGAAAAAAACAGTTCAGTAAACATTGATAACAGTCTGTAAGGAATACAGGTACCATCTTACATGCTTGTTTCCGTTTTTGAACAGGAGATGTCATTGAATTCCATGGTCCCGAAGGAAGTGGAAAAACAGAAATGCTTTATCACCTCATCGCCCGTTGCATCCTTCCCAAATCAGGAGGAGGTTTGGAAGTAGAAGTCATGTTCATTGATACAGACTACCATTTTGACATGCTTCGTCTGGTT
Source organism: Alligator sinensis (assembly GCF_000455745.1). Lineage (NCBI taxonomy): Eukaryota > Metazoa > Chordata > Crocodylia > Alligatoridae > Alligator > Alligator sinensis. Next base: position 2,284,284 of record NW_005841968.1, on the reverse strand, counting down.
ACCATTCTTGAACACAGACTACCCCAGAGCACAGAAGAAACAATAAAACTGTGCCTTGGAAGGCTTTTCCTTGTTAACTGCAACAGTAGCACACAGTTGCTTCTCACTCTTTACTCTCTAGAAAATATGTTTTGTACTCACCCTTCTCTCTGCCTTTTGATTTTAGACAGTATATCTGCTTTTTATTGGATAGACAGAAGCAATGGTGGGGAGAGTTATAACATGCAGGAGTTGAATATGAAAAAGTGTGTTAAATTTCTTGAGAAGCTTGTCGGAGAGCATCATTTAGCTCTGTTTGCAACAACACAAACAATTATGCAGAAATCTTCAAGCTCTGCAGAAAGTTCCTTTTCCTTAAAACATCAGTGTGGAGCTGATGTAGACTACAGGCCTTATCTTTGCAAATCGTGGCAACAAATGGTAACCCACAGAATATTTTTCTCTAAGCAATGTCATTCTAGTAACAGCAAAGGTTTTTCAATTGTTTCTTGTCATGTCAAAAGAAACCATGTAGTGAAATGTTCATTTAGTATTGCAGAATGTGGAGTTCAGTTTTAACTTGAATTTGCTTTTAAAGTTATGGTAAATCTTCAGTCTAACTAGCCTTCTGTATTTTTTTACATTTTTGTACCTTCTTAACGATCTTGATTTGTTTATGAATTTTGTTATGAACATTTATTAAATTCGGTGAAGAGCAGAGGAAATATAAAGATTTGAATGACTGTATAAGTTCAGCATAAAATAGAGAGGAGTGTTGTAACTATTTATGTGTGATTGATACATCAAGAGATTAAATCAAGAGAACTAGAAGTCAAGTCATCTTTAACTCTGTCTCCTTTCACTAACATTTTCTAAACAGTATACAGCCAAATGCACTGACTTCAGCTCTGTCATAACCCTTTTTACACCTCTTCCTCTTCTAAGCTACACAGAATGTAGTCTAGCTCTGTATGTGGGAGTTGGTGCATAGGCAAATGTTAGTACTTTGTAAATATTGGCCTTGATTGACTCCCACTAGCATAGAGACATACACTCTGCATATACCCTTTGCCAGCAGGCACAGCTGCGCCTCAGGAGAATTCATTTTCTGTGTAAGGAAGGTTCCATTGTCTCTGGCTAGGCACCATCCAGTTAAACCTGCCAACACTTATAGTATCACTGGTCAGAGCAAGGATTACAGGTGTCACCAGTAGCATAATAGGGGGAAAGAGGGTAAGAGGGGTGACCAGAGCAGCAGCCCTGGACACTTTTTGTAAAAGGACACAAAATAGCCACTGCCACCATTAGCACAGTAGCAGCCAGCGCTGCCCCAGATGTAGGGCTGCTCTCCTACACCTCTGGGTGTCACTGTGACCTCTCCTTTGTCAGAAGGTCTTCAGACATCTTCAGTCCTCTCAAAAGTTGAAAGGACTTAGTGCTATAGTTGAAGGATCCATAGGCCCCTGGCAGCTGTTACAATTAAGATGTGATAAACCTGTTAATCACACCATAAATAACAACTCAGACACGCATAATGGCATGACAAAATGGGAAACCAGCCACAAAAATATTTCACAAAAGATGTGTAACTCCATATGGGAGTTTCAAACTGGCTCCTCCATGGGACTGGGACTATTCAAAATAGACTGGTGCAGTCCTGAGTTGGGACCAACAACTGATTGTTTGCTCTGGGACCACTCCAGTTCAACTGGGCTATGGGTATCTGGCTTTCAATTTGCTGCTGTAGGGGAACCTCAGGAACTTAGGCTCTCCCTGCCCTGGCAAGTAGCTGTGACATCATTGGGATCTGATCCCAAAATCACACGCATGCTAGGAGGCACGATTGTTAGGATCAGGGATGAGCTCCCACCACACTATAAAATGAACGTGTGCCAGGGGTCCTAGAGCCAGCCCTGGATACTTGCAAACTACTAGCAAGTAGGTAACGCTCTTAAGGAAAGAGGATACAATTTTTTAATAACATTTGTATTGCACCCTTAAATCAGATAAACCATGTCCCTGGGCTTTATGGGCCACTCTTATTCAACTTGGTTTGTGTAATTTTTTTAGTTCCCCATTTATTAATGTCCCAGTCGGATCTTTCTTTTTCAAGAGCATATTAATTCATCACAATAGTCTTATCTTCTTTTAGATGTATAACCTCTGTGGAGCTGTAATACAGTATTGACCATCTTAATGCAAAGTATGTATGTATTGTATGAGAACTCCAATGAATTTTACTTTCTCTTGGTTTACATCCTTGTATCATGACCACAATCATGCTTCAGCATACACTGCTATCTTATGCAGATTACCTCACTAAGTAATGACAAATAAGTGTGAAACATTTGATTTGAAAAAGGCAGAGGAGAAGATGCTAGGTCAGACAGCATATATTATGATGCTTCACTTAGCTGAGCAATTAACATGATATTCCTTATTCATGGTTACTCTTTAGAAGCATTGTCAAACAAGTTACTGCATATAAAAGCTATTCTACCTATGCAAAATGAATTTGGATCCAAGTCTAGTTCCTAAAAGTAAGTAAGTAAGCATTGCAATTGGTAGTTGTAACAGAGAGATTAATGCTCCTGTTACTTTAAGGGAAAACTTGTGGCAGACAGAGACGAGGCAGCAGAATAAAGGTCAGCTGCAAAGGGATAAGCAGCCAGGGAGCACTGTTCCTTAGGCAGAGAGCTACACATTAAGAAGGAGGAACACCTGCAGCCAGTCAAGGGAACATTGCTCAGAGCCAGCTGGCTACAAGAACGCAGGCAATTAGAGGCCAAAGGCTTGAAGTGCCTAGATCAGAGGTAGCTCTGCTGCCATAAAACAATCAGGCAGAGCTTAGACGGGTGACAAAGAAGCAGTGGTCATGATAATTGTTAAGGTCCCTTGGAAGCTACATGGCAGGTCCTGAAGAGCAATCCCTGTAGATGGTAGAGACACTCACCTGACCTGCAGGGGCAGGTCTTAAAGCAGGGGCAGGCAAAATATAGCCCATGGGCCAGATATAGCCCACCAGGCCATTCTGTCTGGCTGACAGGGCCCCTAAAAAAAAATGAGAAAATTATTTTCCTGTGGCTGCCTGTCAAAGATGACAAGGCACCAGCAAGAGCAAGACCCAGGAGGAGCCGGCTGCAGGACCCAACAGCAGCAGCAAGGCCCACCCTGCCCTGCCTCACCCTCAGTTCCTAGCTAGAAGCTTCTGCCTAGCAGAGGCCTCCAGCCTGGTGACCTTGGGGCTGTTCCCAACACACTCTCCATCCAAGAGTAGAGGCTCAGATGAGAACAGGCAGGGATGCGGGAGGATTGCTGGCAAAGCAGGAACCAGCCTGGCCCAGCCAATACGTCATGGTTCCTAACTGGCTCCTACTGTGCCATTTGGTCCCAGCCATGCAGCTGGGAACCATGTACTGCCATAGCAGTGGGCAGGCGGGGAGAAACGGCAGGTGGGTGGGGGGGAAAGCAGTGGCAGCAGGTAGAGAAGTATCACAACCCAAAGGGTGTGATTTTTGTTTGTGTGTGCTTCGGCACTGCTAAATTGTTCCCGCTAAATTGCAGCTTCTTTGCACGGTGGAGTTTTCTGCTGCAAAAGAGAACCCCGGTGCAAGGGAGAATTTCCCGCCAATTTGAAGCTTTCTTTGCAGGGTGCATTTCTTTGTTGCAGCACAGAAATGCTCATTGCAAAGAGTTCCCGCCATTTGTATGCTAATTCGAGTCCCATTATTGGCCAGTTCTAAATTATTCACACGTGGCGGCTAGTGATTGGCTTGCTAGCCGTATAAAAGGCTTGAGTGGTTTCCGCGCAAGTTGGAGGACTCCACGAACACCGGGAGGAGGAGACTTCACGCTGTGTGAAGATCTCAACCGGACCCATGGAGCCTAGCAAACTTCGTGTGGATGCAGAAGGACCCACGGAGCCTAGCAAACTTCGTGTGGATGCAGAAGGACCCACGGAGCCTAGCAAACTTCGTGTGAGTCCTTGACCGACTTCAGAGCTCTTCTACCCGGGTTCGAGTCCTGCAGGTTTATTTTCCTGTCACCGAAAACCCATTGCGACGTACCCTTGTGTTTTACATCTTCCTGTCGCCGGAACCCTTTGCGACGTACCCTCGTGCCCTGCAGGTTCGAGTTTTGTTTCCTGTCTGTAACCGCAACTCAAGCAAGTTTTCCAGCCTGCACCACTGCCATCTCGGTGTAAGTAAACAATCTTTAAAACTACCGCTAAGCGTTTGTGCCTAATTCCAGCTCGTCCGCCTGCCTCTCCGACCCGGTGTGCCCGGGCTGCTGGCCACAGCCCGTGTGCAGCACGGAAAAGGGCTCGGGTCACTCCCGGCCCCCACAGGAAGGAAGGGAAGTGGCAGGGGAAAGGCAGCAGCGGCAGGTGCAAGGTGGAAAGCAGTGAGTAGGACCGCAGGGCCCTGGGGCCAGGGCTGATGGCACCAGGAGCCAGCTGGGACCCACAGGGGCTAGGCTGGCTCTTGCTGTGTTCTGCAGTCCTGGCATTGCAGCTGGAAACCACGCACTGCTAGGAGGTGCCCAGCCAGGCCGGCCAACTCCATGCCACACCACAGAGTTCTCAGCTGCAACACTGGGACCACAGAACGCAGCAGGAGTCCCAGCATTGCACGGAGGACCCTGTGGTGTGGCATGGAGCTGGCTGGGCACATGCTGGCACCACACAGTTCCCAGCAGTGTGGCACTGAGCCAACCTGACCCGGCCTGTCCCTTCCAGGCACCATGTGGTTCCTGGCTGCAACACGGGAACCCATGCAGGACGGCATGGAGCCAGCCAGACCAGCCCTGCAGCATGCAGTTCCTGGCTGTAACGCCAGGACCCATGTGGACCCAGCCCAGCCCAATGGCATGCTAGTGCCAAGAGCTGTGGGGAGTCCCATACCATCAGGCTGGGCCAGATTGTGGGGTTCCTGGCACTCTAGCTGGGATCTGCACATGGAGGCACAGAGCCAGAGTCCCATGAGCCCCACATTGCAGCCAGGAAGCATGTGGAGCCCTGCCTTACACCCCACATCCACACACATGGACACACACACCCACATACCTACCCACACCCATACACCTGCAGCAACCCAGTGGTAGCCAGTGTGCTTATGTAATAGTAATAACCAGAGGGCCAGATGGGTCTGATAGGGGAGGTTAGGAGGTCCCAGTGGTGCCCGAGTTGCACACAGCTGTTTTAGGGAATCCCACCAGAGTCCAGGGCCCAAGACAGAAGAGGTTCCTGTCAGGGAGAGTAAGACTAAAGGAGAGAGAGTTTGGAGCACAGTGCTCATCAGGGGCAAAACCAGAGCCTGAGTTGGGGGAGGACCAGGGCCAGGGACCATAGCCTACATGGGGCAAGGATAGACAGGGCCAAGGAGCCCAGCACACAAGGTGCACGAACCAGGGGCCCATAGGCCAGGGAGCAGAACCACAGCCTGAAAGAGGAGACAACTGAGGCCAGGGGCCTGTAACCTAAAGGGGGTGAGAATAAATAGGGCCAGGAAGCCCATAGCCCAAGAGGCAAGAACTAGGGCCAAGGGCCCATAGCCCAGGAGGAGCAGAAGTGGACGAAGACATAGCAGCCTAAGCCCTAAGGGAGGCAGTGAATGATAGAGACACAGAGCCCTGAGCTTCAGGAGAGGCAGAGACTGAGAAAAGGCAAAGAATCCTGAATGGACTAGAGCAGAGTCTGGGGGCTGAGTGCCCACTGATTAGTGATTGGTACTTGCGAGGCATGGGGATGGCTGTAGGGGAGGTCGGAGGCCATGAATAGCCCATAAGGCATCTGGTGTCCTAAGGGGCACGTATGGAGTGCCCACCTAGCATAGGGATAGATTGGGATCAGTAAGATCCGAGTGGGATCCACTGGCCAGAAGATAAACCAAGGCTCACTCTAAGGTCCTTGGGCAGGCTCCTTTTCTAAATCTATCAAGAATACCAAGGTGTGGCAGGTGAGAGCAAAGGAGGGGTAGCTTAGTGGCAGAGCTGGGCAGGAACTGTTTGACCACCAGGGGCACACTCCTGTTACTGTAGTCTTAGAAGCCAAAACATTTTAATACGTAAAGATCAATACAATTTCAATTCTAGAGAGAAAAAGAATACAAGGTTGGTAATGCGGAAACATGTGCCAGTTGTGGCTGATAGAGAATGCCTCAGTTTCAATAGATGTGAGTTTTGGTTCACATCTATTGAAAAAACAAAAACAAAACAGCATACTGGGTTGTATTAAAATAAGTGTCACTTGTAAATCAAGGGAAGTGATTTTTCTGCTGTATTCAGCTCTGGTGAGGCCTCATCTGGAGTAGTGTCCAATTTTGGGCCTCACACTTCGAGAAGGATGTGGACAGTCTGGAAAGAGTCCACCACAGAGCAATAAAAATGATTAGAGGCCTGGGAAACATGACTTAAGAAGAAAGGCTGAAAGAACTACGGTTATTTAGTCTGCAGGAGAGAAGACTGAGGGGGGATTTGATAACAGTCTTCAAATACCTGAAGGGTGACTACAGAAAAGATGGAGATGGGCTTTTCTCTGTGGTCATAGGGGACAGGACTAGGAGCAATGGCCTCAAGCTTCAGCAAGGGAAATTTGGGTTGGAGATTAAGAGAAACTTTCTACTTATGAAGATAGTCATGCATTGGAAAAGACTACCTAGAAAAAATGTGTTTTTTCCATCCTTGGAAGTTTTCAAGAGCAGGTTAGACACTTGGCTGGGATGGTCTAGTCAGGGCTGATCTTGTCTTGAGCAGGACTGGATGACCTCATGAGATCTACTTTCCTATGATACCATGACTTTATAAGCAATGCTACTGGTATAAAATTAAGGAACGAAAGCAGAAGATAAGAAACAGCAGAACAACAACTAGTAAAACAAACATCGTGTATGCAGGAAAGCAAGCAACTTAATAATACCTATCAAAACTCCAATATGGCCTTTAAAACTTCGGAAATAACTAAAAATATATGTTCCTTTTTTATTTGAGACAGATATGACACAACTCCAGAATTTGATTTTGTCCTTGTGTTTATATTTGTAGAGAAGAGTGTCTCTTGTGTATGCTGTGGCATTAAGATGCTAGAGCCCCTCTTCCCAAGGAACTCTGCCTTTGAATTCAGAGTCCCTAAAAATAATTTTATTGGGGCACCTCTTAAACCGAAAGCAGTCAACTTGTGTAATATGCCCCATTTCCCGCTCCCTGATAAAATCTAAGATCTGAATGCTTATGAGTTCCTTTGTTGACTCCCAAGTATGTCTTCCTGTTAAAGCCTAGGGCTCTGAAATTAATTTTGACTGTATCTTGTTCAAATCTGATTTGAAGCTCCGTTGGTGTGTGAACACAGATGCATTGGCTGTCCCAGGAATTGCTCTTGATTTACATCGGACAGCCCAGAATTCCAACCGCCTTCATTTGAGGCAACGTGGTTTCTCCCACACGCTATCTTTTCATCACTCCAGCTAGCTGGAACACACCCTCCTGTTTGAGTGCCAGATTTCCTGCCTGGTTGGGACACCGTCTTCGCTCAATGATTTTCACTGGAACTTTGTCAGTTATCCAAGCTAAGAAAAAAATGTCTGCAGTGCTAGCGCTGCTGGCTTGCAGGATAATGATACCTCCTCTGTGTTTCCAAGCACAATGTTAACAGTAAGAACACCTATCATGTAAGCTGATTTGTTTTTGTCTGCATGTGCCCTTTTGCTTGGCACTGCGTTGGTGTTGTCTGGATTTGGTGTTGTCTGGGCATTTGAGGCTTTGGATTGAGTTGAGTTTTCAAATACTTCAAGCTATTATAGAGAATTGCAGAACAAATAAACAAAGCAGCTGGAAGAAGCTCCTTCTGAACGAATCCCAAGCAGAACATTTGTATGCAGGATCTGGCATGTCACGAGTTGCAACTCTGGCAAACAAGCTTTAGAGCTTATGGGAAATGTCCTACAGCTCTGGCAAAGACAGCATGTTATTTATTAATATAGAGTGCCCTTTGAAAGCTTCAGAGTGCTTGACAGAAAAAAATGTATATTGTACATTATTTAGTGCAAAAAAAAAGCCCGTACATTAAAGCTACAAATTGAAACCACTCAAATAAAGGGGGTGGAATGCCTCTCCCAGCAATGTTAGAGCAATATTAGTTCATTCGTGGTGCACAACATGTTTTATAGTTTGTATTGAATAGACATTAATGCTGTACAGAAGATATTTAAAAAGAAACACCTAGTGGAACACAGCTAGAATATACTTTTACCATGAGCAGCTGAACATATTCATGTCCTGATTCCAGAAGTCAACATTTCAGACTGTGGTGTTCACTGTTAGGTATCTGAATAACCAGCTTGATTTGGAGGAGTGCAGAGAGCCTGCACTTCTTTCATATCCTGTCTCCCAATATTGGCATACCTCCATCAAAACATGAATGGGAACACAGGTATGGGGAGAACAATATAACAATCTAAGAACCCATAACCCACATTTTCGAACTTGGTTGGATAATAGTTAGGCATCTCAATCCGTGTGTAGATCTTAGAGCTGATCGAAAACAACTTTGACCAAACCATTTTCCATCAGCAAAGGCTGTTCTGTTGAAAATGAAATGCTTTGTGAAATGATACTAATTTTTGTCAACATTTTGTTTTTGAAGAAGAAATGGGGAAAACATTCAAGTGGTGTCAAGATGTCCTGTTTTGATATTTTTGGAATAAAAAATATTTTGGTATTTATTTTATACTATGTAATTTCACAATAGTATGTAATAATCCAATTTTAAAGTGACAAATTTGAAACATCCGAATGTATCAATAGGAAATGTTTCTATCAAAACATTTTAAAGAACTTTCAGATAATTTTGAAAGTTTCCATTTTAAAGACAGATTTTCGAAGGTTGAACTCCTTTGCAAAAGGGAATTTCTATCCTCCATCCAACTCTTTTTGGCAGCGGACCAAGTGGCTTGGGTTTCAGAGAAGGTGAGCATGAATTCCCAGGGAAGGGTTTGGGAGTAACAACCAATATGTGATCTGAGAGTATGCTATCACTAGCCTCTGAATCCAGTCATTTGAATGAATCTTAGAAATTAATACTAAAAGAAATATAGTGATACTGAAGCTAAAAGGTAGCTATTTGCTTCATATACTAAGTCAAAGGTTATCAACCTCCAGCTCATAAGCCAGATCCAGCCCACGAGGCCATGACTTCCACATGAGAAAGAAACTTTGGCCATGAGGGAGTAGTGGCAGCATTAATTACAGCTCCCCTGTTGCCAAATTTCTGGACCCATGGATAGCCCTATGAGTCACGTCATGGCTTTTCTGAGGAAAGGGAAGATAGAGCAGCAGAGTAAGGACCCTGGACTTCAGAAAAGCAGACTTCAACTTGTTCAGGGAACTCATGGACAGGATCCCCTGGGAAGCCAGACTGAGGGGGAGAGGAGCCCAGGAGAGCTGGCTGTACTTTAAGGAAGCCTTACTGAGAGTGCAGGAACAAACCATCCCGATGTGCAGGAAGACTGTGTATAGGAAGTATGGCAGAAGACCAGCTTGGCTTAGCAGGGAACTCTTCAGTTAACTAAATCACAAAAAGGAAGTCTATAAGAAGTGAAAAGTTGGACAAATAAATAGGGAGGAGAATAAGAGCATTGCTTGGGCATGCAGGGATGAAGTCAGGAAGGCCAAAGCACAATTCAAGTTACAGCTAGCAAGGGATATGAAGGGTAACAAAAAGGGTTTCTACAAGTTTGTCAGCAGCAAGAGGAGAATCAGGGAATGTGGGTCCTTTACTGAATGGAGGAGGCACCTAGTGACAGAGGATGCAGAAAAGGTGAAGTGCTCAATGCCTTTTTTGCCTCAGTCTTCACAGGCAAGGTCAACTCCCAGACTACTGCACCTGGAGGCACAGTTTGGGGAGGAGGTAAGCAGCCCTCAATGGTGAAAGAACCCATTAAGGACTATTTAGAAAACCTGGACATATAGAAGTCCATGGGGCCGGATGGGATGCACCCGAGGGTGCTGAGGGAGTTGGCTGATTAGATTGCAGGGCCAGTGGCCATCATCTTTGAGAATTCATGGTGATTAGGAGAGGTCCTGGATGATTGGAAAAGGGCAAACAGTGCCCATATTTAAGAAAGGGAAAAAGGAAGATCCAGGAAACTACAGACAAGTCAGCCTCACCTCAGTCCCTGGAAAAATGGAGCAGATCCTCAAGCAATCCTTTTCTAAACACTTGGAGGAGAAAAAGGTGAGTAGTATAGGCAGCAGAAGGCCAGGGATAACAGGGCTTAGCCCCCCTCAATTGCAGGAAAGCAGGTAGGGCCACAAGGCAACCCAAGTGCCCAGGTGGCTGCAGTGGGGGGAGCCCCCCATTTCAGGAGGGATGTGGACAACATGGAGAGGGTCCAGAGGAGGGCCACCCGCATGATCCGGGGACAACAGGGCAGACCCTACAGTGAGAGACTGCGGGACTTGAACCTATTCAGCCTCCACAAGAGAAGGCTGAGGGGGGACCTGGTGACCGTCTATAAACTCACTAGGGGGAACCAGAAGGGTTTGGGGGAGACGCTGTTTCCCCTAGCCCCCGCTGGCATAACAAGGAGTAATGGGCACAAGTTGATGGAGAGGAGGTACAGATTGGACATCCGAAAAAACTACTTCACAGTTAGGGCGGCTAGGAGCTGGAACCAACTTCCAAGGGAGGTGGTGCTGGCCCCTACCCTGGGGATCTTTAAGAAGAGGCTGGATACCTACCTGGCTGGACTCATTTGAGTCCCGTTTTTTGTTTTTAGGGTTCTTTTGTTGTTCTCCCGCCCTGGCGGGGGGTCGGGCTAGAAGATCTATTAGGTCCCTTCCGACCCTAAAACTATGAAACTATGAAACTATAAGGGATGGGGGAGTGGTGAGCACAGACTCAGAAACTTGCAGCCCAGCATATGGATCACTGCCCAGCACCACAGGCAAGTCTCAGTCTGTGAAGGGGAAGGGGTAGGGGGCCAGATCAAGGTCCCCACAGTGAGGGAGGGAGTAAAGCAGGAGCTGGGGTGAATGGGGCCCTGGGACAGGTCATGGGACTGGAAGCCCCAGGCAGCTCGTCCAGTGGCACTGGAGGGCTCCCACCACTGCATGCACCCCAGGGAAGGTATAGAGGGGTACATGCCTCCCGGATTTGTGTGCAGGGTGGAGGTGGGCTGCCACTGGGTGCAAGGGCTCTGTTCCCCACTGCCTTTGCCACTGCTGCAGGAACTGTGCGATGCCTTGTGCCGGCCACCGCCAGGCAGGCAGAGGAAGCAGCGCAGCCTGGGGGCAGCAGGCACGTGGCATTGTGTGGCTCCCAAGGCAGTGGGGCACAAAGCCCCAACCCACAGCAGCAGCCTGCCTCCACCCCGTGCTCAAATCCACGGGGCATGTGCCCCCTGGCCCTCCACCAGGGTGCACACAGCAGCGGGAGCCACCCTTTGCCCCTGAATGAGCTGCCTGGGGCTCAAATCATCCCACAACCCACCCCAGCTCCAGGGCCCCATTCACCCCAGCTGCTGCCCCGCCTATGCCCCACTCCCTCCTTCACTATGGGGGCCTTGATCTGCCACCCCCTTCCCCTCCATATACTTACCTCCCCCCCCACAATAATATTTTCTCTCGCCACCTATGGTGATTAGAAACAACATAGATTCACCAAAGGCAAGTCATGCCCAACCAACCTGATGACCTTTTATGATGAGATGACTGGATCAGTAGATGTGGGGAGGGCAGTGGATGTGATATACCTTGATTTTAGCAAGGCTTCTGATACTGTCCCCCACAACTTTCTTGCAGGCAAGCTAAGGAAGTACAGGCTGGATGAATGGACTGTAAGGTGGATAAAAAACTGGCTGGGGCATCGGGCTTGGAGGGTAGTAATCAATGGCTCAATGTCTAGTTGGCAGCTGGTATCAAGTGGAGTACCCCAGGAGTAGATCCTGGGGCCAGTTTGGTTCAATGTCTTCATCAACGACTTGGAAGATAGCATAGAGTGCACCTTAGCGAGTTTGCAGATTACACCAAGCTGGGTGGAGTAGTAGCTACACTGGAGGGTAGGGCTAGGATTCAGAGTGACCTAGACAAATTGGAGGACTGGGCCAAAAGAAATCTCATGAGGTTCAACAAGAGCAAGTGCAAAGTCCTGCACTTAGGATGGAACAATCCCATGCACCAGTACAGGCTGGGGGCTGACAAGCTGGGCAGCAGCTTTGCAGAAAAGGACCTGGGGGTCACAGTGAACAATAAGATGAATATGAGCCAGCAGTGTGCCCTTGTTGCCAAGAAGGCTAATGGCATACTGGGTTGCATTGGTAGGAGGGTTGCCAGCAGGTCAAGGGAAGAGATTCTTCCCCTCTGTTCAGCACTAGTGAGGCCATGTTCAGCTTTGGGCCCCCTGCTACAGAAAGGATGTGGACAAATTGGAGAGAGTCCAGTGGATAGCAGTTAAAATGGTGAGGGGGCTGGAGGACATGACTTCTGAGGAAAGACTGAGGGAACTGGGCTTATTCAGTCTGGAGAAGAGAAGACTGAGAGGAGATTTAATAGCAGCCTTCAACTACCTGAAGGGAGGTTCAAAAGAGGATGGAGCTGGACTGTTCTCAGTGGAGGTGGATGACAGAACAAGGAGCAATGGTCTTAAATTGCAGCAAGGTAATTTTAGGTTAGATATTAGGAAGAATTTTCTTCCTAGGAGGGTAGTAAAGCACTGGAACAGGTTGCCCAGAGAGGTTGTGGACTTTCCATCCCTGGAGGTTTTCAAGACCCAGCTACACAAAGCTTTGGCTGGGATGATCTGGTTGGGGATGGTCCTACTTTGAGCAGGGGGTTAGACTAGATGACCTCCTGTGGTCATTTCCAACCCTAATTTTCTATGATTCTATGACCCTGCATAGAATCGCACCAGGTCATGGTGGGGATGACATTCAGGGTTGGGCTGACGTGGCCAGATCCAGTGTACAGGGTTGGGTTGGCACACAGCCGCATCTAGTGCATGAGGTCAGGCCAACATGTGGCAAAGAGCTGGTGCGTGGGTTTGGACCAGTGCACTGCCAGATCTGGCATATGAGGTTGATCTAGCAAGTGATCAGATCCAGCGTGTGCAGTCAGGCTGCATGTTCTGTTGAGCAGGCATGCATGCTGGGCCAGCATGGTGGACTACATCTGTGGAACAGCCTTGTGTGCTGACCCCATACAGCACATCCAGCTCATGGACTGCCCCACACCACTCATTTTGACTGCAGGGCCAGAAGGTTGAGCACTGCTTTCCTAAATAAGTTTTGGGGAGGAGAAATTGACTGTCAAGTTAGTTCTGCTAATGAACTAAAGGAGAAATTTTGTCATTCATAGATTCGTGGACCTCTGCCCTCCTTGATATAGCCAAATAAGAGTATCCAGCATACCAACCAATGTGGATATCTGTGATTGTGTTTGGAAATCACTCTGGGAGCAATATTGCAAGTCAATAACTTTATTGACTTTATTGACTGCTACATACACCAACTTGGGATGTCAAAAGTGACCTGAATAACAAGCTGGTGACAGAGAGAGGGAGCTCTTTTCTTTCTCCTGCTCTTTGCTTTTTGCAACAAGTCGTTTGAATACAGAAGTTTTAGGCAACCTATATATACTTTACTTGGTACTTATAGTTGTGTCATAAGGTTTATACCCAGTGCTAATTCGAATGGTCATGAGTTAATTTGGAGATTCATCACTTCCTCAGCTGGAACTAGTTGCTGGCCTGGCAGCAGCTGGAGGTAAAAAAAACAGTGGCTCAGACATGCTGTCACCAAAGCAGGGGGAGTTTTTGAGAAGCGCTGTCTGGGAGCAGAAAGTAGGCTGGTTTCTTGTGCTGATGGGAGAAAGGAGTGTGAGATGCTAAGGAGAGAACGTGACATCCAGAGGGCAGTGAAGAAGTTGCTTTAATACCTTCCTCTACACTCCCTGGCTGGAACCCAGGAGTGTGCAGTCCTAGTTCCCCTAACAAGCCCTATGTGGGGGTTACTAAAATCTGAAGAGATTGTGTGGAAGAGATTACCAGAGATCCAGCCAGAAAGCAAAAACAACAGGTGAGAATGGCTACCAGTGACACAGTAGTGTTGAAGTGATGTTGTTGCCAGGATGGTTGGGAAATTATACTAGAGGCAAGAATTCTTGAAGGTAATATCTTTTATTGGACCAACTGCATGACTGGTATAGCCATAGATAAGGTTTTGGGCATCATAGTACCCTTCCTCAGACCTCTGAGAGAAGCAAGCAGAACAGAGCTAAGTAGCAAATGGAACAGAAGCTGGTGTAAGACTCCCTATGAAAGTATATTGCCAATAAAAGCAAATAAAGCCAATGAAAGGATATTGCACCTGTTTTTCCACTCTATGCGCTAGACCCCATCTACCCTAAAAAATGCCCTTCCATGTCTCTTACTAAGCAACCTACACAACTTTGTAATACTAGAACTGATTTGCCAAGGATGACTCTTGAAGCTGGAGACAGCATTCTAAGTCAGTGGATCTATGCCTCTTGAATTTACCCTGCCATAAATATATGCTAGTGCCTACTGCAAAATATAAAGGTGTGCTAGAAAGTGCTTTGCAACTGCAGCTTCTTTATCAAAGCATATCTTAGAAATGAAAAAGCATTAGGAGTTCAATATCATCTTGCTTCAGTTCAAGGTTGAGCTTTTGTCCGTGTTGGAACTTAGCATTTTAATATTTGCTGATTTGTATGCAGCCTTGACTTAAAGCAGCGTATTCTAAGTAAGAGCAACTATTGGGTGGGGGGTGTTGCTGTTTTTGAAAAATGTTCTTTTGCCAAGATATAAAAGTAACTTATTGTGTATGTCTTATTTTTTAAATGGATTCCTAATATTCTGCACGTACACGTTGAAAAAATAATAATTTTCATCATCTGGGAAAAGAATATACATACATAAATTTAGAATCTCACCAAACTACTGTAGTACTTCTATAGAACAACCAAATTTAAGATCTCACCCAACGTCATATGAATGAAGTTCTTCACTAGAGTATCATTCAAGTTGCACTGTCCTTATGAAAGTGATGCCAACCATTTCATATGCTACAAAAGCTGGAAACTATAGGAGAGAGGGAATCTCTTATGTAAGTGTATTAATGATACAATTTTCATTTCTACTTGGGACTACTCTAATGCACGGAAGGCAGAAATTGTTGCTGATTTGTTGGTTGCCAGAGGTATGACTGAGGGTGGCACAGAGGTGTTTTGTGGCTCATCAGTTAACAATACTTTATCAGGGGCGGACTTCATTAGCAAATCTGTCTCTTGAAATCGATCAGCACTCGCTTAGCTCACACACAGAAGAGAGAAAGTAAATATGGTAGAGGACATTAAATATGTTGGCCCCAATGCAAAGCCCACTACCCAGCCATCAAGCTGAAAATCATATTTAATGCTTACAAGAAAAACAAGTGAAAAATGTTCCTTGAAACATTCTTTGAAGGTCACAAACTTGAACAGGAGAGGTGATAAGTGACTTCCACCCAAAAATCCCTCGCCAAAACTTCCTTTTGGATTTAAAAACTGTAAAACAGGTTGGCTAGTTGCAACTACCACAGAGTTGCACAGCAATAGCAGGTTTGGGGAGGAGGTAGCTGAAAATGGTAACGAGGTCCTAGTAGGCAACAGTTGATCCTCTGGATCATAGTGTACATGTAAGAGGTCTAGTCAGATGCCTGATGAATACGTTTGTGGCTGACAAACCCAACTCAAGAGCCCCTATTACAAGTTTCACTGATCCATGTACTGTCTGAGTTGGAGTCCAAGTTTACAGCATGCTGCTTTGTTCTTTCCCACTTGCTTCCATCCTCCGGATCAAAGCAACTTTATGTTGAGCTGCACCCAGTGCCAGATGTTCCCTCCAGATCAGACAGGATTTTGTGTGCTCCTCCCAGCTTTCTGTGTTGCTGTTGAACGACATATCATTTATGCACACATCATGGTACCACCATAGAGGGTGACCTCACGCTCTAGAGCTGTCTCAAATCTCACTGTACAACATATTTCTGGGGATACAGTCTCCTCCCATTCTTTCTAAGTGTGTCAGTCCTGCACACTCCAGAGCCTCTGTGTTAGGTATTTTGTCTTCCCACTTTATTTACACGATCTTACACAGACATCTCATGTGAAAGCTGTTCAGTCTCTTGATGTGCCTAGCATATGTAGTCCACGTTTCTGAACCATAAAGCAGGGATAACAGCACACAAGTCTTGTAGATTCATATCTTCACCTTACCTGATAGTTTGCTGTTATTTCATGCACGTTTCTGTAATAGCCCCAAATTCTTACCTGCTTGTCCAATTCTGTTAGTCAGTTCAGTCTGAAGGTCAAGATTTCTGCTGATCATAGAACCCATGTAGCAAAAACTGTTAGCACCACTAAGAGATTTATCCTCCAGAGCAGGGGTGGGCAAAATGTGGCCCGCGGGCCGCATGTGGCCCACCAGGCCATTCTATCTGGCCTGTTGGGCCCCTAAAAAATTAATTATTAATTTAAAATTAATTTTTATCTGCCCCTGGCTGCCCGTCATGCAGCCCTTGATGGCTTGCCAAAACTCAGTAAGCGGCCCTCCGCCCAAAATAATTGCCTGCTCCTGCTCCAGAGGGATGTCAGGTATTGGTTCTTCCATCCCTTGGTATATGACCACAATCTTCTTGAGACTAATTGCCATCCTAGAGCCGTTGCATGACTCAGAAAATCTGCCCAAGAGATTTTGAAGGGAAGGTTCACTGTGGGCAGGCAAGGCCACATCATCTATATAGAGATCCCTGGCAAAGGTGTCCATTCACAATTAAAAGGCACACCAACAATGTATGGCTGATCACCTCCCAATTATGCCTAATAGCAAACTCCTAATTTGTAAACCCCCAACCTGTCCCTCCACCCTCAAAGGAAGAGGGATAGCAAAAAATTATTAAGCTATACATATAAAACATTTTAATGAATGGATTCTAGGCAGTTTTTTAAATGTTCATTGACATATTTAGAATTTTTTTAATTTTTTAGCATTTTTTAAATTTTGGCGAAGCATTTAGGTCAAAAGAGGTAACAATGAGTTATGGAACTTTTAAAGTCTACTTTCATGGAGAGGAGAAAATGATAATGCAGAAGGGTATCTTTGTTACGGTCCTGCTTATTTACAAAGCAATGTACAAACCCTGTTTCCCTGAACATAGGAGGGTTCAAACAGAAACTAGTTTCTTTGCTCACAGCTCCAAGTTCCATTATGCTCCAAAAGCTAACTTCATTTTTTTCGCAGGATCATACATTAGTGCTGTGTCTCACTTTCTGGCCCTTCGCTGAGGGCTTGTCTGTATGGACTATTTCTACCAGCACAAACCTGACTACAGTGCTGTAAAAAGATCTCCACACAACGCAACTTCTTGCATCAATTGCAGCCTGGGCCTGACAGTGATTGCTGCCTGGGCCTGACAGAAGCCCTAGCAAGGGGGCTGAGTCAGCCCAAGCGCAGAAGGTTATAAAAGGAGACTTTCCAGGCAACCAAGCGAAATTGGGGAACTATAGCCTCGACAACTTTACGGTCCAATGGCTGGGGAACTGGCTCCATAGTCAGATCCAGAAAGTGATAATCGATGGAACCAAGTCAACATGGTGCATGGTGACCACTGGCATCCCCCAGGGTTCAGTACTCAGACCAGTATTCTTTAATATATTTGTGCCTATTTGTGCCCATCTGGACTTGAGTAGGCTCTCCCAAGCAGCTCAGGCTCAGATAGTCCTGCCTCAGTCGGGATCTTCCTCAGGCACACACGTTGAGCATACGTCATCTCTCAAGGGAGGCCCCCACTACTCACCTGCCATGTCTAGGTCTTCTGTTCTAGTGCAGGAGGTTCCCCTCTAGTTGGGCCTTGGGGTGCTTGGAGGTGCTGTCAGAGGATGGCCTTGGGGATCCACCTCCCCTACATCCCTTCCATGCACCACCCTGATGGACTGGACTGCGTGGTAGATGGTCAGAATCTCTCGGATGCCGGCCTTTGCAACATCGCCCCAATCTGGCCTCACAATGTATTTTTGTCCTGCCTGTGGGTTCTAGTTGCAGGCTGTCTACTGGATGTGAGTCACTTCAGCTGGATTCATAGATGCTAGGGTCAGAAGGGACCTCAACAGATCAAGTCTGCCCTGCCTGGGCAAAAAACAGTGCTGGGGTCAGATGACCCCAGCCAGATGCCTATCCAACCTTCTCTTAAAGAGCCCCAAGATAAGGGAGAGCACCACCTCCCTTGGAAGCCCATTCCAAGTTTTGGCCACCCTTACCATGAAGAAGTTTTTCCTGATGTCTAGCCTGAATCTGCTCTCTGTCAGTTTGTTACCATTGTTCCTTGTTACCCCAAGAGGCGCCCTGGTGAACAGAGCATCTCTGATTCCTTGCTGTGCCCCCCTAATGAAGTAGGTGGCCAGAAGATCACCTCCCAGCCTTCTCTTGTGGAGGCTGAAGAGGTCCAGGTCCCTTAGTCTCTCCTCATAGGGCTTGTCCTGTAAGCCCCTAACTATACGACAGGCCTTCCTCTAGAACCTCTTGAGTCTATCAACATCCTTCTTGAAGTATGGCACCCAAAACTCCACAGTACTCCAACTGCGGTCTGACCAATGCCACATAGAGTGGAAGTATCACCTGCTTGGTTCTATTTGTCATGCATCTGCATGATAAAGTGCGGTTAGCTTTGCTCATGATTTTGTCACACTGACGACTCATGTTCCTCTTGGAGTCCACTATGACTCCGAGATCCCTTTCTGCTTCTGTGCTGCTGAGAGGGTCATTTCCCAGCCAGTAGGTGTGTTGAATATTTTTACGCCCTAGGTGCAGCACTCTGTATTTGTCCTTGTTGTCCTGCATCCTATTGTGTTCTGCCCACTTTTTTAACCTGTCCAGGTCTGCCTGCAATCGTTCCCTACCCTCCAGCATGTGCACTTCACCCCACAATTTAGTATCATCCACAAAGTTAGACAGAATACACTTCACACCCACATCCAAGTCACTGATGAAGACATTGAAGAACCAAGCCCTGAAGGACCCCACTACCCACATCCTTCCACGTCAATACCGACCCATCTACTACCAGTCTCTGGGTGTGACCCCCAAGACAATTTGCCACTCACCGGATCATGTAAACTTCTATGTCACAGCCTCTTAATTTATTTATGAGAATGGGATGAGATACCGTATTGAAGGCCTTCCTAAAATCCAAGAAAATGACATCCACCTCTCTTCCTGTGTCTAAGCATTTTGTGACCTGGTCATAAAATGAAACCAGATGAGTCAGGTGTGATGTGCCTGCTACAAATCCATGCTGGTTGCCCTGCTGAATTATTTTTCCCACTGGACTTGCACAAATATGATACTCAATAATCTTTTCAAAGACTTTTCCAAGGATGGAGGTGAGACTGACTGGCCTATAATTACTGGGATCCTCCTTCCTCCCCTTCTTGAAAATAGGGACCATGCTGGCCCTTTTCCAGTCCTCCAGGACCTGACCTGAGCGTCATGAGCACTCCAACAGCCGTGCCAGTGGTTCTGCTATGACACCAGCCAATTCCTACAGAACCTTTGGATGAAGCTCATCCGGGCCTGCCAACTTAAACACATCCAGTCCATCCAAGTGGCTCTGCACCAAGTCAGCATTGACAGTTGGTGGGCTGGTGTCCCTCTCATGCCCATCTAAGAACCCATCAGGAGACTTATCTTGACCCTTATTCAGGAACACCGAGGCAAAAAACTCATTTCTGGCCTGCCGTGTCCTTAATGGACCCAGAGGGTCACTCTCTGTCTCTGCAGCTGTGTCTCTTCTGACCCAGCCAGGCCAGTGGGCTTTCTGAGCTGCTTCCCTGAGGGTCCCCTAGTCCCTCAGCCCTGGACGTACTCTATGGGCCTGTGCTCTGGCCTCAGGCGCAACAAAAGTTTACAACAGAATCCAAACAAACTGAAAAGAGACAGGCATGTAACGCTCTGCCCTCCTGACTCACGCATCCTGTGTGTGCATTGACAGTTATTTCCTCGGCATCCACTCCAGATCCAATGCTTGGCATTGCTCCATCAACAAGCAGACTCCTCTTCGGGACTCCATCCTGGGTCTCTGGTCAGAGCCCAGTGCTGGCTGTGCCGGCTAGGAGCTCTCAGCTACCTCCCAGCTAGTGCCCTCTGTCTTCTTCCCAGCAACTAGCTTTTAAATTTCCCAGCCGGCACTGCTGGCTGATGTCACCATCTCATGCGAGCTCCAGCTGCACAAAGAAGCAGCTAACAAAGCACGGGGGCAGTTTCTCTCCTAGCTGCCAGCTCACCACCACTGTTTCTGCAGCCAGTAAGCCTTTTCTCATCCCAGGGCTTTTGGGGTTGTTCCCCTGGGGCCATGGGGTTCTCCTGCCGTGGTCCTTGCCCTGGGAAAGGGGTTTCCACCCCTTTTCTCTCGTCACTCCGCAACAATATTCATGAATGATCTGGATTTGGGTGTCAGAAGCAGACTGGTGAAGTTTGCAGATGACACCAAAATATGAGGAAGTGCGGTCACACTAGAGGATAAGCTGATGTTTCAGGCTGACCTGGACAGGCTTTCAAGGTGAGCGGATCAAAACCTGATGACATTTAGCACAGAGAAATGCAAGGTGCTCCATCATACTTATAGGCTTGGCAGTGCTACACTCACTAGCACCACGACTGAAAGAGATTTGGGGGTCATGATTGACCACAAGATGAATATGAGCCACAAATGCAATGCCGCAGCCAGCAAAGCAAATAAAACTATGGCTTGCATCTACCAATGCATCTCAAGCAAGACCCAGGAAGTCATCCTTCCACTTTACTCAGTCTTGGTGAAGCTACAGCTGGAGTACCGGATCCAATTCTGGGGTCCACACTTTAGAAAGGGTGTGGAGAAGCTTTTGAGAGTCCAGAGGAAAGCCACATGCGTGATTAGAGGTCAAGAGAGCAGGCCTTTTGAGGAGAGGCTGAGAGACATGGGACTCTTCAGCCTGAAGAAGCGAAGCCTCAGGGGTGACTTGGTAATAGCCTATAAGTACATCAGGGGTGTGCATCAGGAACTGGGAGAATGTCTCTTCACCAGGGCCCCCCAGGGAAGACAAGGTCTAATGGTCAAAACTGTTGGGAGACCGTTTTAGACTGGACATAAGGAAAAACTTCTTTAATGTCCGAGTCTCCAGAATCCGGAACAGACTCCCCCCAGAAGCGGTGCAAACACCTACTCTGGATACTTTTAAGAAACTCCTGGATGCTTACCTTGCTAGAGTGATCTGACCCCAGCTGACTTCCTGTCCCCTGGGCAGGGGGCTGGACCCGATGATCTCATGAGCTCCCTTCCAGCCCTAATGTCTATAAAATCGATATAACTGGCAAATTGCACCAGAGAGCATACTCCTATGGTTCAAGGTCAATATCATATGACAGTAAGTTACAGCTGAATAATGTTCATTGCTTGTGCCTATATTTTGTCAGTTCTCCAGCTGCTTTCCCACAGAGAGATAATGGCTGATGTTTGTTTGTATTCTGCCATCTGGGGCAGATATGAGCTACCACTTTTTCTGAGTTCTGCTTCCTCTCTCTCTCTGTCCTAACCTCCCCATGCATGCCCAAAGTGCTGCCCTCAATGAAGACGCAATGCTAGCCTGCCTGCTTCATAATGTCCAGGCTGCCAGCTACAGACCCATCCTCTCAACCAGAGCAACTTCATCCCCTGGCTCATGCTCAGTCCTATCAGTCAGTTTTTTAGGTAGTTGCCCCTCCTGCCTGAACACTGAAGTGCTGTCCTTCAGTCCTCAGTATAGTTGCTGACTCCTGCTGACTCTTCAACATCTTCTTTAATGATCTGGATTTGGGTATCAGATGCAGACTGGCAAAGTTTGCAGACGATACTAAACTATGGGGGAAGGCGGGCACGCTGGAAGACAGACTGGGGATACAGGCCAACCTGGACACGTTCGCAAGGTGGGCGGACCAAAACCTATGGCCTCCAATGTAGAGAAGAACCAGCAGCATACTTATAGGCTTGGCAGTGCTACGCTTACTAGCATCATCACTGAAAGAGACTTGGGGGTCTTGATTGACCACAAGATGAACATAAGCCACCAATGTAATGCTATGGCTGGCAAAGCAAACCAAACGCTGGCATGCATCCACTGATGCATCACAAGCAAAACCAGGGACATCATCCTCCCACTTTAGTCAGCCTTAGTGAGGCCACAGCTGGAGTACTGCCTCCAGTTTTGGGCCCCCCACTTCAGGAGGGACGTGGATAAGCTTGAGAGAGTCCAAAGGAGAGCCACCAATATGATCAAAGGCCAAGAGGGAAAGCCCTAGGAAGAAAGGATGAGGGACTTGGGACTCTTCAGCCTGGAGAAGAGAAGGCTCAGGGAGAACTTGGTGGCAGCCTACAAGTATATAAGGGGGGTGCATCAGGACTTGTTTACCAGAGCTCGCCAAGGGATAACAAGGTCTAATGGCTACAAACTCCTGGAAGGCCGATTTAGACTGGACATAAGAAAAAACTTCTTTACAGTCCATGCGTCTAGAGGCTGGAAACAACTGCCCCCAGAGGTGGTGTAAGCACCTACTCTGGACTCACTCAGAAGGCATCTGGATGTTTATCTTGCTGGGAGGTTTATCTTGCGGGGATCTTTTGCCCCCAACAGACTCCCTGCCTATGGCAGGGGGGCTGAACTTGATGATCTCAAGAGGTCCCTTCCAGCCCCTAATGTCTATGAATCTATGATTGTGCCACATCCAAAAAAAAAGAAATACCTTACCAGAGAGATGTGTTTGTTGAGATCAGGTATTCTCTAGTTATGTTATAAAGACATGCTGCATTGTGATCTTGTAAGGGATGAATTTGGAAAATCAGTGTAAGACTGATACAATTGCAATTGTCTTTGAAGGAGGGACTTTTACCCTCATTAAAATTTCAGCAAGTTTTTTTTTTTTAATCAACAAACCTTAGAGTTTTTTAACAAGTAAAATCTTTTATCAATGTATTTTGCCGGTCTGATGAAAAAATATTTTTAGCTAATACAGACTATGAGGAAGTAACACATCACATAGTACAATTCACAAGGCACAAATACTGTTAGCACCCAGGAGAACTAAAACTCACTGCAAAACAGCATTAATGGCACTGTGAACTTTGAGTATGTCTTCAGGGAATATAAAATGGAATTTTGGATACAGCAAATACTTTAGTGAGGCTCTTGCCTTCTTCCTGGTTCCTGAAGATGTAGCCATGACCTTCCAGGCACACAGAACATCAGGGCTAGGGACAGACATTACACATAAACCAGTTTAAGTGATCAAAAACTGGTTTAAACCTGTAACAGAACAGATGTTCAGCGCACATAAACCAGTTTGAAAATGGCTGAAACCAGTTTGGAATAAACCTGTTTGAACATAGTATCAGACTTAACTGATTTGGGCCAAACTGGTTTATGCAATGTCTATCCCAGATCCCTTCCTGGTTTAAGTTAAATCACACTCCCCCAGCATCCCAGCATGGTCCCTGGGCTGGTGGGGCTCTCTGCTCCACAGCAGGGCTGGCCCCTCCAATCTGCTCCCTGGCTGCAGCTCAGGCAGAAAACTCAGGTGTCTGCCTGGCTTCCTGGTCCATGCTGTGGGAGACAGGACAAAGTGAAACAGGACAGACTTAGGGCTCTTTGGAGCTAATCAACAGGTAGTTGATAATGTTCCTCTTTCCTTGGAAAAAAGTTGTTTAAGAAGAGCTTGAACTAATGAGAGATTGGTTTGTTTGGTAACGGGCTGATAAATGCTGTGTAAACCTCTGCTGGCTCCCTCACTGATCAGTGGGGGTGGGGAACCTCTCCCTAACCAGAGCCTCCTGCCAGGGCCTGGCCACGCCCCACCTCAGCTCAACACTGTGGAAGGGAGGGCTGCTCTAGCATACCCCAGCTTCTAGCCTAAACTACTACAGGCATGTGCCTGCATTTTTTCAGTCCAGAGGGCATGTCTGTACAGTTACAAACTGATTCAACCTAGCCAGGTTAGACTAACCTGCAAAGATTGGATCAATTCAGGCTCAGGATTTTTGAATGTCTGTCCCTAGCCCAGGAGAGACCATTTTGATAAGAAGCAGCAGTACATTTCTTACTGAGTTCCCCTTATTTTTTGTAAATAGGTACCGTCCTCTTTCATTACACAGGTGAAGAATAAGTCCCCCAACCTTCGAATTGCCAGCAGAAGTATAACATAGTCACCAGGACAATAGCATATACTACCCTAGGCAAAGCCTAGTTGTTCTGTTAATTTGAAACTGGTCCCAGGGCCTGCAGTCTTCCATATGTGATATAAAATACAGAACAGCACCAAGCCAGCATGTTCTGTGTAGCAGCCACCCACCTACTATTAATAATTTCTGTGAGATAAGGAGGTTTCATGCTTCATGATGCTGAAGAATATATGAGGAAACATAGAAAAGGACTACTATGTCCAGAGTTTCCCAAGATGGGGAAGAGGCTCTTTCACCACCAAATTGGCTAGCAACTGATGGGGCTTTCATGGCCACACATATCTGAATGTATAGGGGAGTCTTCATGATAGTGTGCTGTTCCTGTACCTTCTGGATAAGCTCTGCAGATCTCCAGGGAAGTGCCTGTTGTCATTTGGAAGACCTGAAGCCACTGCTGTTTCTCGCAGATTTGCAGTTATCCTTTTGTCATCTGTAAGTTTTACACACCTCTCCAAAACATCCAGCGTGGATGCTATACTTTTTTCTAAAGGCTGGAGAGCAGTCACAGATTAGGAAACCTACTCCCTGGATTGAATATGTGCTGTCATTTGCACTGTTCAATGATGGTGTCCTAACAGTTTTCCTTTGGACTGAACTGAGAGGTCATCTGGACTTTAAAAAGGGGACGAGGGTTCCACGAGACAAAGTAGGAGAAGGATATAAAGGAAGTATGGAGGAAAATAAAGTAAAGATGTGAACAGGACAAAAGTTGTGCAGAGCCTGGATGCCAAGAATAAGAACTTTAATCTATTCTTTCCTGGGTTTGCCCATTATAAAATTATACCATCATCGAGCTAGAATCCAGAGATGCAAACAACCCCACGTATCGTCTAACCTCAGAAGGCCAAGGCAAATTTTCCATAGCTCTGAACAAAATACCCATTCCCTGAATCAGCTTAAGCCAAAAGCAAGCTTTTAAGTATAGTAAAACAATGTTACCTCAAATTAAAAAACAGTCACTTAGGCTAATAAACACAAAGATTTAATATGAAAGTTCAGAGTGACTTTGGCCAGGAGTCTATGTTTGTATTTTGGTGACTGGTCAATACTTGAACCTCTTGCCCCTGAGCATTTGAGTGTCAATGCTGTCTGGCCATACACACAAACATACAACCCTTCTGTTTATTTGAAACCAAATTCTTTATCAGTGAATTACAGTTAACTCTTCAGCGTCTCATTCCAGCAATCATTTAACCTTAATTATGGGGTGGATTATGCTAAAACTAAAGTGTCAGTTCATTCCAAGACTAAAACACACGGTTAGCACAATCCAGGACTCTTAGTGAGTGTGAATGATAACAGAGACAAATAGAAACAAAAAGAATTTCATTCAGGGGAACAGTTTCGCTATCAAGTCAGATGCACAGAGACTCCTGATAGTTGGAGGGAACCTTTTCATGGTCCTGCCTGGCTCCATATAGTATAATGGAAATTTGAATACAATGTGAATTATATTGCAGTATTTCCACTGATTTCCAATTGTGTTACTGCATGACATAGGATATGAAAGTCCAAGTCTACAGAATTCCTAATGTCAGAAGGGCTATGTCCAGACGAGCACAGCCGTGCAGTATGTAGTGCCACAGACACATCTGCAGCTCTACATACCGCATGTGCAATTGTTTTTTGTGCTGCAAAGGAGCAGCACGGAGGGTTGTTTTGACCCCTGGATATCCAGGGGTCAAAATAACCTGTGGGAAAAAAAAGCAGAGTGGCACATACGGCGGCAGTGTGTGCTGCTCAAAGCCTAAGCCTGGCCGGCCAGAGTCTCACTCCACTGCCAGCTAGGATCCACATGGCAGGATCACCACTGCTGCAGCCCTGGGAGGCCCCCAGTACCCCAGGTAAGGCTGCTGGGGCCAGCCCAGTGCTGGCCTCAGCCTCCTCTACCCCACCAATGGTACTTGCCGCATGCCAGAGTGTACATGGCACAGGCACTCCTTGGGGACAACTAGCAGCGGCACAAGGTGTCCCTCTGCTAGTTGTCCTCAGGGAATCAAACATCCACGCACATCTGGACGTGGCCAGAAGAGCATAAAATGTAAAAGTATTGGAAGGTATATTTGGTCTTCTTCATCCTTTGGACTCTCTCTGACCAGCACATTTGGCTATAATGCCCCAAATTTGGTGCTGATAACCTTGTTTAGGGTGCTATTGTAATTTGTGAGCACAAGAGAAAAAGGGCTGTAGACTTGTAAAGAAACCAAAGAGACCATTCTACAAAATTCAGTAAAAGTCACAAACCCCCATGAATGTAGAGGTTGTTAGCAACCAATGGATAATTGGAACCTGCATTTTGTACACAGCTTTCAGTGACATAATCTACTTTTCTCTTGCCCTTTCTGTCAAGAAGAGTCCCAAAGTGCCCATATATAAATGTATGCCCAGCCATATTCTTCATTTTTATTGTGCAGAGGATATTTAGGATTAGTGATTTTGGTTTCTGATTTGTAGGCCCTGATCCTCCAAATACATATGTATATGTTTAATTTTAAATGTATGCTTAAAGTTAAGCATGTGCGTAAGTCATTGCAAAATCAGACTGTAGTTTGCATTGATACCCCAAAATTTTCTTCAGTATCTTTCATTTGAAATGAATGTATATCACAGTATCACAGCATCAGATTTCTAACACTGGCCCATCTTACCCTTACACAAGAAAAATCCCACAAAGGTGACAATGTCTACAACTTTCATCTGATCATTTTGTGACTAGAAGGGGCCTGGATTAACATCCCCTCTCCAACTTCCTGGACAGAATGGTCAGGAGGCCTACTGGGAAGAAAGCTGTTGTAGTGGAAGTGGACACCCTACCCAGACAAGTGTGCACCTGCACACACACACACACCACTGCAAACTCAGAATGGGGTGGGGGAAAAGAAGGAGAGACATGTTGACAGTCAGTGTTGTTTTACACTGTGCATTTCCATGCAATTAGCTGATACTTATAACTCTTTGCGCATGGGTTAGTGAATTGTTGTCCAATAATTGGACTTATCCTCTCTCCCATTCTTCTCTGGATTGAAATCTGTGACCTACAGATGAAGGATGCTATAACCCTGTGCCATGGGTGTCTGGTGCCTCTTGAGTCAGGGGGGCCTATGCCTCCCCTGAAACCAGTCAGTGACCGGGAAGGGGGGGGTCCCCCGCCAGCCAATCCCGCTGGCTGGGGAAGTGTCCCCCAGCAGCCGCTCCCACTGGCCGGGGGGGGGGGGGGGGGGGGGGGCCTCCCCTGTGGCCTATGCTGCTGGCTAGGGGGACCGATCCCACGGGTAACGAGGGCGGCGATCTCACTCACCGTAAAAGTGGCTATGCTGCTTCTGGAGCATTGGTGCTTCTGCCTGACCCCTGCCCGCCAGCTACACAGGGAGTGTGGCCTGACAGGGGCTGGACTGGTACTCTCAAGGGATGCACGTGCACCCCTGTGCACCCCCTACTTGTTGCCCCTGCCCTGTGCCAGCCCCATGAATGGTTCATAGCCCAATCTTCAGTCCCATCTTCCCATATACAGTCCTAATATCTATGCTACTTCTTATCTTGTTGGTTGTTTGCCTTTTATTGTAAGCCATTCTGAGCCTTTCTGGATAGGGTGGGATATAACTCTAAATAATAGTAATTATTATTTTTATTATGATAATAAAGAATCTATGAAATTGTACCTTTACTCTCTCTAGTTCATTTTCTGTCTACCACAAAATACAGGACTATTTTAAGGTGTGGTTGAAATGCCTTGCTTAGTGGAAAAGTGTTATTTTTTAGCACTGTATAGCCACGGCATAAAAAGCTAATAATAAGTTCTCTAGTAAAGGCAAAAACCTTCACTCAGTTATTGCATTCCTTCAGGTTCCAAATGTAACCCAAGAAGTGGTTACAGGAAAGGAATGGGAGACATTCCCATGGTCTTCCCAGGTCAGCCAGGTCATTTCTCATTGCTGGATACAGTGAATTTATTTATTCATTCATTCATGTGATTTATATGCTACCCTCCCCAACAAAGGCTTTGGACAGCTTACAGTAAGACAGAACAACTTAAAAGGCAACTAGAATTAATAGAACAAAATAACACTTTTTGCGCCACACTTCAGGAGGGATGTGGACAGCATCGAGAGGGTCCAGAGGAGGGCCACTCGCATGATCAGGGGGCAACAAGGCAGGCCCTACGAGCGGAGGCTACGGGACCTGAACCTGTTCAGTCTCCACAAGAGAAGGCTGAGGGGGGATCTGGTGGCCATTTACAAACTGGCCAAGTGGGACCAGCAAACTATGGGAGAGTCCCTGCTCCCCGAGCACTACCGGGAGTAATGAGGAATAACAGCTAAACGCCCTCAAGGCCCAAACAGAAAGGTCTTACAGTGCTTCTGAAAGATGTCCAGACTCGGGCTCAAGAGGGAGGGAGTTCCAGAGCTGAGGAGCAGCTGCCAAGAATGACCTCCCACTCATTTTCTCCAAGCAGACTTGGTGTACTGATGTAAGAGGTTGCTCTTGGCTGACCTTAGGGATCACAGTGGGGCAGATCCTGTTCCTAAATGCAGCCAAACACTGGGAAAGGATTGAGACTGGGGCAGGGGCAGAAGAGAATCAGGCACTGGAGGGTTATTGGCATTCAAATGGTAGAACTTGTGTCCGGACACCCTGGAGTACGTATTTAGATGGTATAGCTTGTGTCCATATTACTGAATGGGCCAACTCCCAGCTTGAGTAAAAGAGGCACATGGGCCAGTTGGTCCTGCTTTAAAGCACCACGTATTGAGAGAGTTTCATATATGGGGAGGAACAGGATTATGATCAATGCCTGGATAAGAGCCTGGGCTAATTCTGCAGGAGAGACAGACTTGAAGCAGTCAGAAATCCTCTCTGCATCTATTCCTTGCCGAAAAATTTTAAAATGCCAAAACCTCTCATTCCTTATTCACTGGATGATTTAGCTTATAAAATCTGTGAGTGCATACTTGTTTTTCATCACCCACACAGGGATGTATATTCAGCTGTGGAATAGTTTCCTTGGGGGGTGGTAGAGCCCCTTAATTTCCTAACTTCAGAACTCATACACCAGACAAAGTAGTCAAAACACTATTGAAAGGGACAAGCCTATCCTGGTAAGAGATGCAGTAGAGGACTCACTGGATCTCTTCTATCCCTAACATCCAAATCTAGAGAGACAACAAACATATCTTTGCTCATTTGTGAGCAACTTTCTGCCCTATTAATTCTAAAAAAAAGGAAAACAGAAAAGGCTCCTTCTGGGTAATTCTAGATCATGATTCTGGGCAGCCATCCAGTCTTAAAAACTCCTCCTCCGGGCTGGGAAATCACGTTAGAAGGCTGTATAATATTTTTCATTGATTTTTTTTTTGGAATAGCTGCCTTAAATGATTGGTTTTGGCTTCCAGAAGTGTTTGCTTACCTGGCACCTGAGCCTCAGTGATGAACCTTAATGTTCTCCTCAGAGTGTTCACACAACACAAGAACTAAATTCACAGCATGCTCTCGAGTTACAAATAAGACATTTTTGGAAAAAAATTAAAATCAGATGGTGCTCATTAGAACCCCCAGGTCCTATCAACCCATCAAGATCTAAAAGTTTTAAAAGCTTTGTTTAAGCCTGTCTCAATTCTACGGATGGAATAGACTTTAATATTTTATAGCTCTGACTTGCACTTCTAAAAGTCCTAATTAATCTCACTAGAGAAAAATTGGCACACAATGGCACAAAGGAGAATAGCTCCATCTTTCCTCGCAGCAGTTGTGTGCCAGTTCATCTTGGAGCATGTAATGATTTACTGTAATAGTTTTAGGCCCATAATGGGGCCAATAACTGGCATCTGGAAGCTGTGATGCACTTCCCAATGGATGCCATTCACATATAGTTATTTAATTAATTAACAGCTCCTTTAGCACCAGCCCGTAAAGGCTCCATTAAAGCTTTTTCATATAACTTCCAAAGTAAGAACATATGCTACACTCTGCTTTCCCCTTGGAGACTGCTTAGAGTTGCAACCTGTTTATCTTATGACTGATTTTCAAATTCTACCTTAACCAGCTGCTTTTGCTTGACTTTGGGATTCAGCAGAGAACTGGCTGCAGCGCGCTCGGTAGGAGCAGCAAAATAACATTCTACCTGCATGCGGTCATTCTGTCCTGAGGTGCCAAGCCCCTGGAAAGGGTTAGGTCGTCTGCGTGCAGTTCCCAGACAGCACATGTGACACTTTCACTTGCCCATTTCTGCATTGAAAAGAGGTGGGAGTTTCTTTGGAACAAGTAAAATATCAGTAGAGAAATAAAGCCTGCCAGAAGCTTTCGGGAGTTGGTTAAGTCTGTAAAAGTATTTGAAAGCCCAGTCCTGTATGAAATGTGGGAAAACCATCAAGGGGCTTGAAGCTAGTAATTAATGGGCTTGGTTTAGGCATGATGCTGATGGGTTTTGCTTTCTAAACTGTGAAGATTCTTAGTCCCTAACAATTCAAGTGTAGTTAAACATTGATCAGGTCTTAATGTATGTCTGTTGGTTTGAAAAACGGCGAAGGAACCTTCATCATCATTGGCAGTCCCTCGCAGTGGAGGATGACTGTCTTCCATGATTGTCTTATCTGTGGGTCCGAAGATGGTTGACAAGGCCTATCTGGGATCAACAGACTCTGTTGCAGCTTGGGCATATGTTTCTATGCGGAGTGGGTAGCTCTGGGTTCTTGGTTCAGTCTGCGAGACGCTGTTTCTGCTGATCCCGTTTTTCCCTCTCCTGTTGTGTTGTAAGGTTTCAAAGTACAGAGATCCTTGCAGCAGACTCTTCTGCCATTTGGGGTGGTCCTAAGTAATAGTCTCCCATAAGTTGATATCAATGTTGCATTTTTTTCAAGTTGGCCTTGAACATGTCCTTGAATCATTTTCTCAGCCCTCCTCTTGAGCGTATACCTTGACTGAGCTGAAAGAATAAGATTTGATGTTGAGTGATCATCTCAGTGCTTATGGTGTTTGCTTGCGAGAAAACACTAAATGTCAGTGCATCTGTCTACCCACTGAATTTGAAGGATCTTCCACAGGCAGAATTGCTGGTACTTCTCCAGAAACTTGAGGTGTACATTGTGCACATCTCAGCTCCATACAGTAATGTGCGGATCACGACTTCTTGATAAACCATGACCTTGGTTTTGGATCTGATGTCATGATCTTTGAACACCCATTTCCTCAGGTGCCCAAAGGCTGCACTTGAACATTTGAGGTGGTATTGGATTTCTTCAGTGAATCAACCTTCTGTGAGAGATGGTTTCTGAGGTCTGGGAAATACTCAGTGTTCTCCAGTCTCACCTTGAATCTGAATTATTGGAGCTGGGATCTACTCATTAAGAGCTTGTCGATGGAGAACTTTAGCCTTCTGAATGTTAAGCATCGGTCCCATTTTCTTGTATGCCTCAGCAAAGACATCAGTGATTGCCTGAAGGTCTGCTTCTTAGTGAGCATGCACTACAGCATCATCAGTGTACTGGAGCTCAATGACTGAGTCAGGGTGGTCTTGGTTTTGACTCTGAATCATCTGAGATTAAACGGTTTACCATCGTTTACCTTGTGAGAGAAGATACATTTTACTTTGAGGAAAACTGTCTCACCCTGAAGGCAGAAAAATGACAGAAACAGAAGGAAAGGAAACAAGACCAAGAAATCCATGGTTCGACCTTCTCTTTAACCACCACCCATGGTGTCTGTCAGAGAGGCTGCGACTCTAGGATCGGCCCTAGCCATAAATGGACTCATCTACAACCCTTTACTTGACCCATGGGAGTGATCATCCTCACTGATGACAGGGATCCTGGTTTTCTCTGATAAAAATTCACAAATTCTCTGATTTAAAAAACAAAATCTGTGATTAAAATGAAACACCACTATCTATATAGGTATCAGTTGAACACAATGTTTTATTGATCTATTTTCAATTTTACAGCAATTTGAAAGCCTACCAGTGCTTCAATCACTATAGTAAAATAAATTCTAAATACCTATAAATGTTGGAGTTTGCTTTTGGGCTTTTTATCATGGAAAATCAGAGCTCCCTCTGCCCCTTCACTCACCAGGGTATAGGTCCAGCTGCGTCTGCTCCCCCTAACTGCTTTGTGGCGCTGAGCAGCCCTGATATGCCGGTGCCCTGCCCCTGCCATTGCCCTTCACTCCCTACCCACAGCCCCCCGACCCTGCTGCTGCCCCTCATTCCCCACCCACAGCCCCCCTGGCCCTTCCAGGAGGAAGCACGGCCAAAGCAGAGCCTGTCAGATGGGGAGGGCACAAGCTGCCCACTGCAGGCTCAGGGCTCCCCATCCTGCTGCCCTCCCCCCAGGGCCTGCACAGCCCAGCGGGTGGCCAGGAGCTGGTGTGGCAGGACAGAGCAGACCCGGGTGAGGAAGCTCGGTGCCACCACCATGAGCCCCACGCTGCCATGGTGAGGCACCTCCTGCCCAGCAACCGCGGGGGTGTCAGTGAAGGGTTGTGCCCCATGCTGCTGCCAGGCATGCAAAGGGTGCCTCACCATGGCAGTGAGGGGCTTACGGTGGTAGCACCAAGCTTCCACACCCTGCTCTGTCCTGCCACGCTGGGTCCTGCCCACTGGGCTGCAGAGGCCCCAGGAGAAGGGCAGCAGGGCGGGGAGCCCTAGCCCACAATGAGCAGCTCACAACTGCCCCATGCACAAATAAGGGGGGCACATGCCCCCCAAGCTCCCTCAGGAGTGCATGCAGTGGCAGGGAGCCAGCCCTACCCCCCACCCCCAAATGAGCCACCCACGGCCCTGTCCCACTCCCTGCCCAGACCCTGCAGCCACTCATGGCCCTGCACCCTAAGTCCCATGTACTGCCCAGGCTGGGCACCAGCCCCAGCCCTGCCCAACTCTCTCCTCACTATTAGGGCCTCAATTCCTGTCTCCCTCACCAGACTTACCTGTGGGAGCTGCTCTCCAGGCTGCCTGGTGGCCATGTGCATGTGTGAGCATGCAGACGCACATGGCACTCTCTGCCTGACCGCCCTCCTCCCACTCCCCACAACCCCTTGCAGGCTGGAAATCTGCCAGCCTGCAAGGCGAAACCTATCTTAACCCACATTTTTCTCCTTTAAAGGAGAAAATCTGGGTTTTTCTCCTTAAAATGAGAAAATCTGGGTTTTACCGTGTTTTTCCACTGCAAACGGAAAACCCAGATCCCTGCTGATGACGATGATGAGAAATTGAGACTCAGAGACTTGGCTTTTTCTGACTCCACTCCTCCGTCATTTTTGTACCAGTTAAAGGCAGTTAAATTAGTGCAGCCTCCTATGGTATACACAGTATAAAAGTGTTTATTTCATTAAATTAATAGAAATAAATTATAGTCATATAAACAGCTATACCAACATAGCTGTGGCCATACTGAATGTACCAATTAATTGTAGCAATTTCTAAACCAATGTAATTACATTTTTACAAAAGCTGCATACAGACTGGTACTAAACCAATAAGTCAACTGCAAAATAAGCATCAGATTCACTAATGCACCCTTGTCTGCTTTGCATTATTCTGGCAATGCAAGGCAGCTATAAACACAGCTTTGTTAGCTATTGTGCCTTCACTGGTTTGCACTGCTCTGCTACTGCAGTGAATACGCTCTTTAAAAAATGGAAGTTTAATGACCCACGTCTTCAATAATATCTTCAAATAGCATCTTCAAATATCACCCAGTCTATTTAATACATAGACAAATAATACAGTGCAAAAAAAGCTAATGACAGACATACTGGAATATTTTAGGTAAGTCACAGCAAGCAATTTTTCCACTGCTTTCAGCTGTGGTGAGGCTTTGCTTGGATACTGTGTCCAGTTTTGGGCACCAACCTCTAAGGAAAATGGGGACAAATTGGAGAGTCCAGAGAAAAGCCACAAAAATTGTTAGCGATCAAGAATTCATGATTCAGGAGGAACGCTTGGAAGAACTGGGCTTTCTAGAGAGGACAAAACTAAGGGGAATTTGATAAACCTTCAGATACAAAAGGGTTGTTATAAAGAGGAGGGCAAACAATTGTTTTCTGGCCAGCGGGGACAGGGTAAGAAGTAATAGGGTTAAACTGGAAAAAAAGAAGGTTTAGATTAGATATTTCTAACTATGCAGGTGGTTAGCACAGGAACAGATAATCTAGAGAGGTTGTAGGATCTCAGTCACTGGAAGTTTTTAAGTGCCAGCTGGCCAAACATTTGTCTGGGGTAGTTTAGACAGGGATGATTATGCCTTGAACAGGCCTCCTTTTCTCTTGCAATTTTAGAGGTAAGTCAACCTGAAGGGCTGACAGTAAAGACAACTTCATTTGATGCTCGCAGTTACAGAAGAAAATGTTTCCCTCTTTCTGAGTACATGACTAAACAGAAGCATGACGGATCACTGTTTTCATTCCAGCACTGTTGCTGGATGAGCAGCAAACATCCTGGAAACCATATAACATGACTTTCACTGGACATATGTTGTATATTGTAAAAACACTCAAAGGATTAGCAGCTATCAGTGGATGTATCTCGAGCTGTAAACATATGGTGAATCTACAAAGAAAGGGCTAGTATAGGATATGAATGTATAAGAAAAAAAATTACAGTGAAACCAAGAATGAAATCCAAAGAAAAAGGTGTTTTCCTGGATCTATAAGAAAAAAATTATGGTGAATCCAGGAATGAAGTCCAAAGAGAAAGATCTATTCCTGGATTCTGTTATGCTTTATAGAAGTCACTTTTTTGATGTTATTTGTTTGCATTGTAGTAGCATCTACAAACCTCTACAGGCATTCAGAGTCCCATTTTGCTAGATGCTATACATAGATGATGAAAAAAAATGTTCCTTCCTCAAAGAGTTTGCAACCTCTAGTGGCTAAATCCTGCAGTGGGATCCACACACATGGCTATGGGTATGCCCATCCAGCTCCATTTTCATGACCTACCCTCAGTAGACTTTATTAACTAATAAATCAAGTTATTACTTAGATGCTTACTTTTTCAAACATATTAATTATGAATGTTAAGAAGGCAAAAACTGTATTACCTTCCTTTTTTTTACATAAAATTGAAAAACTGAGCACAATTGTGCATGCAAAATATGTCATACAGATGGTGCATCATGCTGCTGTCCTTAACAGGCTGTCCTTATGCTAAAACCTAAAGTCCACTGCACAAACGCTTGCAAACCTGCTTCACTTAGAATAGAATCACCAAAACACAGGGCTAAAAAAGACCCCTGTAAATCATCTCAACCAGTTCCTGCACTATGGCAGGATGACAGCACCTAGACAGGCTTTCTGTTTGACCTATGCTTAAAAATATCCAGTGAAGGAGATTCCACACCCTCCATCAGCAATATGTTCCCGTGCTTCACAATCCCAAGATTAGAACATTTTTCCTACTATCAAACCAACATTTTTGCTGAAAAATCAAGATTTTTTTTCCTTCCCAATCTCCTGTGAACGTAGAGAAAGAAGTGATCACCAAACACATTCCCTAGAGACTATTATCATCTCCCACACCCTGCTACTAGTCTTCTCTTTTTCTAGATTAAACAAAGTCAATCCTGTATGCGATAATCTTCCCCAGATGGCATGGAAACCAGTCAACACAGTGCCAGGCACTCTGATGAATTAGTCAGCCCAGCTGGAGCTGGGCAGCCTTCCTCTTTAGCCTGCTTGTCTGGTTGACTATCAGACCAGACTTAAGAGAGCCCAAGCAGCTGCACCAATGTACCTTGCTCCTAAAACAGCCTTGTTTCTTAGCTCCTGCCCTTGCCAGTTTGTTGTCCCTGCCCAGATGTCTCCTGTGTTCTGGATTCCCTGACTGCTGGTCTCAGCCACTGTCTTGATCGCTGTCTGAGGATCTTGGCCTATGGCTTGGTTCCTCTGGCTTAAATCTTCTGAATACTGACTCTGGTCCATGGATTTTTCCCTGATTTGGATGCTGGTTCTGTCTACCCAACTAGGCTGCCTATGCCTTGGTCCTAACAAATCTTTCCACCTTCCTTCAGGGGTACCATTTGCCAAACCTCCTATTGTTCATGCTGCTGTCTTCTGGATCCTCTCCAGTTTTTCTGCATCCTTCTTATAAAGATGTTCAGAACTCTAGCTGAGGCCTTGCAGACAGTACAGGAGAGCAATTACCTCTTGCATTTTATATACGATGACCCTGTTAATACATCCCAGAAAAAGATTTGTCTCTTTTTTCCAACGGTATCACGTTTTTTACTCCTACTCAAATTGTGATGCACTCAAACCTCAGATCCTCCTCTGCACTTCTGCCTAGCAGGTTACCGATATTTCCAGTTTTATAATGGCATGTTTGATCTCTCCTTCCTGGATGATGGAAGTATGCATATCATCTTTCCTGGCTTTGGACCATTTCTTATCAAGACCACTTTGAAATTGAATCCTGCAAATGATTATAAGTGTTCTCTCTATACTTTCATCACCTCTTTAATGAAAATACTGAGTAGAACCAGGTCCTCCGGATCCCACTTGAAAATGCTTTCCTAGTTTCACAGCAAACTATTGATGACCATTCTTTGATTGTCGTTTTTTAACCAGTTTTGCACCCCTTCAAGGTGATTTCACGTAGACTGTATTTCCCTAGTTTGCTTTTAAGAATGTCATGTGGGACACTGTCAAAAATCTTAACTAATTAAATATATGACCCATCTAGTGTTTCCCCCTTATTTTCTAAGCAGTCATCTATTAAAAAAGAGGAAACAGATTATCCTGACATTTTCTCTTGACATTCGCACTGGCAGTTTTTATCACATTATCCTCTAGGTGCTTTCAATTTGTTTAAAATTTTGTTCCATTATCTTTCCAAAGATGAAAGTTAAACTTACTGGTTTATATTGACTTGGGTCCTCTGGTATAAACATAGATAGTGCGTTTCCTCTCCTCCTTCCCCTGAGACTTCAGTTGTCCTTCATGAGTTTTCAGAAATAATCTCTATCCATGAGGAGATTGCTTCAGCTAGTTCTTTACGTACCCTGTGGTGCATTTCATCAGGTCCTGCCGACTAGTATGTAACTAATTTATCTAAATATTCTTTAATCTGTTAACATTAATGCTTGATATTTGGTCAAGAATGAAGCAAAGTTGGCTTTGAACACTTTTTCTTTTTCTGCTATCCGCTACTTACAGGGGGAAAGAGCCAATAATGGACCTCAGTCTCTCTTGTCTTGTCCTCTCTTGTCTGATGTATTTATAGAATCTTTCTTGTCACCTTCTTGTCCCTTGCTAATTGTAACCCATTTTTTATCTTAGCCTTTCTGATTTTTACCCTTACATGCTTGTGCTATTTCTCCATACTCAACCTTCATCATGTGTCATTGTTCCACTTTCTGTATGATTCCCTTTTGATTGTTCAGGTCCTTATAGAGTGCTTGATGCAGCCACATGGGTCTCTTGCTGCACTTCTATCTTTCTACCTTACTGGTATAATTTGGCATTGTGTTCTTAATGTAGTATCAGTAGCAGCCAGCTGTCCTGAACTCCTTTTTACATTTGATTGTTTTCCGTATGTGCCAGTTCCTGGAGTCTGTTGAAAGTCCATTTTCCTTGTGCTCACTCTTTTTCTTTCCGTGGATTTCACTTTCATTCAGATTACCTTTGACCTTTAGATTTTCAGCCAGTGCTTCCCTGTTAGTTAGAATTGCACCAAAATAATCAGTACCCTAGAAATGGCCTCTCCTTTCTGAAAGGACACGTTCTTGTCCACTTTCTCTCCCATTTTTCCTCTAAATCTTACCTTGCTTTCCTACTTCCCTATTACAGCAATCCCTTCTCTGCCTCACATCAGCCCTGTGTCCCCGACTCTAATACCACTGTTCTGCATTAGTTTGAATATGATTATCTGATCATGATGTAAATCCAATTTTCTCAACATCTTTCTGTTATAGAGGCTGGGTGGCAAAAGTGGAATGGGGAGCAGTTCTTATTCTCTCTAAAGCTCAGTCAGTCATGCCATAATAGAAGTCCCATCCAAGGAAAAGCTTTTCGGCACACTGATATTAGACAATTAAATAGAATTTCCTCTATGGACTAGTCCAGCATTCGACAACCTTTTCAGACTGTGAGCCAGAATGATTCAGCTTGGGTCAGAAGAGGGCAAGCAAGTGGGTGCTGGGAAGGACTGTGTCATCGATGCCACCGGTGCTTCTCCCCCCTCTGTGGCACATGGCAAGCACCTGTGGCTGCCACTTCCCCTGCACCCGCCAGAAGTATGGGGGAAGTACCTGCCGCTGAATGCTGCTGAAGTCCCATGTCTGCGAGCCGGATCCAGATCCGTGGGCCGCAGGTTGCCAACCCCCGTTCTAGTCACTATTTGAACCCACTTCTCTAGAGATACAAGGCACAACTCTGCCCCCTGGGTTTTGAGGTGGTCTGGAATGAGGAAATCAGACTTTTGCTGAGGAAATTGAAATGTTTCTATGTGTTCTTTTTAAAATCTGCTTGTTAGTACCTAGCACCTAACTTGAGCTGAGAAGTGACTTTTCTCACTACAGGCTAAATAAAGTACTGTACTGTTTTTATAAATGTCCTCGGCTTTGCCAGAACGCTGGCAATAAAACAGGCTGGCAAGGGACAGGCACTGCCTCTGTTCTGTATCGCGGAAGTAAGTCTAAGGACTCTGGCCAGCGCCTCCCATCCGCAGGAATGTGACCAATTAACTCCCCGATGATGTCATGGCATGGCAAGAGTACTTCCCTCTCATAGCACTTACTGCTTTGCCAACTCCAACCTTCAGTGTATTTTCCTCAGTCTGGTCCATGTACTGTAATAACTAAGTCAACTGGAAAAAATATTGAAGAAAAGACTGAGGAAAAACAGCATGTAGGGGCAGCTGGAGCCAGCAAAGAAGGCACACTGAGAGCTATAAAGGAGCATTGTGCAGCAACTTCTCTCGACTTCAGCGTGTTTAGTTCCACGGGAGTTGGAGAAGATGGGTAATAAGCTGGCCTTTATTTTAAGGGATATCCCTTGGAGTCTCAGCTGCATAAAGATCAGCCTTTGGGGTGGGTAGAAACAGTGCTAACAGTATCTCTCTTTCAATAACTCCTGCTACTTGCTCCGTTGAATGGCTGTGGTCCAGCAAAGAAAAAAAAAAAAAGCTTCAATGCAGAAATGGCCATCAGGCTGCGAAAGGGAAGAGGTGATGAAAATCAGTTAGATGTGATGAAAGGAGATTATTCTTTCTCATATAACATTTATATTGTCATAACTATCAACCCCTTTTCAGCATTAATCCTGATTCCTGAACCAGTAAGATAAAGACAGGATCCCTACAACAAAATGCTACAGTCTAAGGTCCGAGTCCTGAAGGCACTAACACATGTGCTTAATTTAAGGCATGTGAGAGGTCCCACTGAAGACAAGAATATGATTTGGAAAGTTAAATCATACGTAACTTTGTGCCCTAAGAAGCTGGCGGAAAGGTGAAGGATACAATTGCCTGCTACAGTATTCTGAACACTTATAAGCGTTTTTTGTATTATTATAAATGAGTTCCCATTATCTCTATCCATCATTAATTTGCTGATTTCTTACTGCTGTTGTGGCAGAGATGAG
The DNA here is from genome assembly GCF_000455745.1 of Alligator sinensis. Taxonomy (NCBI): domain Eukaryota; kingdom Metazoa; phylum Chordata; order Crocodylia; family Alligatoridae; genus Alligator; species Alligator sinensis. The sequence goes on along the minus strand of NW_005841968.1, from coordinate 2,244,442 downwards.
TTTTGAAGAACGACTGAAAAATGAAGATAATGGCCTGAGAGGGCTGCTCAGGGAGAGTGTCCCATGCAGCTAGGCAGCATACTGAACAGATCAAAAACCAAGCTTACTATTTAGAAATGTTTTACCTAGGAAAGAAAAAAAATACCCTGAACCAAAGTGCCTGGGATGTACCACACAGATTGTCTCAGCAGGGCCATGTCAGGTGTTTTCCTAAGGTAAACCAGCAAAATGAACTCTTCCCTGTTTGGAGTCACCTGCATAAGCAGTTACTGAACATTTTGTAGCACTGGATATTTAAGTGATTTCCTGTTCTGTCTCCAGGGGGGATCTGGCCCTGCATCAACCTCTCAAGTTTGGTATTAGAAAGATGGAGAGCAAAATGACATTATTGGTACAACCTCTACGTGACTGGAACATTGTTAGTAGCTGCAATATGCTGAGACTCCTGGCAAACACAAAACACTGAATTTTTCAGATGTAATTTAAGGTTCCCAGAGGGACTGATCCTTGCCTTGCAAAATGCTTTGTGCATCTTCCAACTGGCAAAATGTAAAGTGACACTAAGTGAAATAAACCACCTTATAAGTCTGTCCTAAGTATATCCAAGAACCATATGACCAGATTATAAACTGTTTAATAGAAGTAAAGTGCTAATTCTTTTTCACTTTTAAAACAAGAAGAGGTGACTTCGATTCTCCAGAAAAATATATTGTGAACAGCCCAGTTACCTGCATCTCAAAATTGTGTAGTCCAGGCCTTCTGTATGCACAAGCGTATTTGCCTTGAGTTCTTTTCTTGCAGGCTTCATCTTTCATCCCCTCTTATCAGAAAGGAATACACTTACTCAAGGATGTGAGAGAAAGAGAGATATTTCTATGATTATAAATTGGTCATGATTAAACTTAAGCTGAAAATTATAAGATTTCTAACTATCAGAGGTTCTGGAAGAGCCTCCCATTAGGATTAGCAGAGGACAAAACAAAAAGTCTAATTACTTCTAAGCTGGAGTTTGTTCAGTTTATGAAAGGGGTTATAGATTGTGATTGGCTGCAGTAGCAGGGGAGTGGATGCAATGACCCAGGAGACCCCTTCAAGCCCTAGGCACATAGATATCATTGTGCAGTGTGCATTAGAAATACCTATATTGGGTTTGAATATATTTCCTTTCAGTCAGTGATATAAACAGTATCTATGGATCAAGCCCATAGGTCATTCATTCTTGACCATTTCACTAGAAAGAGATTTGGTCTGTTAACTGAGGGTACATCTACACATTCATTAATGCATCTTTGTTATTGCAAATTAAGTTTAGTACTTCTAATATAAGGTATTACATAAAGCGTATTAGCCCACGCTAATGCACAGTAACAAAGGTGAATTCTTTCTTGTGATGCTTAATATGCAGTAAACTAATTCTACTCTGCATTAGCACAGTTTTTGCCACGATGTGCTAATGAACAGTAGAATAGGCTACTGCGCATTACGGCACCTCATGTAGACATGCCCTGAACCACATGAACTGTTGATTGTGATTAGTAGAATTGTGACAAACAAGATCAAAAACTGTCTTTTCAGTATTTGTTATTTTAAAATTCCTTAAAGCTTTTTAGGACACTGGCTTTGCTCTGAACACTGATGGACTGATGTCTACCAGGCCAGACCTTCCAAGATTTTGTCTTTCAGTGTTAATTTTTCCATAAACATCTTTTCCACGTTCTCTGGATGCAATCCACTGTATAGATAACTACTTATATATAGTAGAAACAGGGCACTTCTACATGTGCAATTAGTGCACATGAATAAACTCCTGAGCTTATTACTCCAGAGTTTTTTGCTCTCAGGAGCCATGTCCACATGAGTGCAGATATTTGTTTCCCTGGGGGACACCTTGTGTCGCTGCTACTTGTCCCCAGGGAATGCCCATGCCACACGCCCTCTGGCACATGGCAGGTTACCCTGGGTGAGGTAGGGGATGCTGGGGCCAGCAACTGTTGTGGCACTCCTGTAGTTGGCAGCCTGGCCAGCAGCCAAGTAAGAGCAGACATAATCTCCCTACAAGCATGCGGTATACCAGGGTAGAGGGATTATAAACGCTTTGAGAAAAGGTGGAGATGGGGACTACCTTGGTGGTCGGGGGCAAATGAGAACAAAGCAGCAGGGGTAGCAATAGTATTCAAGAACCCAGAGCTCAGAGTAAAGCAGGTAAAAGAAGAGGTAGAACGAATGATATTATCACTCAGGGGAACAGAATTAGAAATGTTCAATGTATATGCACCACCAGAGAGGGAGGGAAGGAACACACTACTTAGCTAGCAGTTTATGTGATTGGAGGGAGACCAGTTTATGTGGTTGGAAGCAGTCTCTGGTTGTGGGTGGTGTGTGCTGTTGCCATGTATGCCACCCTGCTTCTTTTTGGCATGTTTTTTTTTTTACCCCAGGATCTACTGGTACACTCCTTAAAAAAGATTGAAAACCCCTGGTATAGGGAAACGGTGAGTCAAGTCCAAATGAATGGGCATCAAAGCAGAGCCTTTAAAATCCATACAGGAGTGAGACACAGGTTCCCCCTGCTACCACTACCATTTGTATGTGGCATGGAACTGTGAGCACAAAGAATAAAAAAACCAAGGTTATAAGCAGAGTAAAGATACTGGGAAGGGCTGCAGTAAAATGATGATATGGATGATATAGATGTAGTAGTTAGAGATGGACTTTCAATGGAAAGGGTGCTAAAGCATACATCAGAGTATGGAGAAGCAACAGAGGCTAAACTAAATGATCAAAAATCACCATAATGGGAGTGGGGAACTGGAGGGACTTGGAGGAGCTGGGCCTTCAAACAAGAAAGAGAGAAATCAGAGTGCTAGGGATCCCAAAGGATGTCAAAGGGAAAGGTAATGCATCATGGGAAAAAGGTGATGGCAAAGCTATAGCAAATACTTTGGTTATGGTCTGGAAGGACACTGAGCTTTGCTGGAAGAGAGGAAGCAGTTAAGGTTGTGCTACTGCCAATTATTCTTTATATAGACATTGTGTTCTCACCAATGTGGCAGAAGATAGCAGAGGTATAGAGGGAAATGTGTGTGTTCTTCTGGAATGCCAAAAGAGAAAGCTTGGTTAGATCTGAACTGTACAAAGTGGGAGTGGTGGGCTGTTTGTCTATGTGAACTGCATTAGCATGATATGCAAGGTTGTAATGGAAGGGAGAAGGAAAAGCAGCATGTATTACCCAATTTCACAGGGCTGCAATGTTGAGGAAATGGGGAGTAGATCAGAATTCTTTAAAGAGTTCATGGGCGTGGCAACCACCAGTCATTACATCAGGAAAGAAGGATTCATGCAGAGATATAAAATAGGGAAGGTAGGGCTGGAGGTCCTGAAGACTCATAAGAAATTGATGAAAGGGATAAGAGAGAGAGACAGGATGGCGCCAGTAAGAAACTTCACAGAAGGACAAGTAAAAGCGGTGGCAGGTAAATAACAAAAATAGGAACATACTGACCTAGCATGGATGGTTGTAAGACATATCTTGCTGGTGAGCGAGGTGCAACAAAGATGGGGCTTGACAAGCCCATTAAGGTGCCCAAGGGAGAGGTGTGGGGAAGAAGAAACTGTGGGACATGTTTTTTGGGAGTGTACATATGCAAAAGGGGGTATGGGAAAAGGACACTTTCTGAGTGCACCAAAATAAACCTGGCATTAGCACAGGAGATGGTACTATGTGGACTTATACCAAAGAGAACAGAGGAAATGTTATTAAGAACTTTATTAGCATGTGTTAAAACTAATTTATGAAAAATTAGAAACCTCTGGGCATTTAAGAGGTTGGCTTTCACTAAAAGAGAGTTCCTGAAGTTGGGACTGTATGAACTGAAATACTACATTGTAGGACTGTGCAAAGCTTCAGTTCCTGATTCGATTCGGTGGAGATTTAGCCCAATTCAGTGGCTGAATCTCTGAATAGAAACAGAGGACCCTTTAATCTCTCTGAATCAAATCAGGATCCTCCGAACCGATTCGGAGAGATTTGGAAAGATTCAGAGATTCAGACATAGGCACAGCTTTAAATGTTTTTTCTACATACCTCTAGGTAGCAGGTGGATTTAGCTCACAGGTGGCTCTGTGGTGCAATGGATAGCACGTTGGACTTCTAGAAAGTGAAGGGATTCAAAGGTTCTGGGTTCAAGTCCCAGCAGAGTCACACTTTTCTCTTGCTGGGATCACTTGATCCCAGCTGACTTCCTACCTATGGTATGGGCGTTGGACCTGATGATCTCATGAGGTTCCTTCCAGCCCCTAATGTCTGTGAAATCTATGGATGCTGGGGCTCATGGAGTGAAGCACTTCTGGTCCACTTCCAGGTTCACCGCCAAGCACGTGGAGGGCCGCCCCGCACTCCTGTGGGATGCTCTATATGCCCCAGCATCGCAGCATTCACAAGCTGCGCTGGTATTTCAAGGTATGTAGAAAAAACATTTAAATCTGTGTCTATGTCCGAATTGCTGATTCTCCGAATCACCATCGAATCTACAGATTCAGATTTGGCCGAATCGAATCAGAGGCAGTGGTCCGAATCCACGAATCTAATCACTGTCCCTGATTTGGGCTAAATCTGAATCAAATAGGGCCCGCTTCGCACACCCCTACTACATTGATCAGGACAAGGAGATGTAGTTCTTAAACATTTTCACCGTCTGTGTCCCTTCCTATTAGCAAAGGAAAAAAGATCAGGTGTAGTTCAGGGTGAGTTTATGGATGTCAAAAAGAAAGAACAGTGTTGAATAGAAAATATTTGAGTGGACAGAGAAGCTTACTTTGAACATCAGTATTTCAACTATCATAATACTAGGCCGTTTCAGTGTATGTTATAAGGCATGAAATGCATTCAGGCCTCTTGCTACATGTTTTGTCAACATGCAATATGCAGCTTCTAGTATTTGTGATTGGAGAAGGAGATTTTCAAGACACAAAAGATGTATAGATTCCTAACTCCCATTTAATGCCAAAGGGACGTGAGCATCTAACTCCAATTTGTGCATATGAAAATCTCCCCCTTTGGGGAAAAAGTAACAGATTGAATTTACTCAAAGTTCAACACCCAATATCTTTCAGTATACTAGCACTTCCTGATTGAGCAAATATCATCCCTTTTTTCTTTGTCTGTCCCCACACCTGTAATCTATTTATCCTAATGGCACTGGGAGGGGAAACTTAACAACTTAAGCTCTGTTCTCTACAGGTAATGTTAAAATAGGTTGTATTAGATAAGAACTACTTTTTTAAAACATTAGCAATTTTTTTTGAGATCTGGCCATGTCCGATAGACTGTCAGAGGTTCCAAGCTGTTTGCTCATTAGGCAATTCATCCTGTCATAATCACGTCCACTCAAGTTTGTAGAAAAGTTGAAATGGATTAAAAGAAACAGTTGAAACCCTCAAGCTTTTAGAAAGATCAAGAGTAGAAATCAACAGCATGTGAATGGTTTCTTGCTGTGTCTGAATGGGTTGGTATTGAATATGGGGGTCCTGGAACAAAACTGGTCATTATATCATTGTGATTCCAGAGATTACAGCTATCATTCTACTGCATGTCCTTGGGAAAGTCCATACTGAAAAGGCTGCACTGTGCTGAGATGCCTGAAAATGTTTTGGGCTGTGGCTGGCAACAAACATCTATTCATTAAAATCTTAGAACTGCAAACCAGCCTTTAATCTTGCACTGGATCTATAAAAAAAGACTGAGAGTGACTATAAATGTGACTATAAATGTGTCCCTTGAAACAAATTATGGAAGACATTATAGGAAGACTGGTTTCGAGCCAGCTTTTCCATCTTAATGAATTCATTTCATTTCAAGGAAGCGTGAAAGATGCATTGAGACTACTGGTAAGTATCTTTATACTGCTGTGGTAAGGTTGCATAAGAGGTCCATACTATGGTATTCTTATTTTTCCATTCTTGGAGAGAAGCTGGAAAGGAATCTGAAATGAAAATGCCGCACTCCAAATAATTTTCATGGTAAGAACAGACCTAATTGAAGACTGGAACTTCTGCTCAACCCATCATTTAAGATAACAGGAACCATTTTCCAACTTCCATTACAGTAAGAGCTCATTATCTCATTCATTCACAAGAGTAACACTTTAATATGCTCATATAAGCTTCAGCTGTATCTAAGGAGGAACAGAGTACAATGCTGGTCAAGGAACACATTTCGTCAGATACCTTTACAGTACATTGTATTTATAGCATCTCTTCCAATAAATGACCTTTAATACTTAATAGCTACAGATTAATTACAGCATTGTGGTGTTCATAATAGTTTTCAGTGTCTCCATTACGAAGGGGATTGGGACACTGATCTGTATTTAGCTATGTGCTCTTGATGGGAGGAGCTCTCCATATCCTGGGTCTCAGTCCTGCTTGCATATGCCTCAAGCCAACCATTCTGCCCAAGACGTGAGGAGGGTCAGAGGAAGCTGAGGGAACTGTAGTGTAAGCCATGTGGAAGGAATCTGCAGAAGAGGATGGATGAGAGAAGAAAGTAGTGTGGACTTCAGAACTGAAATGGCATGAGGACCTGGGGAAGTGGGAAAGAAATGGCAGAAAGATGCCAAGTGTACAAAATACAGAGAGAATGGAAAATGGTTCGAGAGCCAAGGAAAGAATGAATATGGGAGATAAATGAAAGGTACTAAAAAGAAGAGAAATGAAAAATGAATCAAGATTTATTTTAAAGGTTAGAAACTGTTCATTTGTGTAACTTGGCTGATGTCTGTATTAACATATCCTAGTATTCAGCATTTGACTGATTGTTACAGTGAGATACTAGAACAAACTTACATAGCATATATAGTTAAGAGCTATTAGACAAACTGTACATATTGTGCTAAACATCATCAGATTAATTATTCTGGTTAATGTAGCATAGTGCTTTGAAGCTTTACAGTGCTATATAAATGCTAAGTATTATCATCTAAAAAACTATACATACTAGAATAGGTGTCTTCCCACATAGCAAAAATTCACTACCATTTTACTTACTGCTTTACAGCTAACGTACCAACCTATAGCATTTTTCCTTCATTAATAAGACTTAGATGGGTACATTAGTCTATTTTATATATATATGGGTGTCAGATGACAGATGTATCTTGCTATGTACTATCCAAACTGGGCTACCTAAACTGGGGCTGGTTGGACTATCAGCTTTGAAAATCTGACCCACAATGCAGTTTCCCCTTTTGTTGTTTCTCACATTGCAGGTTTAAGTCTATATTGATTCCTTATGTAATTCAACTGAAGTCCAGCGCGGTAATTGAGGAGCTGTACTTGTTTCAGGCAGTTCTCGTATAGCTAGGATGACTGTGGCTTTTCTTCTTCTTCCTCTTCCTCTTCTCGTGCCCTTGTCATAAACTAGATGCTCTTCTAGAATCATGCACAAGCAATGGCTCTTTCCATTGCTGAAGCAAGGTCCTCCTTCATACAAATCTTACCAAGGAGTCAGCAAACGAGCCTGTGCTCCATAGTCTGCTCTTCTCTGCACTCACATGTATTTATCAGGAGAAGAAATGACTGAGGTGAGGTGGTTTTGTGACAGTTGTGAACGGGCAGAGAGGATGGGCCAGAAACAATGTGGTGACTGTAGTAATTACTAGTTAATGATGCTGGAGCATAAATAGGATCAGGGAAGTATAGTTCTATCTCAAAATTATTTATTGTGGGGGCACATAATCGAACCAGTGATTGCAAGTACAGTAAACATAGCATACTCCACCCTGCACTGTATTAACAGCAAATTATTTGCCATAATTTAAAAGAAAAATAAAACAGTGGGCCAAATTCTTCTACTGAAGTTAGTTGGAGTTTCACCAATTTCAGTGGAAGCACAAAGGGATGAGCAAGTGTCCAACCTTTTAATCCACTGCTGGATATGGCAATGGTGTAGATATGGGATTAAGCAGCAGAGACCTTAGTGGCTACTATGAAAGACAGTTCATTTTGGATACAGGGATGTCATTTTTAGGCACTTGAAAATACTTATTAGCATCAGAACTAAAATGGGGTGAAGAGGTCTTAGAAAGTAGGAAAGGGAATTCAGGAGGATATGCAGGTTGGTCTCTGAAGTGCACAACAGGTGAAGAGATGCAGGTCTTTCCTTGTCATGTGATTTCCAACTTTTAGATGTTTCTGTTCTATCTACCTTGTCATGTGATTTCCATCTCCTTGATGTTTCTGTTCTATCTACCTTTTGTGAGGACCCATAAGGCTGAAATATATCCCACGTACATCATAAAGACTTTTTTATCATCTTTCATGTACAGGTAGAGTATCCTGAGGGAGAACATTTTGCATCCGAAAGCTTTTCTGACATCTCTCCCAGGTATACAGTTGATCCAATAAAATATATTGCCAGATACCCCTTGCTTCCTGCATATTTCTTGGACCAGCCTGGGAACAACAGCACTCCAGCCTTACTACATGTGTAGGTAGACAAGATTGCCTTGTGTCCTTAAACACAGTGGAGCACTTGGATACCCACACGTGGTTATAGAACATATAAGCATATATCTGACAACATTCAACCAAAAGACTTAAATGTTGACAAGCTTTATGGTTTCTTCAGCTTTGTGTTGTTGCAGATTGTAAAAACTGTAACAGCCCCCAGTAAATTAAGATACAAAGGGTATTGTTGAATTCAAAATTAAGCTTAATAATAAACTCAAGCATCCCTTGAGTTTGTTTCATTATTGAATTCTATATATATCAATCTTTTTCTGTTTTTTATAAATTATCAAAATCTGTGTATTGCTAACCAACTCAGTAGCTTATTAGATACTTGATGTCTCCTGGGCATTCAGGTAGAAGCCGGAGAGGAAAGGTCAGAGTCTGCAGTATGGACTCTGCCACAGTTGTCTATGACTCTGTCACCTACATGATGGATTACGTTATCATTATAGTAAACTATAAAGACCCTTTGGCAGGTTCAGTTGAGTACCTGAAAGGCCATTAAGAGGTGAATGGGTCCTTCTCAGCTGATGTGGAATACAAGGGCCTTTTGACTAGAGGTGGTCAAAATGTGCATATTACCCCAAGCTCCACCTGCTCCACTGGGTAATTCTTCAGTTCTGGGCACACTTTATGTTTTTATGTTCCCCATAAAGCCATTCATGATTGGGAACTCAGTCATCAAATAATTTCCCTCCACATGGTCCTTCAGGATATCTTAGCTTTCTAAGTCTGACAGCAGAGCATTCTTGCTTTGTCCATGACTTGGCAAATTTCAGAACACGCTGCAAAGCGTTTTAGTTCAATCTGGCATTTTTCTTTGTCATTATGTTATTCCATTTCTATTTTGCTTTTGGTTTCGTTTTGGAGGGAGGTTGGTATATTTGGGTAAACTGAGTATCTTTGACCTGGTGAGTTTTTCTAGGGGCAGGATACTGTCCGAATTTTAAGGGTAGAATGTTTGGTATAATGATAGTTGTTATGGGCTCTGTTTTGGAAATACGTAAGCATGTATGTGGAAGGAAAAAACAAACATTTGTAGTTGGTACAGGGACTATTACACCTTCACCTGAAAACTAGATATTAAGAAGTACTGTCAGCTGTAAATGTTCATAAATCAGAGCGGAATCCCCTAAAATCATGAAATTGACTTAAAATTAATAAATATAGAATTCTTTTTCTGTGCTTTACATTTTTTGAACCATTCGGTCACACTTCATTTATACTTTCAAACTATCCTGTAATCAATAGGAATAGAAACTTATTTTTTAGGGTTTTTTTTTTTTTAAGAATTAAATTCTATCTTTTGTTATATGGCTCCAGGAGATGGACTTTAAGTAAAATTCCAAATATCACAATATTTATAATTAAGTCAGGAGGCCTAACAACACTAATTTAGACTAGGAGTAGGAATCAGAAGGGCAACAGAGCTAACTGATTATTTTGCTTAAATGTAATGAGGCTTTTTAATGACTGCTTTCTGTTGTCTCTTTTTAGTAGTTTTCACCTGTCATTTATTCATTGTGTGCTTGAGCATGACATAAAGTACCACTTCTGCATTAATACCAGAGGCCAGTTGCTAAATTTGCCCTTCCATCAAACATTACATGAAAAGGTAAAAAGAATACCATGATACTGCTCAGTATCCGTGTCACAGCTGAGAAATATAAAAGCATAGATTTCAACTCCATAGTAAGGGTGTGTTGAGATTTGTACTTAAGAAAAAATAAGATTATTTTTTGTTTTATATGACGACAAAAATATATATCCCCATGTTAATGGTACTTACTTTTCTAGTTAAAAATATGTTTATGGCAAATTTACAAGTAGATCTAATACTTACTGAATTAATGTTCATTTTAAAACGGGTCCTTAAAAATTAGCACTAATTATCAGAACATTTACATCTCAAATAAACGTAATAAAAGATAATAGAAACTCCAACCTTTATGCATCATTAAACCTCATTGAAATCTTACATTCAGATGACAGTAGAAGAAATTAAGTAAAAAATAAAGTTATTAATTGTTGTTACAATTATAAACTAAAAGATGGGACAGGACCACAGGTCAATAGTTCAGGGCACTTTTAGGAGACACCAGAGTGGCATCAGAGGTTTCATAGATTTCATAGACATTTCGGCTGCAAGGGACCCCAGAGGATCATTGAGTCCAGCCCCCTGCCCCAGAGGCAGGAAGTAAGCAGGGATCATAGGATCCCAGCAAGATAAGCATCCAAACGTGTCTTGAAGGCGTTCAGAGTAGGTGCTTGAACCACCTCTGGCGGCAGTCTGTTCCAAACCTTGGGGGCTCGGACAGTAAAGAAGTTCTTTCTTATGTTCAGCCTGAAGCAGTCGTGGCGGAGTTTGTGACCGTTTGATCTTGTCATCCCTTGGGGCGCTCTGGTGAACAGACATTCTCCCAAATCCTGATGAGCACCCCTGATAAACTTACAGGTGGCCATCAGATCACCCCTGAGCCTGCGCTTTTCCAGGCTGAAGAGTGCCATGGCTCTTAGCCTCTCATCATAAGGTCTGTTTTCCTGACCTCTGATCATGTGCATGGCTCTCCTCTGCACTCTCTCAAGCTTCTCCACATCCTTTTTGAATTGTGCAGCCCAAAACTGGATGCAGCACTCCAGCTGCGGCCTCACCAAAGCCAAGTACAGTGGAAGAATGACATCCTGGGATTTGCTTGAGAAGCATCTACGGATGCAAGCTAGCGTTTTGCTCACTTTACTAGCTGCAGCATCACATTGATGGCTCATCTTCATCTTGTGGTCAATCATAACCCCCAAGTCCCTTTCATCTGTAGTGCTAACCAGAGTAGCACTGCTGAGCCTATAAGGATGCTGCAGGTTTTTCCTCCCAAGGTGGAGAACCTTGCATTTTTCAGTGTTAAACACCATCAGGTTCTCATCCGCCCATTTCGTGAGCCTGTCAAGATCCACCTGGATCACCCTCCTGTCCTCAGGTGTAGATGCTTTACCCCAGAGTTTGGTGTCATCGGCGAACTTGGCCAGTCCGCTTCTGACTCCAATGTCTACATCATTGATGAAGATGTTGAACAATACAGGTCCAAGGACAGAGCCTTGGGGGACCCCACTGGTCACAGGGCACTATGACGATTGACTTCCATCAACCACCACCCTCTGGGCCCGACCATGGACCCAGTTCCCCAAACAGTGGATCATGGTGAGGCTGATGCTGCAGTTAGCCAGTTTTGCCAAGAAGTGATCATGGGATACCAGATCAAAGGCTTTTTTGAAGTCAAGATATACAACGTCAATCTCTCCCCCCTTGTCCAGGTGATAGGTCACCTGGTCATAAAAGGAAATGAGATTGGTCAAGCAAGACCTACCTGCAACAAACCCATGCTGGGTATCCCTCAGGATATTGTCTTCAGTTAGTCTGTTAAGGATGGCCTCTTTGATAATCTTTTCCACAACCTTCCCCACAATCGAGGTCAGGCTGATGGGCCTGTAGTTTGCCGGATCTACTTTCCTCCCTTTCTTGAAGATAGGCATGATGTTGGCCCTCTTCCAATCTTCAGGCACTTCACCAGAGCACCAGGAGCTCTCAAAGATCCATGCCATGGGCTGAGCTATGATGCTTGCCAGCTCCTTGAGTACCCCTGGGTATAAACCATCGGGGCCAGATGACTTGAAGGTATCCAGCCTGTCAAGGTGTTCGTTCATGAGGTCAGCTTCGATGGAGGGCAAGGAATCTCCCTCACCTGGGCCTCCCTGACCCACAGTGGGCAGGGGCATCCCATGGGACTGGTGAAAAACTGACACAAAGTACCCATTTAGCAAGTTCACTTTTTCCTGGGCATCGGTTGTCAGTTGCCCCATCTGGTTTAGCAGGGGTCCAATGTTGCCCTTGCTTTTCCTCTGGCTCCCCACACATCTAAAAAAGGACTTTTTATTGTCCTTGATATTTGTAGCTAGCCAGAGTTTCATCGCAGCCTTGGCTTTCCTGGCTTGCTGTCTGCAGGTCCGGACCAGAGCAGAGTATTCCTCCTTGGTGGTGGTTCCAGTCCTCCATCCTTTGTAGGTCTGCCTTTTAAGACGCAGGAGGTCCGCTAGTTCCCTGGAGAGCCAAGGGATCTGCTGTGCCCTTTTGCTGCCTTTCCTCTGAGACGGGATGGACTTTGCTTGTACATCCAGGAGCAACCACTTGTCCTGAACTCCCCTCTGCTTTGGGTTGTGGCCCTTTAAGGCCCCTCTAACAAGCCTCCTTAGCTTTTCAAAGTCAGCTTTCCTGAAGTCAAGGACTTCTGTATTACTGACTGACTTGCCAGCTTTATGGCAGATGGTGAAGGTGATCAGCTCGTGGTCACTGTCACCCAGCTTCCCTTTGATCACTAGGTCGCTGATTAGGTCCTCCCCAGTTGCCAGTACCAGGTCGAGCAGCGCTTTACCTCTCGTCAGCCCGTAGACTTCCTGCGTCAGATAGAAGTCATCCACGCACGAGAGAAAGCTTTGCTACTGCTTGGATTTGGCCGAGCGCTCCTCCCACGAGATGTAATTCAACCAATCATTGTTCTTCCATTATTTCAACTAATTTTTATTCTGCAATTCTATTGTGTGAAATGAGTAAGCTGCATGAAGGGACAGCGTATACACACACACACACACACATACATATATACATATACATATACATATATATATATATATATATATATATACACATACACACACACACATACACACTAGCCAATTGCCCATCACGAATGACGGGGGGGAGAAGGGGGGAACAGAGCCCCAGCCCCTCCCCCCAGTCCGGGCCCACTCCCCCTTCTCTCCTGCTGCTTGGGGTCCAGGCTCACCGTGGGCGTCGGTGCGGGGGGGGGGGGGAGAAGCCAGTCCACTGTGGTTGGGGAGCGGGGGGAGCAGTGGGCCCAGGCCAACCCGGTGGCAGCGGGGGGACAGAAGGAGTGGGGGAGGGGGGGGAGGGGGGCTGGGGCCGAGGGGGGGGGGGGGCCCCAGGC
>NW_005841968.1:2229370-2230693 GCF_000455745.1 Alligator sinensis | reverse complement strand
AGCCAGCTTTTCGCCTGCTTGGGCCCACTCCCCACGCCCCCCCACCCCTACATTGGGCCTGGCCCCACTCCCCCCGCATTACCTTCTGTCTGCTCTGTTGCTGCTGCCTCCAGGGAGCAGGGTGGGGGGCAGCATCTGGCCTTGCCCCCCCACAATCCCCTGTGTCCCCACCATCATGGTGGTGGGCTGCCTTCTGTCAGAATGCTTCTTTGCGCTCTGATTGGCTGTTTGTCAGCCAATCAGAGTGCAAATAAAGCGTTATGGACAGACGGACAGACTTTTATAATATTAGAAAATATGTGTGTGTGTGTGTGTGTGTGTGTATATATATATGTATGTATTTATATTTTGTATATGGGCTTCTCATTTGATAGGTATCTTGGTTGCCAGCTACCACTGAACTGGCCTCAGTGTCATTGCTCTTAAAACTCCCTGCCTCTTTACAAATCAGTTTATAGCCAAATTCATTAGAATGCTCCAGCTTTTGTGTAATAACCCATATGTTTTACATAAGCTGCTTTGCACTACTTTTGGGGTGGAGGTGTGGGGGAACAAGGGAGGAGGAGGGGGCAGCCAGAGTATGCCAGTGAATCTGGCATTACAGTTAATTTTTGAAAACTGATGTCAAGTTGTTTCAACCTGTCTTTATGTCAGAAATTGGAAGGGCCAAAACACAACTAACAAAGAATATAAAGGGTAAGGAAACCTTCTGTGGGTGCATCTACATGTGCAAATACTCTGAGGTGGGACTCTAGAGTTAATTACTCTAGAGTAAACCCACCCTGGGCAGGTGTCTACACAGGCAGGGATGCAAGAGAAAATTTGATGCTCATGGAAGCAGCCTACTTCCGCCCCTGCCTGCCCAGCACCCGCTCCCTGCAGCAGCCAGGGAGAGCTCTAAGCTCCCCCTGGGTGCTAACCCAGGGGCTGGCAGGGAGCACCAGGACAGGTGACAGCTGTCTCCTGGCACAGGCTGGAACACTGCTCCCTGCCCCTGGGAGCTGCCTGCTCCTGGGGTGGGCTCTGCCACTGGAGCCTGGGCAGGGACAATGTCCCCCTGCCCTGGCAGCAAGGAGAAATTGGGATTGCAATCATTAAGTGAGGATTGAGAGGTCCCTGCTGCATGGGTAGGGGGACATTGTCCCTGCTTGGGCTCTGGTGGTGGAGTTCACCCTGGCAGCAGGCAGCTCCTGGGGGCAGGGAGCAATCTCCCGCCCCATTGGCGACACGTAGGGGGTGCATCCCCTGCAAAAAGCGCTCCCAACACTGCCAGCAGTGCCTGCAGGCAGCCGCTGCTTGCCACCCCCCCACCCCCGCCCTCGG
>NW_005841968.1:2226079-2229281 GCF_000455745.1 Alligator sinensis | reverse complement strand
CCCCCCCCCCCCCCCCCCCCGCTGCCGGCACTGCTGTTGCTGCCTGTGGGAGCTCCCCATTCGCCACCGCCACACCCCCACCACCACCACTGCCACCTGCAGGTGGTCACCATTCCCCCCCCCAGCCTCCCAGGGGCACGCAGCACTCATGTCTCGGCCCCCTGCTGCCCAGTTGACCTGGAGCACTTTTGCTCCTTATTCAGCTGTCTACACATGTGCTACTGCACAGTAAGTAATTGGGAGTAAATTTGCTACGTGTATTTACAGGTAGCAAGTTTACTCATGATTAGAGCAAATTACTGCACAGTAAGCATCTGCATGTGTAGATGGTGACATTTACTGTGCAGTAATTTGCTCTAATTTCAAGTAAAGCATCTCATGTAGATGTCTGCAGTAAGTACAAAATTAGTAAAGAGAGGAAAGAGTTGGCCCATTATTCAGTGAAGAAAGCTGAAATATCTCATTCTTCTTTTGATTTAGTTTTCACTAAAAAAGTTAGAATTACTTTGAAATTGTGGACTTCTATTTGAACTCTCTGGCCATATCCACGTGAGCATGAACATTTGTTTCCCTGGGGACCAGGGAAGGTATGTGGACTGGTTTGAAAACCATACTCAAGGAGTAATTATCTACAGCTAAATCATCAGCTGAAGAGATGCATCAATTGGGGTTTCTCAGGGACCTTTCTAGCTCCAGCACTATATAATATTTTCATTAATGATTTGGAACATGGACTATTAAATTTGCAGGTAATACCAAGCTGTGGGAGGTGGCAAGCACTTTGAAAAAAGGACTTAGAATTCAAAATTATATTGAAAAATGGGATAAATTAACTGAAATAAAAAGGATGCAGTTCAATAAGGACAAATGAAAAGCACAGTATTTAGGTAGTAACAATCAACTGCAGAAGTACAAAATAGGGAACAACTGGTTTGAAAATAGTTTTGCATTATAATGGATCACAAACTAGATATGAGTTTAAAATGTCATATTGTTTCTAAAAGGCAAACAACACTGCGGGATGTATAAAAAGTAAAATGTGACAGAATCCTTTCACTCTATTCAGCACCAATAAGTCTTTAGCCAGAGTACTACATTCAATCTGGAACACCATGCTGCAAGGAAGAGATGCATCAACTGGGGAGAGCAGAAGAGTTCAGACGAGGGGAATAAAAATGTTCAGAAATCTAGAAAGCACAACTCACGAGGAAAGACTGAAAGACATGAGTTTGTTTAGTTTAGTGAAGAGAGGAGCAAAGACCTAAAAACTAGGCCTGTGCAAAGTGGCTAGTATTCGCTTCGGATTCAGATTCGGCAGATTCAGGGGACAGTGATTTGATCTGATGATTTGAATCGCTGTCACAATTAGATTTGCCCAAATCTGATTCAGAGATTGGGCTGCTGCCAAATCAGCCAAGTCTCCAAATCACACAGGCCCCGTCCCCCCCCTGCTCTCCCAGCCCCGTCCGCCCCCGCTCCCAGGTCTTTGAAAAAAAAAAAAAGCCCAAGTCACCGGCTGCTGCCAGGTGGCAGGACAATCCCTGCTGCCCCCCGCTGCATGGGGGGCTCTGCCACGAGCCCCCAGAAGCCACTGCAGGAGATAGTGAGTGTATTTTTTTTTCCTTAAAGGGCTGGGAGCTGGGGCAGACGGGGCAGCCATGGGGGGGGCCTGCGGGAGCTGGGGGAGGTTGTGGGGCTTGTGGCAGAGCCCCCTACACAGCAGGGGGCAGCGGGGATTGCCCCCCCCCCAACCTGGGAGCACCCAGTGACTAGGGTTTTTTGTTTAAAGGGTCAGGAGCTGGGGCGGGTGGAGCAGCCATGGAGGGGCTGGGGGAGCAGGCAGGGGATGAGGCCTCGCAGGGGTCCCCTCGTGGTCCCCCCCTCTCCACCCCTGCCCTCTACTTACCAACATGGAGTCCGGGTCCAGCTCCCTGCTGCAGCCGGCGGGGACTATTCAAATCACCGAAGCGCTCCGAATCTTTTCTGAATCAATTCAGAGAGCTTCAAATCGATTCGGACCTTTTAATTGGTCCCCTGATTCAATTTGGATTCAGAGATTCGGCCACCAAATCAGGCCAAATCTCCTCTGAATCGAATCAGCACCCAAAGCTTCGCACAGCCCTACTGAAAACAGTCTTCAGATATGGAAAAGTTACTGCAAAGAGGAAGGTCATACAATGTGTTCTGTGTCCACTGGAAACAGAACAAAAAATAATGTGCTTAAATTGCAGAAAAAGAGTTGTTAAACATGGGGGAAATTATTCAAACTCTAAGGATAGTTAAGCAGTGAAATAGGTCACCTAAGGAGACTGCAGAGTCTCCATCGTTGGAGGCTGGGTAAACATCTGTCAGGAATGGTTTTGATATAGGTGATCCCACCTTGAAAAAGCAGAACAGATTACATGACTTCTTGAGGCCCCTTCCAGCTCTATTCTGTCTCTGCTCAGTCATGAGCAATACTGTGGAGCTCATTATATCTAGATATGATTTGGTTTGAAATGTTCAATACTGTTTATATTAAATGAAAAATTTTCCATAAGAATGATGTTAAGCTGGAATTACATTTTTAAAAAATCACCATGTAAGATTTAATTATCCACCAAAAAACCCCCAAAGAAATTCAGAATTAAGTTTGCAGCTCAGAAATACACAATTAGGGCACCGAAACACCCGTACCATTGCCCTTTAGTGACACCACAGAACAACCACACGGTGCAGATTAAGGCAGTTAAGTTCTTGTGGACTCATAATAAACTGATTTTTAAAAGATAAACTAGTTTTATAAAGATTTTCCTCATGCTAATACTCCTACTTTTCTGGGGTTTGGATTTGACACCATCGTTCAAATGCAGGACCCATCTACCTGCTAATGGCTTTTTAGAGACTCAGTGTAGGATAAGCTAGGATAAGCTTGCATTTGCCAGGGTAGGATAAACCTGCATTTAGACATTTAGATACCTATGCCTAATAAAATATATGGGGAAGAATCTGGCCCTAATTTTTCTAAAAACCTCTGTTGCAGAGGCCAAAGAAGGAAATGCTCTGTCATCTTTTGTCTTCTTTCTTGGGGGAGCACTGAGGTTAGCTTCCTAGATTTAAAATCTCACCACAGAGACAGAAAACAAGGTCAGCTAACCACAATGACTTGACTCACAGAATTAGCAACATTAGAAGATAGGCTGAGAATGAAAGGATGTAGGCA
>NW_005841968.1:2223587-2226069 GCF_000455745.1 Alligator sinensis | reverse complement strand
GCATTCCTGAAAAATCTGCAGTCAGACTCGTGTCAAGTTCTCTTGATAAATACCTATATAAAATTCGAGGATAGAAATCTCCACACTTCACAGAGTTTCACTACAGCACAAATCAATGTTTCTTCTCTTCAGAAAAGTCAGATTATGCCTGTGAACCAACAATATGGAAGGAGAGAGACCATATTTTGTATTCCACATCGGATCTAATATAAAGAAAAGGCATGTATTATGCCAGATCCGAAATGGAAGCTATAAGTTTATGTATTGTTTTGACACCTTTGGCAAGATAATACATGGAGAGAGAAACACCCCAGTCAGAAACTTCTGTGAGCCCCCTCCTTTGTTTAAATTTTTGATCAAGTAGGAGGTCATCTGAGGGTACACCTACACTGCGGTGACTGTAGCTCATGTCAATGCATGCAAGCAGTAAACTAGCTAGCTTTCAGTATGGCTAGTGCTGTGGCCTTAACAGTATGGAGCGCAGTATTGGCTAACCACCTGAGTAGTTACTTAGCATCTCAGATGGGTTTTGAAGACCATGCTGAGCTCTGTGCTGTTCTTCATATCCAAGCAAGTCCGTTTTAAGCTAATGCAGGTATGTGTACACAAGCTGCAGTGACTGCTATACCCTTAAGGCGCATCCAGGCTGGCAGGCACATGCAGTTTGTGGCACCACAAACTGCATGTGGCAAATGTTAAGATGTGTCCCAAGCTGCAAATTTGCTACCAGGATTTCCTGGTAAGGAAAAAAAACAACATAAAAAGCAGTGCAAAGCTTGCAAAAACGGTATGCACCGGGACAAATGCAAAGATAGGGGAGCAGGCAGCCTAGGCTGAGCTCCATACTGTTAAGGCCCAGGCTAGGCTGCCTGCTCCCCCATCTCCATGCGCTGCAGATCCCCCGCACTGACATACACTGCATGCACAGCAGAGCCACCATGCTGAGACACACTGCACCCCAGCCAGTCACAAAGCACAGAGCAGCTGGCTGGGGTACAGTGTGCCATGAGACAGGGGAGCAGGCAGCCCTGGGCTGGCTGCTTCCTTGTCTCCACATGCCACTCTCCAGCTGGCTGGGGCATAGGGTGCCTCAGTGCAGGGGCTTCCTGCCAGCTAGCCCCGCACTGAGGAACCCTGCGCCCAGTCAGTCCCCCCCAGCCCAGCACATGGAGCCTGGCCAGGAGCCTAGAGGAACCGGGCACAGCTCGTAACAAAGGGCACACGGAGGGGTGTGCACTGTAGCACAAAGTAGCGGCACAAATTTGTGCCGCTACTATGTGCCACTGCAAGCGCATGCCCTTGCTCGCCTGGATGCAGCCTTAGTATGTCTTGGCATGGCTCAGAGTAAAATAAAATCCATTTTGTTTATTCTGTAATGTGTTACAAAGCATATGTGAAATATTACTGTTCAGAATTTGTGTTTTGCCAATGGCTGCCTAGGAGCAGTGATGTATTGTACTGAGTCCCATTTCCAACACACTGCATACTGCTACCAATAGCTATCAAAATTGAAGACTGGGGGTGAAAAACGGGCCCCACTGAAGTCAATAGCAAAAATCCCACTCACTTCAGTGGGGCCATGATTTCAATGTGGGTCTTTCACACTATGTTTGGCAATTGAGTCATGTGATAAAGAAATCAGATGTGCTCTGTAAATGTTATGTCCCTCTGAACTCTCTGGGCCAGCCACATTTCAGTTTCCTTCCTGGGTAAAAAGGACTGAAGTTCCTAAACAAAGTCTTCTTTTCTGGGGTCTTATTTAATACTAGCAAAATGGCCGTCATGAATGATGGGTGCAGGGGGAAAGGGGCTGGGGACAGAGACGGAGGCCCGCATCTGGCCCCCCTCACTCCCCCCACATCTGGCCCCACTCACTTCCCCTGCATCCGGCCCCGATCACTCCCCCCGCTGCTTCGGGCCCAGCCCTGCTCCCCCCCACTCCCGCCACCACTCCGGGCCCTGCCCCACTCCTCCCTGCCCCACTGCTGTTCCAGGTCCTGCCCTGCTTCCCGCTCCCCTGCTGCTGCTCTGGATCCTGCCCTGATCCCCACTCCTCCCACCACTGCTCTGGGTCACACCCTGCTCCCTCTGCTGCTCTGTGTCATGCTCTGCTCCACCCCCACTTCCCGCTGCTCCATGCATGAGGTGGTGTGGTGGGTGGCTGCGTGGGGGGGTGGCACGTGGCCACAGGGTGTGGTGCAGGGAGCAGCCATGGTGCAGGGAGTGCTTGCCGGCTGCGTGGTGCAGGGAGTGGCCCTGGGATGTGGTGCAAGGTGTGCAGGGAGCAGGGGTGTGGCATAGGGTGTACAGGATGGCGTGGCACATGGCTGGAGAGAGTGGCATGGGGAGTGGCCACAGTGCAGGGAACACTTGTTAGCTGTGGCTGCATGGTGCAGACAGCAGCCTCACCACTGGCTGAGCCTGTGTGCCTGTGTGGTATGGGGAGCGGCCCTGGGGTGTGGTGCAGGGCATGTGGGGGGAA
>NW_005841968.1:2219309-2223541 GCF_000455745.1 Alligator sinensis | reverse complement strand
GCGGTGAGCACTCATTGGCTGCCTGGTGCAGGCAGCAGTCCCAGGGTGCCGTGCAGGGTGCATGGGATGGCACAGTGTGCAACCACAGGGAGTGCCACAGAGAGCAGCAATGGTGCGAGGACACAGGGAATGCCTGCTGATTATGTGTGGCAGAGACAGCAGCCCCGGCGTGTGGCACAGGGTGCATGGGGGCATGGTACAGGGAGCATCTGCTGGCTATGCCTGCATGGTGTGGGGAGCAGCACTGGCATGTGGCGCAGGGCATGCTGGGGGGCATGGTGCACAGCAGTGTGTGTGTGTGGGGGGGGGTGCAGCCACAGGGCATGGCTGGGGGAGTGACCCTGTGGTGTGGTACAGGGCGCGCAGGGGGCATGGTGTGCGACTGCAAGGAGTGGCGTGGGGAGCAGCCACGGTGTGGGGGCACAGGAAATGCCTACCAGCCGTTTGGCATGGGCAGCAGCCTTGGTGTGTGGTGTGGTGCAGGGCATTGTGCACGGAGCACCCACTGCTGCCTGCGTAGTATGGAAAGCAGTCCCGGCATGTGGCGCAGGGCATGCGGGGGGCATGGTGCATGGCAGCGCAAGGTAGGTGGAGGTGCATGGCCAGAGGGCGTGGCACAAAGAGTGGCCTCAGGGTGTGGCAGACGGTGCGTGGGGGGAGTGGCATGTGACTGCGCAGGGGGTGCGGCGCATGGCTACAGGGCGTGGTGTGGGAAGCAGCCAGGGTGGGGGCTGCACCCGCCGCTGCAGCTGTGTGGCATGGAGCACAACCTTGGGGTGTGGCGCAGGGCGCGCAGGGGGCATGGCGCACGGGGAGGGAGTGGGCGGGGGATGTGCCCCACCCCACGGCCGCGTGCTACAGTGGCTGCCTGCAAGCACCCCCTGCACCCACTTCCCACACGGCACCCTGTTGCCGCACACCATGACCCCACTGTCACACATGCCCTGCGTGCCTCGCACCTGCAGCCGCCCAACACTTCCCATGCAGGAGGGAGTGGACCATGGGGGTGGGGGTCATGGCATGCAGTCACAGGGTGCTGCACAGGGAGCGGGTGCAGCTGCCCATCCCACTCTGCAGCTGCGTATTGCAGCTGGTGGCCACACATCCATGTGCCATGCTCCCCCCTTGCATGCCCTGCGCTACCCATGCCCGCAGCCGGCAGGCACTCCCTGCGCGGAGGGGCATGGCTTGAGGTTGCCTGGGTAGAGCATGGAGTGCAGCCACAGGGTGCCACACAGGGAGCGGGTGGGGGAGCACACCCCGACCTGCAGCCAGCCGTTGCTGCAGACAGCACCCTGTGGTCGTGCGCCACCCCTCCCTACCCCCGTGTGCCACATCCCACACCCGCCACACAGCTGCAAGGCACGGCCCCATCCCAGGACTCTCCCCACACCACTTCCCACAGCAGGGAGCACACCTTCACCCTGACCGCCTCCGCCTCTATGTCTGTCTGTCCTTAGGCTTCAGGCCATGCACGCACAGGTGGCCCGGAGCGTTATGAACAGACAGACACACAGCCAGAAGTGCCACGGCTTTTATTGTATTAGAATAGTATCACTAACACCAAAATATGTCTTAATACTTATGTGGCAAATCTTTTTCTCCCATGCCTTCTCCTCTCGTGGCTTCCTCCATTCATTCCAAAGCCTTTAACACACTTCAGTGGAGTGAAGAGAGCAGAACGCCGATTGAAAAGGAATAGGTGGGCAGAGTCCTCACCTGGTATAAACACTCATCGTTCCATTGACTTCAATTATCACATTTTACACCGCCTGATGATCTGTGTGTGAAGAGTGAAATAACAGGGGGTTGATGTAGTTGGAAAGGTTTGAAAACTGTGAACGTGGAAAGCAAAGAAACTGGACTGTGGCTGGAAAGGGACGCAAAATAAAAGCAGGTTTTGAGAGTGAGAGACAATGGCATGTTTCAATGAAAGGGACAGAAGCACAAAGGAGAGGAGGGATGGACTGAGGGAGGGATCTAGGCAGGTCAGGAGTGTTCAACAATTCTCATCAAATGTTGTTTTCCCAATGGGTTTCCTGGGATGAAAACATAACCTTTCCCCTGTTACTTAGGCCACAGTGTGTAGTAAAGAAGCTCTCACCTTTCCCCTGAAATCAGTTAAGAAAGAAGTTAAAATGAATTAAAAAGGACATGGGACCACTCCCTCCTTCATTGTAAACCTGTCCAATTTCTTTCCCCAATACAACGTATTAAATGGGAAAGACCTGTTAGATCCCTGAGTCCATCTACCATAAGAACAGGAGTTAATAGCTCACCACCACCACTACTACCACCTCCAGCACCAATAAAGAATATGTCAAATGTCAAACTGACCTTGTATTAAGTAGTTAAATGAACAGTGCAAAAGGGCAAGTTCTCTACTAGTGTCTAGGGTTGCTTAATAAATATAAAAAATTAACATCTGGTCTCTCAAACAAATCAGAGCGTTATTTCTGTGATGCTGATAGCACCCACTGGCCCAAGAAACAAGAGTCCTGAGTTCTGTCCCCAAAGCCGGATTCGCACGACCAACTGGCAGGTTGGTCCTTGCCAAGACATTTTTTGAGGAATTATAAAAATCCTTCTTAGAGAGGGGAATTATATATGTGGTGCTTAGGCAAAACAGTTGTGCCATTTATAAATATAATTACTTTTGCCATTCCTTCATGGAAAAGAATCTCCTAGTAAGGGGAAATTAATACAATAGAGGAAATTATTTATGTGTACTCACTAGAAGTCTAAATGGAGAAGAGGGCCAATTGAAACTGTGTGCAATGAAAAGCACGAGGAAATGCAAAAGTGAGATTAATAACTTACGATGTGGAGTCATGTCCACTTTGGCACTTCTTTCCCAGTAGATGAGCAGCCCTTCCTTCCGCTCCGTGTTTTTATTTTAATGTTTTTCAGTCGATATGAGGACATGCTCGTGCTCTTGTCTGCCATGGCTGCAGGAGACCTTGAGCACAGCAAAACAGGTGCCATTCTTTGGTGCGGAAAGGAACAGGATGTGGCTTGCAGGTGCTCCCTCTCCTGCAGTGAACAGGGACATGAGTGTAAGACAGACCCAAGGAAGTGATTCTACCAGCCCCGTTCAGACACACTGATGGGGTGGGGGGCAGCAGCAAAGGAAGGGTCCTAACCCATCTCCTACCTTCCCTTCCCTGCTCCAGTTCCCCCGTGCACCGCCCATTTACTCAGACTGATTTCTTATTTTTTATTTTCGCCTCTAGTTACTCTACTTGGACTTGTTAGGAAGATTTTTCTACCCAGCATTTTTATTCTTAAATATATTAATGATTTAACGCATATGGTCCGTCTATATTTTTATAAAGCTGTAAGATACCATGGTGATGACTGCTGTCTAAGAACGTAAATAGAAAAGAAGAGAATAGCTGAGATGTCAATAAAACAGCTATAGGGGGAGGGGTTAACAACAAAAGAAATGTATCTTAAGTGCATGGTTTTTTGCTGTATGTAAGAAGTGCTGAGGTCCCGCAATGGAAAATAGATGATCGTTATGGTAAAAACACTACTCTGGATGAGGTTTTGAGGAGAGAAACATTTCTTTTGTTGTATTTCTCCCTTGTTTTAAGCAGGCCTCTCCGATCAATTATGTGAAAATTAGATTGATTATCCTTGCTCGCCTAATGATGCAGACTTGCTGCTTTGACTGATTGGAGAGGGATGGGGAGGGGGGAGATAAGACGCAACAGCCACACGCATCTGCTTGCCGTGCCACCTTGTTTCTGGTAGGCAATGACCGTCGCTTAAAACAGCCTGGCAAATTTGTGGGCACACTTTTTAGTGCAAAGGAAGCCCGCTCGCCCTTTCCCGGGCTGTGCCTCACCCCAACACGGGGCTTTACAGACCGCACCCCCAGCCAAAGCACGGCAACCGCTGCAAAGCTCGCAAGGTGGATTTAAAAAGCAAGGCGGGCGAGGATGGAAAAGAAACGCGTCTCTGCCGCTCTCGAAAAACCAGTCTTCAGCTCTTTGGGTTTCGTCCTTTCGGTCCTTGCCTGGTTTTACAGGCAGTGGGTTTCTCAAAACATTGAGAAGCAACAAAAAAACATTGTGACTGCTGCTGACACTGGGGTGGGAGACGATGCCTACAACCAGCCCGCCTCCTCCGGCTGTCCCCACGCCCGGAGGCCCAGGGTAGGGCGTGGGGACAGCCGAGGGCAGCGCCGGAGCGAGCTGCAATGCTGTGCCGTGTGGGCGTGCGTGCGG
>NW_005841968.1:2213143-2219244 GCF_000455745.1 Alligator sinensis | reverse complement strand
GGGACGTATGCCCGCCCCCCCCCCCCCTTCCCCGGCCCGCCCCGGCCCGGCCCGGCGGGGCTGCACCGCCGCGGGCTGCAGGGGAGGGAGCGGGCAGCCCCGCTGGGAGCCCCAGGGAGGGGGCCGATGTTTCCATGCCGCAAATCCTGTCTAAATATTAGACTAAGCCCGTGCCTGCCCAGCGCCCCGCGGGGGAGGGGAGCCCCTGGCTCGGCAAGCAGCTTGACCTAGTTTGTCCTAAAGTGGATTTGACAGGTTGGTCGGCAGCTCGGCTCGGCTCAGCTCAGCTCCCCCTTCCTGGTACCTCTCGCCGAGCTGCCAGTCCCCACTCCAGATTTCCTCCCCACCCTTTCCTCCTCGGCTCCCTCTCTCCTTTCTCCGCCTGTTCCCCCCGAAAGCTCCCCCGAGGCAAGGCAGGAGGGGGGGAAAAAAAAGAAGAAAAAAGCCAGGGTTTCTAGCAAACTAGTCACCAGTCAACAAAAGAAAAACCCGCCCTGGGGAAGTGCTCTTGCTTAAGGATGAAAATGAGAGGATAATGGCCATGTTGGCTCGGCTGTAATTAAGGTTGTGTCAGGACTTTCATTTAAAAACCTGCTTTCTTCAAGGGTCTGGGGCTTGGAGAAGAGCATTTGCTGGAGGCAGAAAGATAACAGGGGTCTCACCCAGAGGAATACGTGCAACCGTGTCCCTACGTAACATCGCATGCCTTGACACCAGCTTTGTTTACACGTAGAGAGAGCTGTTTTGCCCTGGGGGAGTCGGTGAAGCAGGGCCGCGTTCTGTCTGCACACTAAAAACACAGGGTGTCACGTCCCCATAGACTGTGCACGGCAAAAAAGGAGCGAGGGGGGCGTTCTGCTTTGACTCCCATGAATCAAGTGAAAGCCCCAAGGCAGGTGGGATTTGACCCCTAATTGGCACCTGTCTTCTGGGCTGACACTAGCCCTTTCCACACTGTAGTCCTAAAAGCAGGCACAATCCGCTCGGGACGAGAGGTTTGTGCTTTGTGAGGTTGGCAGCGTATAAAAATACTAGTAGTAGTAATAACAGATGTATTATCATAGTACCAAGGAGCCTTTGCTGTGGACCAGGACCTCATTGGGGCAGCCACTGCACAGGACAGAACAGAAGCTCCCTGTTCTGCACGTGGACAAACGGTACATACATACAGGCGGACCAAACCCCCAGCCCCAGGCCAGACCCGTATTGTTTCTACTACGCATTTATTAATGCACAGTGGTAACTATGCATTTCATTTAGTATTTGTATAGCCAAGTACTAAATAAATGCACAATAACCAGAGTTCCTGCGCAGTAGCGTCAGCGAACACCTTTTTAGTGCGGTAGCCTAATAATACTGCGCAGTAATATATTAGCACTGTCCCTGCGGTGACGCACTACCGCGCAGCGTTATTAGGTACCGTGCAGTTAGTGCCTCATGTAGACACACCCAGGGCATTGAAAAATAACACCTCAGTCTTGCAAACACAAGCCACTATTTGAGCAAGTCAAATCTGTTTGTATGTTTGCAGGAAGAAGGCCCTAGCTAGGGAGCAGGCTTTTCTCTGGGGGCATGGTCAGGGTGGCCATCCACTATCAGGTGTTTTTTCTACTGTCAATGTTTTTTTCCCAGCATGCGCATATCAGCAGACCCAGACAGAATTTGGCCCAAGGGATATGCCGGTTTCAAACACTCCTAAGGTTTTACCCAAAGGATTGGCTTTTGAATATTTGGGGGGAGAAAAAAAATGTTAAAATTGTAGCAGCACATAAAAGGTTCTTATATTTCTTGACCGCTAAGCCTCCCAGAAATACATCATCACTAAAAAACAGAAGATTAAAACTATGTTTTAATACAATTCTGGCCAGGGCACAAATTACTAGAAGCTAGGGAAATCTAAAAGAATAGTACCCCATCCTTACCTTGTGCCCGTGTGCCTTTTCTATTGTGCTCCACAATAGAATGAAGTTCTAAATTCATTTTAAAGTTCACATTCATGCTAACAAATAACAGAACAGAATACAATCATAATTAAGGGACATCTATGATGGCCTGGCCACCTGGCCCAGGCAGACAATGCACACAAATCCAAACCCCTCCTAGGCCGTGTACTGGAGAATAGGAAAAGAAATGCCCAAGAAAAGGAAATGCTGTCGTCCAAGACAGCTTGTCCAGGACATTCTTTAGGCACAGCAGATCAAGTGCAACCTACCAGCTAATTCTTCTGTGATGTTAACCAGGGATACAAAAGAAGGGCGCACCAAGGTGAGGGAAGGTGGCAACCTTTTTGAACAGCTGTGACACACCACTTGGACAGAAAAACATACAAAGGCAAAGGATGCAGGAGCAGCAGCAACAGACCAACTCACACCTTGACCGGCACTGCAAATGATGTGACAAAAGGGGCTTATTGTGTGTAGTCCCACCTGCACACCAACCCTGCCAGCTGCACCGCCCTCCCACAGCAGCAGTGCCCTCCATCGTGTGGCATTCATAGTGTTTAGCTGTCATGAACATAATGTGACATAACAGAGCCCATGTTAAGGTTCTGTAAATGTCTTTGTTATAAAAAATGATTATGTCAATTGGGAGAATTTGCAGCTTGTTCCTGCAAATGACTGGGCACAAGAGAACTTTTAAGCCTACAAATAGTCCTATTGCCTCTTATGGAACTGTTTAAACATATCTAGTAACTAACCTACTTAACTAAGTGTTCACAGGATCAGAGCCCTTGTTTGGAATGAGATTTTTACTTCATTTTAAAACAAAGATCAGCTAATATTGGTGAGAAATAGGAAGGCTTCAGGGTAAGCGGTTTGTACAGTTATGAACATTTTAAGTGGCTTGTACAGCAGATAAAGTGTAAATGCCGTAACCTGAAATGCTACTAAAGCCTTATCTAAACAAAAATTAGCTATGCAGATAGAGTCATGAAGATCTAATTCCTACGTTATTCTGATAGGAGTGGGGATTTTTTCCCCAGTTTAGTTTATATTGCGTGGGAAGGGATTTAAACCAAAACATTGTACTCTACCGCCATAAGTGTCTCCATATGGGGAATTAAACTAATATAATTTTTCTATTGTTTTTGCTCACAAAGGACTTTCTCAGGTAGAATTAAGTGTGAATGGTGTGTTATACGCAGATGTTAAACATGTGCTCACTGATCCACGCTCAAAGTCTAAGGTAGACAAGGCACATTGCCTTTAACATGTTTTAAACTGGTCAAGTTAAAGCCTACAAGGATGCTTCACCCTGGCTATACTATTACATGACTAGTTTAGCTCATGCTAAACTACACACATCCTTGTCTATACTGGACTTCTAGAATGTGTCTGTTAGCATGTGCTAGCTAGCATGTACTAAGTACATAAAATGGGAGCCCGGCATTTGCATATTATAATCCTGTCTCCGACCCCACCAGACGAACCGCCGCCAGACCAGACCCAGAGGGGACCGCCTGAACCCCTCCTCTGCACCAGATGGACTTCACTTCGAGAGGATTCTTCAGCAATGGACGACCCTGCTCCACTCAAAGAGGACGCCTGCGATGGGACTCTCTATGGACTGAGACACTTTCATTGAACCACTTCCTCCACAATTGCGGACCATTGTAATGGGCTTGTGTGCATCTATCTTCTTTCTCTCTCAGCGTCACGAACCCCCCCGCCTTCCCCTTCCCCCCCACCGCCACTTAGTTGGCTAACATTGTATTTTCTGTAACCTAGTTGCGTTCCCCTCCTCACCCCCATCCCTCTAATGTTAGTCCCTCGCTCGGGCGATATGTATTTCCCTACCGGCTTTGTCATCTTTTTTGGATTCACAATCCTAAACATTTATTAATGCATATTCAGAGGAAATGTAAACCTGAAGCAAAAGAAAAGCTATTCAGGAATAGTTTACAAAAATAGCTGTTCTTGAGTAATCCCACAGGTAGGCCAGCCTGATGTACTTGGGGTCCTGAACACTTAACATACTTAGTCCTGTCTCGATATGCCAAAGGTTTGTTTCTCAGTAGAGTTAGTTTAATGCGACTGAAAAGCTTTCATTAAATGCTCATTAAGACGCAGATTAAGTTGCCTGAAGATGTGTTAGTTGGGCTATTCTCCCTGCTAAGCTTTACTTTTTATTAGGCTGGCACCTGTAAAAGACGGAGGCTGTTGTCTACACTGGGATTTTTAAATTTGTTAACACCTAGCATGCTTTAAATCCTGACCAGGGGAAGGTCTTTATGACAATTTCTGGGGTGCGGATACATATCCAAATGAGCCAAAATGAAACCTACATAATTCATTAGATATATGTTAGTGAACAATCATTGCCTTGATTTGGATTTGAACCAGTGTAACAAAAGAGAAGGTATCTATATCTCATTAACAGCTCCTTGAGTCATTGTAGTCCTCGTTATTTTTGTTACCCAGGATTGTTTTTAGAGGTATAATGATACAACAGTATTTACACACCAGTTCTCATTTTCCTTTAATGGTTTCCATAACAAGATCATTTTCCCTAACTGGCTGATTTAAGACAGCATCCCATCTTCAAGCTCACTCTTGTTTTGGCAGCTCATTGTACATGAGTCTATCACTTTGTCACAGAGCACATCAAGATGAGTTTAGATGTTTTTAAGTTAAAAATTGCAAAATGTGCCTTGTTCAGATTGTCACACCAGGGTCTGTTATAGGCTGAAACCAACTGTGCAAGCACTAGAAACATTGCTGGAAGTTGGAGTTTATATCTTCAATTTGCAGTTGTAAGGGAGTCTTGCCTTGAAGGGCAAAAAGGAGTGTGTTTTTTTTTTTTTTTCCAGTGTTCTCAGCTCAGTCACATTAGCTGAACAGGAATTAAGTATGCCCAACCCTTGGTTACATCCAGCCTAAACTAAACCTGCTACAAAAGGTTTGTTCTGACATGGAGACAACCCATATTAGGCCAAATAGACGAATAACAGACAAATAGACAAATGATATTAGCTAGATTAGGCTAAGTCTGCCTTTGGAAAGTTTTGCTGGTAGAGCTATAATGATACACAGTACCTGTAAAATACTCCTGGGGTGGACACAGCTTATCACTGGAAAAACTGTGCCCTGGTTGGTATAGCTGAGTCCAGCCTCCCCTCCCGCCAGTCCTGCAGCGGCACTGGCCAAAGCATGTTTTGTGCCGGCACAACTGCCACAACGTATCTTTTACCAGCATTAGACCTGAGACCGTGTTGCCCTCCTCATACCCCTAACAGTCATGCCAGGAAAAAACTTCAGTGTGGACCTGGCCTTTTGAGAAAGTGATAGTGGAAACAAGACACTGTAATTTTTCCTTTGATGCAATTAGTGGGGGTAAAGCCTTGGTGGCACTTGTCCCGTTCACCTAGCCCACATTAAAAACTACCTGTGCCTTGTCCTCACCGGGATTTTATGTGGAGGTAACCACAGCAGTGTTTGGAGGGGGGGACGACACTGTTTTTGTTGTGCTGGAGACGTAACCCATAACTCAAGCATCTAAAAACTGAACTACAGGTGTTAAATTATATCAATGCTGATATTGAGTGACTAACCACTTAATGAAATGAAAAGTAGGTAAGTCAGTCAAGCTAATGTCATTGAAAAAAATAAAATAAAAGTTTTTTTCCTAGCATGGGCAAGACCTAACCACACAAGTTACCTTGTTTGAAGCCAAATTAGCCGACCGGCGGGGAGCTGATGGGAGAGGCTAAGAATACAAAGGTTTAACTGGAGAGACTGTTTTTCAATCAATTTGGGTTTAGATTAGTATCCAGGAGAGGGCCAAAGAACGCCCACTTTTTTTCCCCTCTATCCTCTTGGCCAGACCAGGCCCTAAAGCGGTACATTTCAAAAAAATGAGAACAAAACACCTCTCTGCAAAAGTCAGGCCCTCGATGGTAATGTTCCGCGGGTCTCCCGGGTTCGGGCATCGGCTGGGGCTTTCAGTGGCTCCCCCCGGAGAGGCCGGGCAAAGCCCTTGGGCAGCTTGAGAGGGAGCGGGGGAAGCCGGGGTTGGTCGCCTCTCTGCTCCGGCAGCTCGCGTCCCCACCCCCGGCAGCGTCACGTCGGGACGCGGGGCTGGCTGCACTGTCGCGGGGAAGG
>NW_005841968.1:2190390-2212517 GCF_000455745.1 Alligator sinensis | reverse complement strand
CGCGCGGCGCGGGGCAGCGCCGGGCCCCACTCCTGCCCAGGGGTGACGACAGGGACACGTCACAGCTGGGTATGACGTCGCGCGGAGCAGGAAGCGGGGCAGAGTCGGTGTCGGGGGGGCACTTGACTCGGCCCCTCGCAGGTCTGGGGCCACAAACTGCACGGGGAGCAAGGGAGCGGTGGGGGCGGGGGGTGTCCGATGCCATCCAGTAACAGGAGGGAATATTTCTTCCCTCATCTTTCCAGGGTGTGGGGTTGAGTCCGCCGGAGTCGATAGGTCCAGGCGGAAGTCTTCTGAGTTTTGCACCGGTCCCTGGAGAACCGTTCGGGTGCTGCCCGCCTGGTTTGGGGGCTCCCGTCTCGGAGTAGCTTTTCGACCCTTTTCAGTCTCTGATTTGTTAAAGCGACGCTAATTTCCCCATAGCGAGAACTTCATGGAGGTGCCCTGTTGTTGCTCCCGCCGTCCGGCACCGACCCACTCGTGTGCCTCACGCTTGGGTGTGAACCTTGCAGTTTCGTGTAGATGTGTAAATTCCCAGTGTTGTACGCGGGACGCGTGAGGTGACTTGGTTGATAAAACTGAAAAATAGTTTGAGGTGAAACTCTGAATGCTGCACGCTTGCTCTGAACGCTGCATGCGCTGTGCCTACCGCTACAGGCTATAAACAAGTGAAATAACTCATTTTAAGAACAGCGTTATTTGGGGACATAGTTTGTTCTTCTACGCCAGACTGAGATCGTTTCCACGCTTCATGAAAGCGGAGCCTCAGTGTAATTTCTTTTTCACTTAAATTTCTTCTCTTAGAGAGAGGCTTTCAAATCGGGCTGGGGTAATTTAGACTTGTTCTTCCAAAAATGACTACCTTTAACATGAGCATTAATGTAGAGCACGGCTGTGCCAGTGCCTGAGAGCTGGAAGCAAAATGAGCAAAAAAACAAAAGTGAAAGCTGAACTTAATTGGCCTCATAATTCTCAAGTAGTGTATGAATGAAATGCAAAAACAAACGGGGTTTTGTTTTTCCCTATATCCATCCTCCTCTGTGGTTTATCCTGCAGGATTGCAGCCTCAGATATAACCCCGCAAGTAACCACCTTTTCTAAAAATAGGATTTTGTTGTTGGTCATCATGATCCCCTGTGTATAACTGAGTAGATGACTGTTGGGCTCTTTTAAGCACCTGTGTTTCTGGGAGGAAAGATGTCTCTTTCTGAAGTAGCTTAGTTTTAGTGTTTCAACCTGCGCAGTATCTTTTAAGGTTAAGATCAGCCGGGTGCAAGCAACACAAAAAAATGAGTGAAAATGAAGTTTCTGCCGGCTTTTGTCCAAGTGTGTAGATCCTCTTCTCTCTCAGGCTTCCTAGTTGGATTAATATGCCTCATATAAACTAGATAAAAGAGCATATGTTCAAGCATTTTCTGTACCATAACCACATGTCTAAATGACTATCGGCCAATCGGATCGTTCACCCGCTTCATCCCATTATAGAAAATGTTCCAGGGAGGGTTTAGTCGGATGCATAAGGGTATGATATTAAAAAAGCATAGCCAAACTAAACACATTTCTGAGTTAAGGGTGACCGCCTTGGAGATTGGTATTTGAAAACTAGTGTAGCTTAGTATAGTTCACCTCCTCACAGACCATATCTTTAAATGGATTATTAAGATAGTCTTCTGTTTGCCTGTAAAAGTTCCCTCTGCGAGGTGCTCATAACCCCCAACTTGTCCTGAAACCTCACAAAAGTAGGCCCTTTTTTTTTTTTTCAAAGGACTACAGACATTGCCAAGCTGGCAGACACCTATTTAATTCCGTCTAGCCTGGCATCATGCCCCTGGCAGCAGCAGTACCTGATCCTTCCCAGAAAGGCCATGTATCCCCATAATGCACTGAGACAGTCGAACAGTTTCTGTGCAAGGAACACGGGAGGTTGCCTGTATGTGGTGAAGAGAGAATCAGTTTACACCGTGCTACAGGCAAGAGTCAGTGGTGCCAGTGCCCGGAGAGTGGCTGTCTGTAGAGCAGTAAGCCAGGCCACCCTTTTTTTGGTTATAGCATCAGAGGCAATGGCAGAAGTAGCCCTGTTGCCCTGTCAGTGCTGTTGATTCAGGACTATGTCGGGTGAATAGATGATGATGATTTGTATTACAGTTGTGTCTAGAGGCCTGGATTTGCTCTGCTGTGTTAGATGCTGCACAAACATAACACAAATATGGTTCCCACCTGAAAGACTACAATCTAAATTTAAAATGTGACAACAGGTGGATGCAACAATTATATGGGGGGGAGCACAAGGGAAAGGTGATGCTTATGAATGGAACAAGTGGAATAAGCAGTAGTCACAGTGTCGTAGCTGCCACAGTCAGGAGTGATAAGTGTTTGTAGGGATTGTGGGAGAGGTAGGCTTTAAGGAAAGCTTAAAAGGAGATAATGTTGCGGCCTTGAGTCTTCCCACGTGGATTGCCTTCCGTGCATATGGCATGATGGTGCCTGTCTACAAATGTGACAAATGGACCATCAAAGGCAGCTTTGTGGAGGGGCTGGAGTCTGAGGGATGAAAAATAAAATGGGACTAGGCTAGGAAAGAAAGGCCTTAAAAGTGAAGGCAAATATCTTCCATTTGATCCGGTAAAAAAAGGAGGAGCTCGTGGAGGTGTGCAATGAGAAGCATGAGAAGCTCAGTCACGAATAGGAAAACCATATTTCTATCAAACTTTTGAATAGATGGCAGGATTGCATTAGTAAAGGCCGGAGCGGAGGGGATTGTAGAATGACAGAACCTGGAAAAAAGTGGCAGAAGGTAGTGAAGGGTGACAGGGGGATCCAAAGCGGGCACAGAGGCATGGGAGCACCCCCTCCTTCAGTCCTGAGCAGCAGTCAAGGACATGTTATGTCCTTGAAGGTGGTAAGAATTGCCCCCCTTCCTTTCCCCTCTGTGACATCCTGTCCCTTCTCATTTCCTCCCCTCCCCCATCCACTGTTGCTGCTGCTGCCTTTGCTGTCCCTGTTGACCCAGGGACAGGGGGGGACTCCACTGTGCCCCTGTCCCTCCCCAGCCAGTCTGGTGGGCCAGGCTTAGCTGAGGACAGCAGCAAGGGTGGGCAGGTTCCTCCTCCCTGTTCAGTCCCCCTGGGTGTCCTTGCCAGTCTGGGAGCAGGTGCGGGGAGGGGGAAGGGGGAGGGAGCTAGCCTGCTGCCACCACTGCTGCAGCTGCTGTGCCTGGCAGATTTTGGCTCCCTGCATAGCCTGCCTGGAGTATAGCAGAAGTGGCTCTGGAGCCTCCCCCTCCCTACTCCCAAGGAATTGGGGACAGTGGTGGGGGTAGGGGAGGAAGATGATTACCTGATTGGGAGACTTAAATAAAAAAAAGTCCCCTGCTGCTGCTGTTGCTGCTGTTCCTGCTGCAGGGTATACCTACTCTGGGGGGAAGGAGCTGGGAGCAGTGCTGGTGGCAGCTCCTGCATCCCCCTTTACAAAGTCCTGGATTTGCTCATGAAAGGTAGCATCTTCTTGGACACTCTTAGATGATAGAGATGCATGTCAGATGGCTAAACCAGTTAGTCTCTAAGGTGCCACCATGCACTACATTCTGCCTGATTTCAGACTAGCACAGCTAACCGCCTCTGGAAAAGAATGCAAGTGGTATGAATGGTGGAGAAAAGGCTGAATCCGGCAGATCTTATACAGGAGAAACTGGCAATGTTCAGATACTGTTTTTACAAATGGGTTTTAGGAGAGGACTGAGTTGAAGATGTTGCCCAGTTTATGGGTCTGAGTGGCAGGGATGTGCTTAGAAAGAGGAAAGAATGGGACGATTTGGGGAGAAGGATTAAGGGCTTGGTTTGGCCATGTTAAGACTGAGTTAACCACTGAATATCCATAAGCTTGTATCAGAACAGTACTGGCAGGTACAGTGCATTTTTTTTAATTACGTTTTAAACTATAAAGCCTTGTTAATTTCATCACACTGTAATTAGCACAAAAATGTTGGTCTCTTGCCACTTAGTTAAAATTTAGCAGCAGAGACCTGTAGTGATGTCTCATTAATTATGGTCACAATCGTAACAACTCCATAACTAAGCTTTTGTCCAGACTTCTATTCTAGCCTTTGTTTCCAAGGCTTACCATTCTTTTAGTGGGTGTAATCTAATTTTTATTTAATTTAATTTAATTTTTATTTTTATTTTTTGCACACTGGTATTCTTTAAAACAAGGTAAGAAATTCACTTTTTCACAGAACTTGCAAATTCTCATGAAAAATCTTTTTGTATGCTGCTCAGTTCAACATATTTAAAGTTTAAATGTCCTTGAATGTTTCACTACATGTTCTAGCTCGTTTCAGCAGCAGTAAGTTTTTGCAAGTTCCAGACTTTAGACATGCAAATAGTTTTGCAGACACGTACATTTGGAGTATTTGTAAGGACGTAATTATTTTAAGAATTTTTATCATTAGTTTGAGTGCACTCACTTTGGAATGAGCCAGCATTTACAGATAGCCACATTTACTTCAGACAAGCCTTCATACAATCATTTAGTTACATTTCTTTGGTTCTTCCTCTTTCCCCTACCTGCTGCCATGGTCATACCATTGCTTTCCCTTGCCTCTGTGTGCTCTTTATTCATTTGCAAATGCTCATTTTTAACACCATAAACATGTTTTTAAAAACAAGTAGGCCAAAAATATATACTTAAAGTAAATTGAAGTAGAGAATGGGGAAAGGCACAACTTCTCCTAGCAGGAGTGGAGTCCTTACATGGCTGGACTTTGTACAGCCATTTTCTAGCTGAATTAAGTTACTAAGCTTTTGATTCTCAGTTATGAGTACAATTTTGTGATGAGTGAATACTAGAATTGTTATACATATTTGAGTTTTGTAACTATTTTATTTCATGGACAGAGTTATTAGGCTATTGATCAGTGTGTGTGTTTAGTATGTGTGCACACGTGCATGGGAATTGGGTGCAAAGCTTGGAGTCAGATTTGTTTATGTAACCTTAACTCATAATTTCCATAGCTTAAAAACAACCAACATTTTCAAATGATGCCTGTCATAAGATCTCCAATGTTGCAAATAGCTGTATTAGCCGTTTGTTTATTAATGTTTTGCATACTGTACGGTGAAGTTTGGTAGTACCTTCCATCTGTGGGTCTGCAGACGTTACTGAATTAGTCATCAGAACACGGTGAACAAGGGGCATGTTATCCCCATTGGGCACATGGGGAGGCTGTGCCACAGGTAGGAATAGAAATAAACCCAGTCACTTCTAATTTTTTTCCCTAGTGTTTTGAGGCCTCTGGCACATTACACTTAAGATGTTACCTGGCCACACATTAATGCAATTAATGGCGTACTACAACAAGGAGTAGGCCACAAAGTTATTACACAAAAAACATGTAGTAACGTTGTGGCTGGTTCCTATCATGGTGTTTATTGAATGTGTGGCCAGGCTGGGGCTCCCAGCTGCAGTGTGCACCCCCATGGGAGGTTGCTATTTGCTGGTGCAAGGGGAGCTCCGGATCATAATCTGGGGCTCCCCCTGCAGCGGCAATAAAGCCACATGTGGCACGGCAGGAAGTGTGATTGTGGGTATCATGTATCAGATCCTGTGTTGCCTATACTCACATGTCTGCCACAGGCCTGAGGGAGCCACAGGACTATTATTCTACCACATGTTTTATGATAGGGGAGGTTCGTTAGGATTAAGATTGGAGGCTTCTCCAAATTATAAACCGAAGGATTATGTGCCTCAGCCTTGCTGAGCTTTTGAGGATGTTACTTTAGCAAAATATGTTAAGGTGGGTTTACTAAGATTAGGAAATATCATCAATAATTGAAACTACACAACTACACTTCAGAATAAACCAAGAATATTTTGTGCTCCAGCACACTCGCCTTTTCATTGTTTTTGTTCACATGCTCACTCACTCGACTTGGTGATATGCAGTGGGGTCTTGGAGTCATTGAGTAAGAGTCTCCCCCGCTTCAGTAATCTGTGCTATTGAAATCTAACATCGCACTTTGAACTTTTTCCTTGGTAGGTATTAAAGGAATATTACAAAGCATCACTGTTTGTACTACAGTACAGAGGTTGCTTAGTTCATCAGATGATGTAATCAATTGGTTTGGGTATTTGCTGCCATGGTAATTCTGAAAGTAAGTTTTAATACCATGGGTACTTTCTTGCAAAACAAAACAAGATAAAGTAGAAATCATCTTAAAATTCAGGACAGTCATTGATTTGAAAGACAAAGAGCATGTAGAATGCACTCCATTGCCTGAAACATGGGTTCTTTTTAAAATGCTGGGCAAGTG
Source organism: Alligator sinensis (assembly GCF_000455745.1). Taxonomy (NCBI): domain Eukaryota; kingdom Metazoa; phylum Chordata; order Crocodylia; family Alligatoridae; genus Alligator; species Alligator sinensis. Next base: position 2,206,209 of record NW_005841968.1, on the reverse strand, counting down.
TTAGGTGTTAAAGTTCCCAAGGACCTCTTGTCAGACATTTATACAGCATTGAGTCATATATATATATATTGGCTTGTTAGCTTAAAACATTCGTAACATTGTATATAAATGGTGTACTATGTTTTATTACTGAGTAGAGTCTAGGCTTTTGAAAACAAAGATAATTGGCTGTGCTTTCATAGGTGAAACAGAATGACTTAATAGCAAGCATAGCTCAAATCAGCTCAGAATATGCAAAAAGCAAGAATATTAATAACTCTTCTTTAATTCAGGAAGTATTTTAAAACTAAAGCCAAACTATTGCCAGTTTCCCCAAAATAACAAACAAGCGCTGATGTGCAGTATACTTCTTATTAAGATCCAATTTTTGTTGGTGAAGAACCACCTGCTATTCTTTAAAATGGTAATGAAAGTTTTGATAACGTTTGTTGTTTCCTTAAGGCAAAAAGTAACTAGCCTGATGCCTTAATTAGGCTGAAAACAGAAGAAATCAGAATTAAGCAATTTCCTTTTTTCTTGATTTAATCTATCTTGCCTATTTACATCTTACCAATCTCTGTGGTATCTGAGCACTGCACAACATTGTAACAAAAAAAGCTAATTTTCATAAATTTATTGTACCTGCTTTATTCCTTCCTGTCCCTTGCCACTTGCTTCTGTGCACCTTCTCTGTCTTTCTGTGCTTTGGTTGTTGTCTTTTTCCCTCCACCCTTCTAACAGTGAGGTCTTCTAAATTCTTCTATTTATTTTCTGTCTGGTCCACTATCACTGTGATGTGCCCTCCTGCTGACAAGGGCTTCCCCCCATAACCTGTCTGTTCTAGTCTCTCTGACCCGTGGAGGAAGAGGGTCTATGTATAGCATTCTCTTTCATGCTTGGGCCTCAAGGCTTTGACTGTGCAAACACAGAATATGCATAATTTTACTCATATGAGTAAACTTAAAAGCTTAAATGTTTGCAGTATTGGAGCTTAGGTGTCTGCCCACTTTTTAAAAGGGTGTTCCACCTCCACCCCCCAAAATAGGGGGCTGTTAATCACAGGTAGAAGAATAATGTTGATTTGCCTAGATACATCATAGTAAATACAATGGAGCCTTGTCTCCAAGAGGATTTTACAGTTACATAGTAAATACATGTGGGTTATCCAGCTATGGGAGAAAAAAGTAGGCAGTGGACATAGTCTAGGGCTCCAGTATTGCAAATGCTTAAGCACAGGCGTAACTTTATTCATATAAATAACCTCATTGCATTCCTGTGAGTAAAAGTAATAATGCACATGCTTAAAGCGTTTGTAACCAATGTCTTAGGACAAGGCCACGGGCTTTTTCCTGTAAGGTGTGTTTTTTTTCACAAACAATAATATCGTATTGACTCTTTCTCTCGCATCCTAGTAGAAACAAGTCTCTAGTTTTTATCATAAAGTAAGAACTATGCAATCAACACTATACTTAACTTTGTCTAGCTGCCTTGCAATAAAACTGCAGAGCCTTGTCTCTGTTTTGATTTCACACTAGGCTAGCTATCATATGGTAGTTATCCATTTAAAAAATGTGCCTTTTTGGCAATGAAGATATGGCCTCTGTGCTGCTTGTACAGCTGTCCTCCTCCCACCAAAGCCAGAGACTGTACTTAATTTTAGACTGCTTTTGTCTGGGAGGTGCAGTTAAAACAGAATGAAGCGGTTCATCTATTAAGTAGTGTTTCATGTAGGGGGTGCACGGCTGTACTGGCTACTAGGAGAATTCTAGGTGAAGCGCAGGCTGTTGTGTTTGACCTATACGTCCCTATTTGTTTGGGGACCTGTTTTATTGGAACAATGCCTTCCACCCTCTAGGTGATTCCATGGCAGATGTGATCATCTGTGGTGCTCAGATTTCCATCCCTCTGGTCAAAATGTGACAGCTGGCAGCATGACATTTTAGGGGCAGGGAAAGCGATATTGGAAGCTGTACTGAAGGCTGTAATGTAACAATTAGGGAGGTTTTACTATTGAGGATTTGTTATGTGTAGTTATAAGTTGATTTATTGTAGATTCATGTTTCCTTTTGCAAAAGTTCGGGGTTTAAAGAGGAGCAACTGCAAATATACTTAAATTCAATGAATAATATTTATTTCTGTTACACCACCATATCAATTTAAGGCTGGAAGAGAGCTTGAGAGATTGTACTGTCCATTCCCCTGCACTGTGGCAGGATAAATATACCTAGTCTATCCCTGAAAATAAGTTTGTCTAATTTGAGTTTGGAAAAATCTCCTCCAATAAAGGAGATTTCACATCCTACTTAAACACCCTGTTCTGCTTCTTCACTACCCTCATAGTTAGAAAGTGTCTTCATTTGCAGAAAACCTTTCTTCTTGTCCTACCCATAGAGGATATAGGAAATAATTGATTACTATCCTCTTGAACAACTTTCTACATCTTGGAAGATACTACTGTGTTCCTCCTTTAGACTTTTCTTTTTCTAGACTAAACAAACTCAGTCCCTTCAACTGTTCTTCAGTGATCAAGCTTTCTAAACCTCTTATTATTCTTGTTTCTTTCCTCTGGACTCTCTCCAGCTTGCCTACATGTTTCTTAAACAAGTACGGTGACTGAAGCTGGACCCAGTACTCGGGAAGAGGCCACACCAGCACCAAGTAGAACAGAATAATTACCTTCTGTGTCTTACACACAATGTTCCTGCTAATACATTCCAGAATGAGATTTGCCTTTTTTGCAACAACATCACATTGTTGAACCCTATTCAATATATGATCCACTCTAACTCTCAGATCCTCTTCTGCAGTTCTGCTGCCTAGTCAGTTATTTCCCATTTTATAAGCGTGCATTTGATCTCTCTTTCCCAAGTGCACCAGTGTGTCCTTGTCTCCACTGAATTTCATCTTGCTGACTTTGGACCATTTCTCCAATTTATCGAGATCATTTTGAATTCTGATCCTGTTCTCCAGAGTGCTTGTGACCCCTCCCAGCTCCGTCTCGTTGGCAAATTCTATAACTGTAGTCCATTTCCTCATCCAAGTTGTTAATGAGAATACTGAATGAAACCTGGCCCAGGACAGTTTCTGGCAGGACCTCACATGTAATGGCCTCTCAGTTGGACAGAAAATCATTATTAACTACTTTCTGAGTGCGGTTTCTTAACCAGTTGTTGCACCCATTTTAGGGTAATTTTACCTGGATCGTATTTCACAGAAGGGACCCTAAGGGTCATCTAGTTCAACTCCCTGAACAAGTGCATGATTTGCTGTTCTTAAACCATGTCTTCATTTGCTTGTGAGAATGTCAGATGGGAACAGTGTCAAAAGCCTTACAGAAGTCAAGATATGCCACATCTGTTGCATTCTTCTTATTTGCTAGGCAACTGTACTGTCGAAAAAGGAGAGATTCTTGCATTTGACAAAACTTGTTTTTAACAAATCCAGGATGGCTTTTTTTTTAAATTGCCTTATTATTCTGAAGCTTCTTATTCATTGATCGTTTTAATACTTTGTTTCATTACCTTTTTGGGTATTGAAGCTAGGTTGACTAGTCTGTAATTCCCTGAATCCTACTTTATACTTTTTTTAAACATTGGTTTTGTATCTGCCCTTCCCCAGTCTTGTAAGAGCTTCCCTTTTCTCTCTTCGTTGGTGAAGATGATTGCTGATGTGTCCAGGATTGTTTCAGCTAGTTCCTTAAGTATTCTAGGCTGGGTTTCATCATGCCCTGCCAATTTAGATGCATCTAATTTAGCTGAATATTCCTTAATCTGCTAAAATTAATTGTGCTAGGGTTCTGGTCACAGTTAACTTGCATTATGAAAACTGAGGCACAGAAAAGCATTGAATACTTCGGGTATTCTCCATATCATCTATTACTGTATCAATATCATCTACTTTTTGCTCCCCTTTCTCAATAAGTAATATACCTATATTTCCCTTCCTCTTTCTCTTCTCTCTAAAGTATTTATAGAACTTCCCTTGTTGCCTTTATACCTCATGCTAGTTGTAACTCATTTTACACCTAATTTTTATCCCTATGTGCTTGTGCTGTTCCCTTATACTCAGTTATATATCCTTGTCACCACTTTTGTCTGATTTCTTTTTCATTTTCAGATCCTAAAAGCAGCCATGTTGATCTCGTACAATGCTTCCTGTCTCTCTCCCACACCAGGATAGTTTGCCATTGCGCCTTCCATATCATCTCTTTCACAAGTGCCAGCTCTCCCGCGCTCCTTTATTCCTTACATTATCTCCCCAAGAGACCCTACCTGCCAGTTCCCTGAGTTTGCTGAAGTGTGATTTCTTTTGAAGGCCATTATACTTGCTCTGCTCTTTTTGCTTCTTCTTTCCCTTAGAATCGTGAACTTTCTTTGTGTTACCACTTTCACCTAAATTACCTTCCACATTTTAGATCTTCAACCAGTTCCTCCCTGTTTGTCAGAATCTAATCTAAAATAGCTGCTCCCCTAGTAACTTCCTCTAGTTTCTGAAATAATTTTCCCCTCAACCCATTTCAAGAATTTGTTTGGCTGTTTGTGTCTTGCTTTTCCAACAGATATCCTGGCAATCCAAGTTGCCTGTTACCCTGATCTTCTGGGTGCTTCTATTATTGCTCCAAAAGCCCTGTTCACGTTCTCCTTTAGCTTGAGTGGGTGCAGCTGCCTCTCCTTTTGCTGGGTTCTTCCTGGTTCTCTATTTCCTACTTCCCATTCCCTCTATCTCTTATAACCTTTCCCATCCCCATTTTCTTTTCTTTTTTTCCTCCTTTTTTTTTTTTTCTGTCTACTCCCTCCTATTAGCAGTGTTGCCAGTTCATGATATTTGGTATTCTTCTCAGACCATTCTCCAGGAAATTGTGTGATTGCACAGAAATCTTACCTTTTCTTTAGAAAATGGTTCTTGTTCTCATATTTGCATGGAGAGGTTTGAAAACGGGAACCTGAGAGCTCTAAGAATTAGAATGTAAAAAAAAAAAATCCCCAAAGCTTAACTTCTTTCTAAAATCACCTGAGTTTTGAGCCTATATCCTCATAACTCCTTGTGGCCTACTTCATATTTGCACATCTGGAGCTGGCAGTACGGCCACAGCATGCTAGCAGTCTGCCTGCTTACCCAGTTTTCGAGCAGGAGGAGAATGAAACCAACACAGTCCTCAGTTCTGCTTTCATCCTGCTGGAGAAACACTGTGCAAGAGTTAATGCTTCTCTAGCCCACAGGGCATATGCGTGGGAGGGAGAGCTCATAGCAGCATAGCTCCTCAGGGAGCCGTGCTCCAAGGGTGGGGGGCGGGGTAGCCAGTCCAGAAAGCATCGGGAGGTTCCAGCTCTCAGCGCTGCTCCAAGATCCGTGTGGCTGCAGTCTGACTTCCCTGCTTAGCACTCCACGCAATTTCCAGGTTTGCTGCAAAGTAATAGATGACTTCTTGATAGGAGAATAGAAGGGGGACATGAGGATTTTTAACTTTTAGGGTGTCTGTCAGGTTTTTCTGCCAGTGTATCGCAGGGAAAACTGTACAAGATACTTGAGCCCAAAAATGAGGGGAAGAAATCTAGAAAATGCACTGATCTGTAGGTAGGATTGTCTCTAAATAAAATAGTTCCCTCACATCTACCATATGGCATTAAGAGGCAGATTGTGGCTGCCCTTTGTCCTAGTGCATAAATTGGGGTGACAGTTCAAAGAGCCTTCTCCCTCTTCCCGTATGTTCTTAAACAGGAGCCAGGTACAGTGATAGTTCCTTTCATTCAGTTGAGCTAAGTACAGACAGGCAAAAAGCCTGAGGCTGAATTGATTCAGTCTTTGCAGGTTAGTCTCAAATGCAGAGATTAAACTGAGAAGCAAGTGAACAGACATTCACTTTTATTACTGGAAATGCAGCCACATGCCTTCAGTGGCTCAGGCCAAAAGCTGGGGGTGCTAGCCAGCATGGGCTGTGTGTTCGCTTCCTCTTCCTGCTGCCCCTGAGGTCTCTGGGATTTGCATTCCAGAATCACAGCAGCAGGACTCTACAGGGTTGCTTATTACTTCTTCTTCCTGCTTCCAGCTGCCTCTGGGACTTGTAGTCCACAGTCACAGCCAGCCATAAGTTTTAGCAGCAGGGCAGCTCTGTACTTGGGGGAAGGTGGGTTTAACCCTGTTCCCTGGACCCAGCCCCCAGCCGGGGTTTGCATGGGTGGGGGCAATTCCTGCCTCTTCCTGTCCTCATCCCTGCCTGCACGCCCCACCCCGCCAACCCTTCTCTGCTGGAGCAGACCACACAGCACAGCCCAGCACAGCCCAGGGCTGCAAAACATGCTGGGATGCGGTTGGGGTGGGGGCAGTGATTTAACTTGAACCAGTAAGGGGTCTAGGGCAGAAGTTTCATAAACTGGCTTGACCCAAATCAATTGAATCTGATTCTGCATTCAACCAGGTTTTTCTTAAGCCACTTTCAGCATTTTGAAACTGGTTTATGTGCACATAGGTTCTGTTCTGTTACAGGCTTAAACCAGTTTCTGATGACTTAAGCTAGTTTATGCGTAACTTCTGTCCCTGGCCTTGCAGTGCAGACGTAGCTGTGAGCTACAACTTGGAGACAGACGTGGCTATGCAGGTGAGAAGAAGGTATGGCTCTTAGATGTTAGGTAATAGGACTGCATTGTCCCCAGTGTCCGCTCTAACTCTTAAGATCTGGCTTAAATTATTGTACATGTTAAATCATTAGTGTCTGTTGTACAACATTTCATCTGTCTCAAACCTTTGAGCTCAATTACAAGATCAGTACATTGATATTTTATAAAAATGGGAGACCAAAAGAGACATGTTCACAAAAAGAGAATTTTTTTTGCAGTCAGTCTAAAACATGATTTTACTTGTTTTAATAAGAATGGCACCAAGTCTTGGCACACTGATTCAAGCATGCTTTCTCCTCCTAGTGTGGTCCCCTCAGGTAGGGCCTGAGGTACAAATTTCCCGGTGCTGTTCTCCCAGTGTATTTAGTATTGTTTTATATCCCTTGTGTTGACAAACAGGGAACAACAGTTCCTAGGCTTATCAATCAGGTATTTTTAATTAATAGAATAAATCATAAGTAGAATCATTTGTAAAGGCAACTGACAATATTTTAAAAGTCTGATATACTTTTCAGAGTTTGTGCTGCCTGTCTTCATTTTACTTGAACTGGGCTTTATCTTGGTGAAAAGTATGTGTGGTAATGGGGGAGAGGGAAGGGAGGGTTCACTTGTGTTCACTCAAATTAAAGTCCTTTTCTGGACTGGGATTTAAGATGTTATATTAGTACATGTTAACTGACATGTTGGAAAAGTTTAGGGTAGACTAGACATATTGCCCTTAATATCCATAAACTAGTTGAGTTAAAGCCTAGACTAGTAGCTTTCAACCTTTTTAGACTCTCTCAGTATGTGTCAGCAGTGAGCTGGATGACTGTTTTAGTCCAGGCTATCTAACTGTACACTGAGGCCCAGTGGTGAATTCTGGTGATGAATTTGTCTCCCAGCCCTGGAACTTCCTGTGTGGAAGTCCTTCCAAGTGAGTTGGACTGCTTGTGGATTTTATGGGCCTCTGTGCATCACTCTTATTCCAAAATTATAGTCTGTATTTTCAGATGTTCATATTGATACCTTGGTAGTCTATTCTGTTCAGACTTTTAGCCTTCCTGTTCTTTCAGATTTGCGAGGGAAAAACATCTCCAAGGCTTTACTGCAGTGGTTCTAAACATTGTTAGCTTCAAATCACACTTCATTAGACCGTGCCAGCTCTTAGTTTTCACTCATTTGGGGTGGGGAGGGGGGGTTGGCTTTCTCTCTTTTTTGTAACTATAGAACTTCTTTTTTTTTCTGTTGCAAAGAGTGCAGGAAGACCACAACAGGGCAGACTGTTTTTAACACTATAGATTCCTGTATGAACTCTCTTGTGATTTATGTTTGCCCACCTAGCAGGGCTAACATTGTGTGGCAGCCCACGGCACCCTTGAAAGGATTGCAGGCACCCTGGTTGAGAAATCACTGGTGTAGCACTAACTCATCCAATGGGACATGGGCTGAGTTGCTGCTTTATTTTGCTTGCTTTGACAAAAGTTGTAGGAGGAGTTTTGTTAGACCACCTTGCAATGCCACTTGACATTCTACTCTAGAGGAAGCCATTGGGCAGGCTAGCACATTAAATTGTTATCTGGCCGGGTTGTAAACCAGTGGTTCTCAACTGTTTTAAATTCAGGTCACTCCTCCATAACTGCTTTTAATTTGGCGTCACCCCAGTTGAGAACCGGTATTGTGTTGACTCAGTGTGCCTCAGTGGTTCTCAACAGGGGTGATGCTACCACCAAAGCCAGGTGGAACCACCCCGTATACAACCTGTATAGAAGCTATATAGGGGTGTATATACAGCTGTCTTGAGGAGGAGCAGAGGGTGGGCAGGGAGGGGAAGGGTCAAACCAGGAAGGGCAGCAGCAGGCCCAAGAGCTCCTCCGCCCTTTAAGCTTATGCAGCCATACATGAGGTTTGTGGGGCGGTTCCACCTGACTGCTGTGGCAGCCTGGTTAAAAACACTTTTGTAGACTAAGCTTTGCCTGGCTCTCATTGGGCGCATCTACACATGCATTAACACACTTTAGTTAATGCACATTAAACTAGTACCTCCCTTATGAGGTACTAGGAAAATGTGCATCAGCCTGCCTTAATGTACGTTAACTAAAGGGCATGCTTTTTAAGTGACACTTAACGCACATTAGCCTATTTTCATGCACATTAAGTTAAAAGCACGGGGTGCCTGTACACAAGCACGGGGGCTGCTCCAATGTGCTGTCAATACAGCATGTCAGGGCAGACTCAATTAATTGAGTCTGCTGGAGCATGGTAATTGCCGTGCTTCAGAAGCCTTCTGTGTCTTGTGTATCAGTGTCCCCATGCTTCAAAATGGTGGTAGGGGCATTGGAAGTAAAGCTTGTTGACAGCTTTAGTTCAAGCATCCCTGCTGCCATTTTGAAGCATGGGGATGCTGATACGTGAGACACTGGTGCTTTTAATTTGAGCAGCTCTTGGAGTCGCTCTAATTAAAGCACTACCACCCCCAACCTCGAGCACGTGTAAAAGCCCACGGCTTTTTAAGTGATACTTTAATGTGCATTACAATAGGCTAATGCACATTAAAGTGCACCTGTAGACACACCCATTGTGACCAACACAGCAATTAACCCTTTGTTGTAAGTAGTGTACAGAAGGTTTTCATCCACCTTGTATTTACTTGATTGAGCTCATGAACTCCCTCTACCAGTCTTGGGGAGATGAGACTAGTAAGTGAAAGGGTCTATTTTTCAGGTCCTCGTGCAGTGTTACACTGTTCTGATTCTTCAGATGTTAAGCTGTTTTCTGTTAAAGCTTTTAAAAACCATGGAAACATTTATTTTACCACTCGGTTTTCCTAAGTAAGCAATGGGTGCCCTGATCTGTGTATTGGTCTGATTTAGGGCATGAGATATTTGGGACAGAGGCCTTGTCATTGCAGTTATGTACAGCACTGAAATACAGAGCTGTGTAAACAACAAAGTTTTCTTTCTACTAAATTGTAAAGTATGTTGGGACCTAAACTTTCTGACTGTCCCTTATTTCTCTGTCGCAGTTAGGAGCCAGCCTGTAGCCCACAAGCAGGAGACATGCAGCCAGCGTGCCCCTGCAGCCACCTCTCCCACCATTACATGGCAGGAGAGGGACTGGAGAGGGGCACTGGTGCAGCCTCTAACCCAGGGGTGGGCAATTATTTCAGGCGGAGGGCTGCTTACTGAGTTTTGGCAAGCCATTGAGGGCCACATGACAGGCAGCCAGGGGCAGATAAATATTAATTTTCTTAATTTGGGGGGTGCCCTGTGGGCCGCATCCGGCCCCTGGCCGCATTTTGCCCAGTCCTGCTCTAACCAGAAACAGACAGATTTTCAACATTACCTTCCTTTCTCAGCTTTTACAGCATTTGGGGTGTTTAATATCACGTGGCACCTGTATTTCCATTTCAGTGGAATATTTTTCTGTATTTTTGTGATGGGGAAAATATGGCTTGCCAGACTTTTTGTGAAAAAAACTTGTTTTGTTATCACCCTTCCCTTCCTCTCAATCCTCTAGTATCCAGTCCATTTGTCATCAGTCTCTCTGTGGTTCGACATACACTTGAAAAGTGCTCCAGTGTGGACAGTAATTAAGAGAAATGGTTCCCGCGTCACCGTTCCGTCTCATTCCCCTCAAATGGCGATGAAAAATGTTTAGCAAAGTTGTTTTCAACAGCCAGAAAAAAACAGGAGCAGACCCCATGTTCTGCTGCATTGCCCCATTACACTTTTTGTAGCAACGTTGAAAATAATCTTAGGGACACGGCCAGTCCCCATTCAACACGAGTTGAGCGGGCTCCAGCTTTTGGCATCTATTGTCAGCAGAGGTCTAATTGGGCAGGAGGTTTTAGACTTTCTCTTTTCCTCAGCTTGCTCCTTCTTTTCTCTTGTTTTTTAAACCCCTTCTTACATTTATTTTTCCCCCTCTTCCCCCACTTTCTGTTGCATCAAGTAACTATTTAATTAGCATTCTGCATGATGTGATCCTACACAGTGGAGATTCCTCACAATAACACCAGCAGCAGTGTAAAACCGCCATAGATGACGTGATCCTTGTCCCTTCTCAGTGTGCCTATGGGAGGGCATTACTGCAGGTGACACAACCCCGGTCATCTACAAATAATACCAGGTAGGATGACTTTCTGCAGTCTGGTGAACAATTTCAAGCTTTGCAGTGTTTGAAGAGCTCTGACAATCGCACTACCTAAGCATAATGGCGTGTGTAGTACAGGCAGCTTTATCTTTCATTGGACTTGGTTGACTCAATTGAAATAATAAGCAGTACTTTTAACCAGAAATTCTTTGCAACTCTGCTGATGTCACTAGGATCACAGGAGCCAAAGGTGGGATAAAACTTGGTCCTTTATATTTAGTTACTGACGTTACTGTGCCTGCCTTGCATTACTATCAAACAGATTGTCTGTTTGCTAATAGCATGCTTGCTAGATATGAATCCAAACTTAATGGCTTTAAAGCAGATTCATAATATTCTCTTAACATGCATATGTTGTTAATACATTAAATGAATTCCTGGCTAAGGGATACTGTCAACCCATCTTGGGCTAAAAAAGTGGGCCCCGATCCCTTTCCACTTCAGCATTTTCATTCATTGCATCTCATTTAAAATTGAGATAATTGATTCTCAATTTGATCATTGCATCATCCTGGGGTGCCTTGAGATCCTTTTAAGGATGCTGCAGGGTGCCACAAAATGTTAGCACTGTACAATTAACAAGCTGAAACCCAGAGATTACAAATAGAAATCCATAGTGTTAAAAACATTCTGCCCTGTTGTCGTTTTTCTGACTTTAAAAAAAAATTTAAAATTTTTTTGCAAGAGAAAAATTGCTGTATTGGATTTCTGTACTCAAAAAAGAGGAAAATGCTAGCTTTTAGTTTTCACAAGGGGTGTCTTGAGTGTAAAGAGGGGTGCATTGATAACTACGAGTTTAGACAGCAGTGTCTTTGGGACAGGACTGCATTTTCCTATGTCTAAAGAAACAGCGCCTGAGTGAGACTCGCCATTAGGTATTTCACTTAACCCTCCGCCCTGGAACTACAGACATTGTGTTCTTCTCCAGTAGTGTCACCATATTTTAAATGTAAAATGTCATTTAAGAAACCTGAGTACTAAATAATAGTTATAATATTAAAAATCTAGGTCGAAGAGTTGTTAAATGTATATAAGGAAAAAGAGGTACTGTTTAATAAAATTTGAAAATAAATTTAAGTTTATGGGTTTATTTCCTCTTCTTTCTGTCTTGTCTGATCTTTTATCCTCTCTCTCATTTCAATCCTTTCATTCGTGTCTTTGGTTCCTATTGTATTTCTATACATCTTCTTTCTCCCTTCTTCAGGGTTCAGGTAGTGAGCAGGTGAAGGAAGGTAGTATCAGACTTTTTACCATGAGAACTTTATCGACAATGCCAGCTGTTGAGTAACATTTGACGAGTGGCTCGGTCATGAGCTTCTGAATCACAAAATTGTCCAATGGTTTCATGAGTTTGGGCTGCAGGGATTAGCCGACTGTTTTGAAGGATCTGAGTCTATTCAGTGGTAGGTGGGGTTGCTGAAGTGCTTCTGCAGTTGAGTCAAGCAGGGTGGGCACCTTGGAGACTAAGTGATCAGTATGGAGCAATGTTGAAAATAATCAAACCGTCTTGTGCTTAACTGATGCTGATGTCACTTTGAAAAATAGCAGCTTGGTTGGGTAGGATGGGGACGGGACAAACATCTCAAAATGCCTTGAGGGTGGCCTACCAATGTGCTCTCTCTGAACATGTCTAATACTGGTGAAAAGACGAGTTGCAACCACTGTATGTGTTTGGAGGTTATACCCCTGCAAAAAGGTAAAGGGTGAGGGAGGGGTTATGTTCACATTTGGCAAATGATACAGGGCAAAATCAAAAAGAAAAATGAATGGTTTGGCTTTTTTTTTTCTTCAAACTGAACTCTTTTTGTAACAGGTGCCATAAACAGATTTTTACTGTGGTGTTCAACATATGTGACCTGTAGATGCATGGAAAACGATGAGAAATGGTCACTAACTCAAAGAATTAATAACACAGAGCAAGGGCCTGATCTTGTGGACTGTTTTAGTTTTGCACAGCCTTTACTGCCTTATATATTTCAACTGATTTCCATAAGATTATATACAAGTAACATATGTGCTTAGACGGGTTTCAAGATCAGGCTCCTGCAGGAAAAAAATGTTTTTAAAAACACCTCTGCTTTCAATCAGTCAATTTAAATACAATATTGAGAATCATTTCAACAATCACATCTGCCCTCAATCTCCCTCCTGATTTTGGAGCATTACAATACTATTTTCTTAGTTTAATTGGCTTTCCCCATACACAACATGTTGTCATTTGCACAAAGTGCAAAAAGAAGGACGAGAACGTGTCTTATTTTTCCATTCTAGTGATCTCTAGCTTAAGCTGTAGCCTCAGAAGACAAAATGTTTTCAAGTGAAAATGTGATGCTCAAGTTAGTGGCGTTTCTGCGCCCTTCCCTCAGTGCATGCTCTGTAAGGCTTCACTGTTAGTGAGTCATCCTCTGGAGTTAGCTGGATGACAGTTTCAGTATGGGCTACATAACCATATACTGAGCCCTATATCTCATGATGAATTTGTCTCCCAATCCAGGATCTTCCTACGTGGAAGTCCTTTTAAGTCAGTTGGGCTGCCTGTGGACTTTGCGGGCCCCTGCGCATGAATCTCATCCCAAAACCGCAGTCTGCGTACCTTCAGATATTTATAAAGATGTCTCGATAGTAAAACCTTTTTATTCAATCCTCTTTCTGTGCCTTCAGATTTGTGGGGGGAAATGTCTCCAAGGCTTTAACACAGTGATTTTCAGTGCTTTTTAGAGTCAAGATCCCCTTGTTAGACCTAAGGGCTCTGAGAAAATGCCAAGTCTTTAGTTTTTTCACTTGTTTTTTTGACTATGGAAAATTAATAGAACACTTTTTTGTTGCCGAATTGCTTAGAAAGAGCCCAACAGATCAGAATGTTTTTAACACTCCAGATTCCTATTTGAAATCTCTGGGTTTATTTTGTGAATCGTGTTTGTACACCTAAGAGTGGTAGCATCGCATAGCAGCCTGCCTCACCCTTGAGAGGACCTCAAGGCACCCCAAGGGTACACAGCACCTGACTGAGACTCGCCACTAGGTATTTCACTTAACCCTCCGCCCTGGAACTACAGACATTGTGTACTTCTCTAGTAGTGTCACCATATTTTAAAATAGAATTTCTCAGGTGATTATTCTTGAGTTAATCAGTTAAGTGTTGGCTACTTCTTTAATAACTTTAGTTGAAATAGTTAGGATGCAGGCTAATAGGCTATGTCACACACTGCCAAAAAGGGGGTGGGGGGGGTGTGCGTGTGTGTGGCTTGTTTAGTGAGACACAAATAACATCTGGTAGTTTTCTCACCTGTAAAATCCTAGTGTAGACAAGGCAGAGGCAGCTTTTAGCACAAAATAAGTAGGTGATGTCAACACTGTTGCACCGACCATGGTTGACCTTGTCTAGCTGTGTTGCACCAAAACTTCAGTCTCGTCTCTACTAAGATTTTTACAGCAAGAAAACTAATGTGTGTTAGTTGCCTTCCTGTAAGAACGCACCTTTTTGGCAGGGAAGGTGTACCCTTACATGTCTGAAGTTGTTAGCTGGTCCTGTTCCAGCCAATATGATGTACATGTTTGTCTAGGGAAAAAGTTGTATTTTAGCATGTTTGCTAAAGGTGATATTTTAACATGTTGGGGGAAACTTTAGGCTTTACCTTGACTAGCCTGCATGTGCTAAAACTGCAACTTGCTTTATTTGTGCTGCTATTTTAACACTTGTCAGTTAACATATGTTAGCCGATGTGTTTAAAACATACCTTTTTTCCTAGTGAAGAAAAAGCCTCCCCAAGCTGTCTTGGTGCTTTTCAGTCATGGTAAACTTGGGCTTTGTTGTCACGGCAAACAGAGAAATGTGGTTTTCACAATAGTGATGGGTATCTCCATGTGAAATTCTGGTGGAGAGGTCAGTGTTTACTTCTAGCTAGTCCCTATCAGCATTATGTGCCCATCTGGGGTTGACCTCAGCTAGCTACATTCAGCTAGAAATTAGAAATGACCCACGTCTCGTCTCTGCTAGGATGTTACAGCGAGGGAGCTTCACAGGTTGTCTCACAGAAGGCAGGACACGGTGGCAACTTCAGACTAACCTCTCTCTACACTGCCTGGCAGTGAAACTATAGGGTAACTCAGTAGTTGGCAACCTTTCTAGCCTGTAGGCCGGAGCGACCCAGCTTGGGTCACAGGGTGAGCGGGTGCTCCTGCTTCTCTCTGCAGCAGCACAGGGAAAGCGCCTGCAGCCAAAGCCCTGTGTTTGCAGGCCGGATCCAGTCTGTGGGCTGTAGATTGCCAGCTCCTGGTCTAACTAATTTGAGCTAATGGAGTTGAAAAAACACAGCATTTCTGTTTATCAAGGCCAGGCTTCCTATTTTGCTTTAAGAGTGGTTTATTTTAGTTCATTTAAAATGATTAAGATCAGCTTTAAACCCTGCCAAAATAAGAGCCCACACGGTGGGTTGCTGTGTTGGCTTGTCTGCACCTAGGAATTTAGCACAAGGGCAGCGGAGCAGTTCTTGTGGTATACATCTTGATGGGGACAGTTTTATCCCAGAACAGTGCTTTGTTCTTCTGCTTTGAAAATAAGACTGAACATCTTATTCTCCCACTAAACTAAATACATTTTAACAAGTAGGTTAAACATTTGTATTTCTGAATGAGTGTCCACTGGGGAACCAAAGCAATCTATGGAATAATTTATTTTGATAATGTTTTAAAAGTATAAGCAAGCCCACTGCATCTTCTGTGTTTAGATCAGGACGTGGGCATACAATAGAGGGTGTTCTCCCCAGTTTAGCTACATCAGTTTGGAAAGAGTTTCATCAAGTTCAGCTGCATTGATATCAAGCAGGCCTGGGCAACTTCTGAAGCAGCCAGGGACCACGTCCCCCCACCTCCCCCTGGCTGCACCAGGCTACCAAGGTTGTATTTAAACCTGGTCTCAAGTTGCAGCAACGGAGGTTGAATTTGGATACGAGGAAAAACTCTCTCACTGGGAGGATAATAAAGGACTGGAACAGGTTACCCAGAGAGGTGGTGGACTCTCCCTTCCTCGGAGGTGTTTTAGACGCAGGTAGACAAAGCCTTGGCTGGGCTGCTCTTAGTTGGGGCCATTCCT
>NW_005841968.1:2164355-2189783 GCF_000455745.1 Alligator sinensis | reverse complement strand
CTGGCAGTGCCCGGCGCGGGGGCCTCGCTCCTCGTGCCCGAGAAGCATTTGCTATAATGAAGAAATTTAATCGGGGGGGGTGCGTTGTTCACATCGACCCTGCTGGGTGTTTAACCCGTCTTCGAGGAGGATTGGCGATGGCTGAGCAAGGAGCAGACGGGTGGGAAGTTAAAGGATGGGTTATGTAAGCGGCTGGCGAACTTGAGCAAACACTGCGAGGGAGCAGGCTCCTCGTGCCCGAGAAGCATTTGCTATAATGAAGAAATTTAATCGGGGGGGGTGCGTTGTTCACATCGACCCTGCTGGGTGTTTAACCCGTCTTCGAGGAGGATTGGCGATGGCTGAGCAAGGAGCAGACGGGTGGGAAGTTAAAGGATGGGTTATGTAAGCGGCTGGCGAACTTGAGCAAACACTGCGAGGGAGCAGGGTGATGGTTTAATGCCGAGCTTTTCGAAAACACCGAGCCCGTCATGCATCGGCTGCCTATTGTATCCTTCAAGGACTGCTTTCCTCATGTAACTAATGCTGGATACTGTCACCCCGGGTCCCCAGTGAAACATTTGTCAGGGATGTAGCCGCGTTCATTGTATGCTTGAAAAACATTCGTAAACTTAGGCTAGTTTTTATTTTTGCCTTTTTTGATTCTGTGGTGTGGCACGGTTTATTTTGTTTTGTTTTTGCATCGCTTCCAAAGGGATCTTTTAAAGCCCCATCTGCTAGTACTGAAATAGTCTCGTCTTATTATGTCTCTTCCAAGACACAAAAGACGAGTGGGTCAGTATTGCTCTTGCAAAACTAAGGCGAGCCTGTGGCGTTCTGACAGGACCCGTAAGCATATGCACGCTCAAAATTACACAATAGTGTAAAATAAAAAAAAAAAAAAAAAAATTGTTTTAGAGGAGATATATCTGTGTTCATTGTTCATTGTGATGCAGTAAATACTTCATGCTCTCTTCAGGCACAATAAAACACACACTTACTTTAGGAAAAAAACATAGCCTCACTGCTTGCTTAGGTCAAATATTTTTAGCCCCCTATACTTGCAAAACAAATGTAGACCGAAGACAAGATCTGCTTTTTTATCAACAAAGCACTAATGTGAGGCAGCTGGGTCCATGCTAACCGTTCATTAATGTCTCATTAAAGAGCACCGTGCATTTTATTTGTAATGTTTTGAAAGCATTTGATGCATGCCGCTGTTAATACATCGGTCACAAACATCCTCTCCGTCTGATAGTGTGCTTTGAGTCTATTGAATATCCACAGTTTTTAATTTTACATAGGCTTGAGAACTGACCGGGTTATACTAAAAACTTGACGCCTTCCTATGCTCTCTATTATGTGAAAGTAGTAGCAGAGGATTGTGTTTACAGTATAAATCTAGGTAGTCTTCATCCAAAAGATCATTTATGCGTTTCTGTAGGTACCGTCATTTGTATCTCGTCAGACTGTTCTAGGTTGACACGTTATAATAATGAAACCCGACTTCCTTCTTCTCCAGCCCCAACAGAGAATGAGTTATGGAGAAAATGTTCACATTTCTTCTCATTGTTCTTGCGTTCTAGCCCTTTATATTTTTATTTTCTGCAATAGCAGAACGTGATCCCAGCATACAAGCTTGCTTAGCATGTGATTATACACCACATGCTCCTGCAGACAATTTTCTTAAAGGTGAAACTGCAAATCAAAAATGATAAATAATGTATGGATTTCTGTGTTGCTCTCTGCTGTCTCCTGGCCAGGCTGTAGGCACTGTTCAGCACAGACATCTTTTCAAAACAGCATTGCCAACCGGGGATCTGTCTGTTCAGGTTTAAAAGAAGAATCTTCTTCCCCAGTCCTTGCCTCTCGCCACCTTCCTGGTTTTTGTAGTTTTAATCCTTGCCCCCTCCCCCAACCAGTTTTTTTTTTTCTTTTTCATGTTTTTTTTCCCCCCCTTCAGACTTCCTATCAAATATTCAGCCCAACAACCAAAGAAACTAACAGCGCATGGGGAAATAGTGAAACCAGCTGTCTAGTGTGCTAGCAAATGCACTGTGTGAATGCATGGAGAAATAGACTATTTTTTTTCTCTAAGTTATTTCAGCTTTAGTTATCATAAAGGCTCCTGGTAACAGGAGTGGGTCCTGTAGATCGGAGGGAAGCATTTTTTTTTTTTAAAACAAGTTGACCGTGGGCCTTTAGCTCAGCTTTTATAATTCTGTCTTTCCTCTGTGAAATCCCTTTGGCATGTTTTGGTTCACTGGCAGTATCCCAGAACGTGATATCACAGATATCAGATGTCTTGTTGCAATTCATGGCATTTGCTATGTCACAGTAGTGCATTCTGGGATACCTCCAGTGAACCAGGAAATGGCATTAGCAGCGTGGAATGGCAGGAAAAGTATCGTGGTCGAGTGGTAGGGACGTAGTAACGAAGGTCAAGTAAGAGATTTCAGGTTTATGTTTTTTATCTGGTAATCCTAAGGGATTGTAAATAAGGCTAGTTATACTTTATTACTCTGTGGACATTCAGAGTATTTGCTTACACAGCCTGATTTAGGTTTCCAGGGTTGGGCTTTTTAGATTGGAAACGGATACTAAAGTAAGTTGCAAAACATTATTGTTTAATTACATCATGGTAAAACAAACATGCTTTGTTTCGGTTCCGTTGCAAAGAAATGTCTTTGTTTCTTGAAAACAATTGCATTAAGCATGCAGAAATATCAAAACTATATGTTACCTTATGTAGGACTTTTTTTTTTTTCATGGGTACATGTAACATCCTTAATAGGAGATTGTATGGTGTGTGTGTGTGTGTGGAGGATATTTATGGAGGATATTTGATCTCCTCCAGTACCAATGCCTTGCAAGTTAGTTGAAGTAAGGTGGTTCTTTCCAGATTTTCTTCATCTCTTGTATAGTCCTCCTCTTGCATGCGAGTCCCACGTACATATTATGAACGAAGTGGACGGTAGTGCTAATGGTACATTTTACTTTATTTCTAGAAAATGCAATGATTTATAATCCAAGTTGACAAATATTTTAAATTTTTAAGACAGTAGAAAAAATAAAATGAAATATTTTGAATAATATCGCTTAATGGGGCCCCAGAGAAAGTGAAGGCTTGCTTTTTCAAGCTGGACACCCATTTTGATAGATGTGATTTCATTTCAGCAAAGTATTCTTTGTTTTAAACAGTGCTAAGATAAAAATTAAGTCAAAAAGTCTAGGTGCATCTTAAATGGTAGGACAGTGTTATATTTGAAGGAATTCAATATACCAAGGAAGAGAGAGTCAAGAAAAGATATATTTTTATGGATAAAATGTTATTCAGATTAGACCTTTTTGATGTTATAAAAGTGTCTTGTTTGTTTTTTGTCAAGTGTAAACAGTGAGCTTGCCCTACTGCTGCCCCAAGGATGTTGAAGATACAGCCTACAGGGGCTTCTGGAGGGGCCAGGAATTTGGGGGTGGAAGGGGAGAGATGAGCAGGAGTGCGGCTCACCGTCAAAATCTGGTATAGAGAGCCCCATTGAGGATTTGTTTTAGTGGCGAGAAGCCAGGCAATAGCTATGTTAATCCCCGTAGCTCTGAGCCAGCACACCACCACTCCTGTCCCGCTGCCAGAGGTGGATCTGGCTCTTAAAGAGCCCCATGGCCTGCACCTGGCCCAAGGGGCCAAAAGAGTGTCAAATCCCTGCACTAGCTCATTTAAGCCAGTATCTTGATTCAGAGACCCTACAGAGGAGGGTACAAGAAACTCTGACAGGGAAACATATGACATAGATTTTTATGAAATTTGTATTAGAGGTGAGTTTTTGCCATTAAGCGGGAGGGCTTCCTTCCAGACTTGTAACCGTTTTAACTCATGTAACTAGATGTTCTCATTTTGCGGAGGCAGTGCTGCAGAAGTTAGACCCTTGGAGTGCTTTAATTGAAATAAGGGTAGAAAGATGGCAGACTTTTTTGGAGGCCTTATCAAGCACAAGGGACAGTGTGGATGAACAGGTAGAGCAGAAAGCATGGAAGAGGAAATGTGTAAGGAGACCTGAGCAGCCATACGTTTGGGGACTATGTGATGCGAAAGTGAAGGTTAAAAATGCAGGTTTGGTAGGTAGTACGGCAAGTTGCCAACATGCTCATAAAATGAAGGCATGGATTGAAAATCAGGCAGTACTTTAAACATTATCAGTTTTCCTGTTGCAGACTTCATTGTAGCTGTAAAATAACTACCTTAAGCTTCATTGTTCATGAGACTGAGTGAAGTATCAAGCCAGTGTATTTTTGTGGGAAGTCATGTATTGGTTTGGTCAAGATTAGAGAATCGAAAAATCATAGACATATAAAAAAAATAAGGCAGATAGGAGATTGGGGATGAGAAGGGCAGCCTTAGTGCCTTTATTTCACCTCAATCTGGTTTAGCAGAGTTGTTCGTCTCCAAGCAATTTCTCTTTTCAAGTGCATTTAACCTCCTCTCCCCTCCATTTGGCTCTTATCCCTTTCCATTTTCTCAGGTTTTAATTAAGGAGACAGTTGTAAAGGTAACTTCAGTTAGAACTTCAAAAACTGAGCATTAGATTTTTAAGTCCTGCTCTGAGAGAGGGGATATCGTATTAAGCAGTGGTGGTGAGTTTCAGAACTCAAGACTCAAGCCTTAAATCAAGGATTTTTTAAAAGTGCTTTTGTAAGGACTAGGATACAGGCTTTTGGAAATACCTCCCTAAAACTAGGCTGGGTGAAGATGACGGGTTTTGAACTTTTTTAATACTCTGTTTAACTTTTGTACCAGTCTTGAACTTTCTGTAAAAAGCACTATAACAACTCTTTAATTGTTCACCCTCATCCTATATCTATTTGAAGGGATGGGGTTTAGTTGCTAGCATTGGGGTGATGTTCCAGTCTGAAGAGGGGTACCTGAAGAAGAGTACTTTGTGTTGACAGTCTATGTAAAATCTCTCCCAAACTTGCATTGGTCCAATATTAAGGTATCACCTCCCAAAATACCTTTGCTTCCCATTTAACCGCTAGCCATTTTCAAGCCGTTGTCTTTATCAGATTCACTTTTAATAAAGAATCTATCTGTCCAATAGCTCTGACAATTAGTGGTTTAGAAATTGAATTGCGTTACTTCTGTAACTTAACTATAGAAATGTTTGTATCCAGGGGCCATATCCTTATATTAACGGTAAAACTTTACAGATGTAGTCATTTCTGTTATCTCTCTTTGAGCATTTGAAACTTTCTGAAATCTGTTAGAACATTACGTTAATGTGGTGTTAGATAGTTCTTGGAAGTGGCAGAAATGATGAGGGAAGTGGTGCTCCCAAGAACTGACTGTAGAGAAGACTCTTGGAATCCAAGTACAGAACTGTCCCCTTTTTTTTCATTACAAAGTAAGGCTGGAAGGGACCTCAGGAGGTCATGTAGTCCAACCCCCTGCCTGAGGCAGGATCATCCTTGTCCAAACCACCCCAGCATATCCTTGTCTAATCTATTGCTAAAGCTACTCAGGCAACCCCATTGCAGAACCACAAAGCATAGCACCCTAACTTGTCACAGGTGGGGGGAGGCAATGATGGCCAGTGTCCTGCTGCTGCAAGGGTTGTCAAAATGTACTCGAGAGATCCAAGGAAGAAGGCCATGCCCCCTGCCACAGAGGAAGGCAAAAACTTCCACACACTGTATCAGACTGACCATGGGGTAATCTGACCCTCAGACGTGGCAGTCGGTCTGACCCTGAGCAGAGAGGAGGATCCTCTAACCAGGAACCCCCAGGCTTTAGTGCCTGCAAGAGCACTGGCACACCCCATTCAAAATCCCCAGCCTTAACTGTGGCCAACCCCCAGTGCTTCTGAGGAAGAGGGGAAAAAATACCCCAAACCCTGATATATGTAACAACGGGAGGGGAAAAAATCCTTTTGGGCCCCATGTTGCAACCAGTAAAACCCAGAAGCATAGGAATACCCACAGAGGCTCATAAAATACTCCTAGATATCCCTGACTAATGGTTCTCCAACATCTTTTGAACATCTCCAATGATGGTGATTCCACCACTTCCCTAGGCTGTCTATTCCACTGCCTCACCATTCTCGCACCTTTTCTTATTGGTGGATAATTTTACAATATTCGCTGTACCCAGGTTTACCAAGACTACCTAAGTATTTTTACTGCTGTTGCATCTAAACCTCAAATGAGGAACTTTTCATGAAATTAATTAAGATGATAAAATATTCTGTAATTCACAAAAATCCTGATTCAAAGACAACTGAAGTCATTGGGAATACTCAAAGTAGTAAATGGTCACCAGCATGAGTAAAAATAGGGCAGTCTAGCTCTTTTCCCCTTTATTGTGTTTTGAATAACAAAATGTGGCTTTAAAATATTAGTCCTTTTTAATTATTATATATGATCAAACATGACTAATAATGGATGCCTAGTTATATAAATTGACATTGCCAGCTTGTTCTTGCTCTTCAGGTCTCTGCAAGTTGGGAAGATAACTTCACTGAATTGTACTATATGCAACCATACTGCAGTTTAGTTGGCTTAATTGGAGTTTCCAGGATGTAATTAGTCACAGACTTTGGCCCAAGGGGTCTGTGTCAGCCTTGTGATGTTAATTTTTATTCCTTGTGTTTCAGGTATTAACGAAAATCACAGTTGCATTGTGTGTACAGACTAAACTGTTTCTGTAGTTAGCAAGGACTTTCTGCTTCTAGGAGTTGTTCAGTGTTGACCTAATTTGGTATCAACAGTCCAATTCTCATGCTATAGACAGTTCCATCAAAAATCCAGTTATCACAAGCACTATCTTTCCAAGTTAAATCTTAGCAGACTGTTGGAGAACTGTGGTTTTGGAGATGATGTGCACGGCCCATCCTAAGCATTGATTCTAGCTCCTTTACCAGAGTTTCGGGCCAAGAAATGGATTCAGGGAAGCTTCTCCCCTGGGTTCCTTAAGTAAAATGCATGGATTTACAGATTATGTATTAGAGACTTTTCTGGAAAAAGAAATGTCTTACACACCCCTCCCTTCCCCCCCAACATACACACTATGTAATAGAAAACTAATAGGCTGAGTCGCTCCTTTGCCAGACTTTTCGATGGAGAAGTGTTCATCTTCTGACATTTGTGCAATTTCCTGAGCTAAAAGGATTTGCAAGAAACTTGAAAACTGTTGTATTTCAGTACATGAACATAGTCCTCGATGACTATAACGAAGCAGTTTTTCCAGTGCACTAGATAGTAGAATCCCTTTATCCCACTTAGGAAAATCCAAATTAAACATTTTCTTTTTTTTCTGAGACTAGTAGTAATCTTTGCAAGAAAAAGCCAGTGCTGGCTATGATAGTCTCCATAAGTTGATGTAGTAATGCAGGGGTTGTCAACCAGGGGTACTTGTACCCCTGGGGATACTGGGGATGGCACTAGGGGGTATGCACGGGTGGGCAGGGACGGAGTGTCACCACGCAGCATCCCGCGCTGCCACGCAGGCATCACCTGCCCGGCCAGACGTGGGGGGTGGGGGAAGCTCGCACGTGGGGGCTGCTGCCGCTTCACATCTGGCCGTTCACCACCCCCACCCCCCCCGCTTGGCCACGCGCTCTCCCTCTGCCCCCCCTGCTCAGCGGCTGGGGGTACACTGCTCCGCATCCAGCCACCGGGGGTACAGTGATGCAAAAAGGTTGAAAACCCCTGTTGTAATGAGTTCTTTATCTTGTTACTATGGGGAAGTATTTCATTCCAAGATTGTTTAGCCCAGAAATTTGGTAGTACTTAATTTTCAACCACTTGCAGCCCTAGTTAAAACAACAAACAAACTAAAAAAAAAACCCATTTCTATGGAAAGTTAGACTTATGCTAGAATAGCTGTCTACTAGAACTGGATCTTATTGCAAGTTCATAGATAGGAGCAAAACATCAGTTAGCTTTTTCCAAAGGCATGGCACATATCATACTTGAACTATTTTCCAAGTCGAGTAATTTGGAATCCACTGGAAGAATGAATTCATAGGAAGCAGAAGTTGCTCTGTACATTTTTAAACAAAAACTTAGATTTTGCTGAAATGAAAGTGTGTGTGTGTGTGTATAGATATATAGATTAGGATATATATGTGTATATGTATATATGTGAGGGACAGCTTCTTGATCCCAAGGTTATTTTTCACCTACGAATTATGATCATCTGGTCAGTGGACAAAGACCGAGTGTCACCTGCCATGATCCTTTAAGTCCAGTGTTAGCAGAGGTCCAAGCTAACAAGCTGTCTCCTGAAGGACAATGAACAATCACAGACTTCTCACTGGGGAAAAGAGTTTTGCTCTTCAAAACTGTGGCACCCTGCCTGAGAATCACTGCTGTAAGTAAAGGATATGCAGAGTGCTGTATAAAGTCTTCTTTCTGGCTTTCCCACTGGTACATTGCCAAATTAGACGGCTTGATACTTGTTGCTATGGTGGGTAAAAGAGATTTAAGGAGAGATGCTTCTGAGACATGCTTGGTGGTAGCTCCTGGTCTGAAAACATGTGAGATGCTGGAAAGTGTGCGTTCCTAGTGGGGAAAGAGAGATTCCTTATCTGGGATAACAAACCATTGCATTTGTGGCTATGTTCAGAAATGAGTTAGTTTTAAGGAATAAAACTGAACTGAAGAGATGGAAAGTAGGAGAACGTATTTTTATGCAGATGCTTCTTTTGAGTTTGGTCCAGGCCAGTAATGAAATGAAATCTGCTACCACCAGATGGCTGTGTAGCCCCCTTTGTGAAACTAATGTCAGTCTGCTATCCAGGGGACAAATGTCTTCATCACTAAAACCACCAACACAATTGGCATCCTTGTATCGACAACTTGGTCTGCATATTGGTATCTGTAATTTGGTCTTTGTATTGGTATCCTCTGTCTACAGGTGAAGGACTGGGTGGGCACTAATGCCAGACTGTCCTGTCAAGCTTGAAGATGGTCTCTTTAGGTCAGAGTTAAGGCATTTGGTAGAGGAGGTGTGTGGAATGATTTGCTTTACAGCTGCTTGTTTTGTAGCCAGGAGAGTGAGACTGAAATCTTCATTCTGGCAACTTTTGCAAATACTTAATTCAGAGAGAGATTTTTCCTAATTTTTATAGCAATTGAAAGTGAATAAACCACAATAATTTTTATTGCTTTTGGAAAATGTTGAGCAGTTAAAGCAAATTGCCAAGAGATTTTTAAAGCCCTGAATTCTTATCTGTATACAAATATAGCAGTCCAGTCCATTTAGCATTAGGTTGGTCTATGTGGCAGTAAAAGTTATTGGAATTTTGCTGAATTATAACCAAACATCTGAAAACCATACATTAAAGAATTTCTTCAGCACTCAAATAATGTTTCTTAAAGGGATAACCGAGAAGAATGCTTTCCAGTCTTTCCTGCAGCAACTTAACATTACTTAAGAAATGTTTAAATTATTTCATTCAACATAGTTTGGCAAACTAATTAATGGTACATTTGTTATTATAACAGGCTTGGAAATGTCCTGTGTGGAACATAAAATGAATTTTCAGTTTAGCTAGGTTTGCATATAGCAATGTTAAGACTATTTTTATTAGGGGCCATATTGGAACATTTGTTGGAAACAAGCATAAAATTATTGTGTGTAGAAGAAATGCCATTCAAGTTTATTTTTCATGTGTGTGTGTCTTAATTAATACATTTGTATATTTTGTTGCAGTATGCTAGAACATTTTGTGCAAGAAGTAACAGTAGGTTGAAGCTTGGTAGCTGGAGATCTGTAAGGATGCCAGTTGACTTTTTTTCCATGAAAACTCCATATACAAAACAGGATGAGTTGTCCCTGGGGAGCTCTGAAAGGCTGGCATCCCTCAATTTTTGTCTGTAGTTTTGTCTGTGCTATATAGGGGAACTAGTATTGTTATAAAATAATATTTTTTAAAAGTATTTAAATAACTAACTGAAACCTTTTTGGAAGGAGTAGCAGATGATGGAACGAGGAGCAACGGTCTCAAGCTGCAGCAAGGGTAGTTTAGGTCAGATATTAGGAAGAATTTTCTCACTAGGAGGGTAGTAAAGCATTGGAACAGGTTGCCCAGAGAGGTGGGGGACTCTCCATCCTTGGAGGTTTTTAAGACCTGGCTAGACAAAACCTTGACTGGGATGACCTAGTTGGAGACAGTCCTGCTTTGAGCAGGGAGTTGGACTAGATGTGACCTCCTGCAGTCCCTTCCAACCCTAATTTTCTGTGATTCTATTTTACATTTTCTCTTCATAAATTTGTTTTTGGGAACATTTAAATTTTTTTTTCTGAATTGGTAAACTGAAAATCTTCCCCAAAGCAACTACCATACTTGCTGGCATATGACACGCTCACAAATAAAACGCACACCTTGTTCTTGGAAGGCAGAATGTAGAAAGAAAGAATCCTCTGTAGTTGTGGCTGGATGGGTGGCATTAGAGTAAGGCTTCCTGGGAACATGGAGCGTCCAGGGTGCGCGGCATCCCAGGAGACCGTCTGCATGAGGCAGCTAGCAACTAACTCCCTGCCACACCAGGAAGTTCCTGCTGCCAAAGAACTGATACCACACATCCTGGATGCTGTTCCCAGGAGGACTTGCTGTAGTTAGGCCCCAGACCTTTGCAAAGGCAGTAGCTAGACTGATAAAGAACTTGCAGTAAAGACCTAAATTTCCTATAAATAGTGTTGTTTCCATATCACAAGACTCCTGAAGATACTACCAGCAGCTCCCTTGCTGCTTCAGGCGCAAGCTACAGTGCTTAGCCAATAGCTACAACTATGCAAGGGTTAACACAGCACCTGCCCCTTCGGATTGCTGAGCCAGAACAGCAACACCCATCTTGGCAGATGCCGTGCCATGTCTCCAGGTTTTCTTCTTTTCCTGTGAAGAAAACTGCTTCTTCACTTAATACACATGCGTCAGTTTTGGGGGCCTGATTTTGCAGAAAAGGTCCATGTTATGTGAGAAAATACAGTCTCTCGACACTGCATTGACAGTCATGTTAGTATCTGTATATTAAGGGTTTGTTTGTTTTTGGAGATTGATTTTTTTTTTTTTTGGGGGTCATCTAGTCCCAACCCCCCAACCTCAAAGCAGGACCATCCCCAACTCGATCATGCCAGCCAAGGCTTTGTCTAGCTGGGTCTTAAAAACCTTCAAGGATGGAGAGTCCACCACCTCTCTGGGTAACTGTCCCAGTGCTTTAGTATCCTCCTAGTGAGAGTTTTCCTAATATCTAACCTAATGTGTGTGTGCATGTATATAATAACTATATGTGTCTATATGTACGTGTGTATATGTATTAGGGCTAGGCGAAATTTCACCAGCTGTTTCTATTTGACACTGTTTTGACTAATTTTGAGCTCAAAATAGTGAAATTGAATCGAAAAGAAGGGCTTCGAAACAGCCTTGAAACAAAACGAGGCTAGTTGAAATGTTTCGAGTTTCAAAGCAGCCAGGTGGTGGGAGATGGGGGAGAACCAGGCCTGTGCTCCCAGCGGCTCCGCAGCCCCATGTGGCTCAGCTGGGAGCGCAGCCCTGGCTCTCCCGCCTCCCGCGGCCCGGCTGCCAGAAGCCGATCACAGCTCAGGGGAAGGGAACTGAGCCTGGGTTCAGTTCCCCTCCCCAGTGCTGTGGGCTGGGGAAAGGAACTCAGCCGAGCTGGGTTGAGTTCCCATCCCCAGCCTGATCATAGCACTGGGGAGGGGAACTGAGTCATTGGGCTCAGTTTCCTTCCCCAGCTCCCTGGTCCCAGGCAGCAGCACTTGGCTTCCCTCCCTCATCTGACAGGTAGACTGGGGGCCCACATCCCCGGGAAGACTGGCACAGCCCCCACAGTCCTCCTGGGGTTGCAGGCCCCCCATCGGATGAGAAAAGCTGTTTCAAGCTTCCCCATTATAGGGTGTGGGCGAAACATTGTCACTGTTTCAATGAAGCAAACCAGAACAGCAGTTTCAAATCAAAATGAAATTCGAAACGAAACACTGTTCTGTCGAAACCTCGAAACTCAAGTTGAAGTGGAACGGTGCTGTTTTGCACAGCCCTAATATGTATGTATAAAATGTATGATTGTGTATCTTAAAAAAATATGTAATCAGAGTTTCCTTAATGTATTACTATTTTTCCTGCAAAAGCTATCCTTTCTTTAAGATGCAATTAGAATTTAGGTTTAGGAGTTAGCAGAAATACTGGCTTAATTTTGCTCAACTGAAACAAGACCAGTATTTTAGACTTGTAGTGCCCATATATGAGAGTCACATTTCCTTTAAAGTACATTTTCTTTTAATAGTTAAATAGAAAAGCTCATCAGCCTCAGTATTTTCTGTTGCTCATCTTGAGTAACGAGTACCTTTTTTTTTAAAAGCCTTAGCTTATATGTCTGCATTAAAAGACCATTAGGAGGCATATAGCAGTTTCGTCTCCTCACTTAAAGAAGGCTGCTTTATAAAAGATCTAGAAACCTGACCTAATGTTTAAGATTTGATCTATAAACTTCAATAGCAGATGTTCATAAGTAACATCAGTCCATTAATGAAACCCTGTATGGTGATTCCACTGACAACATGAACAAAGAAATTCAGTTCATATAATGTTAAAGTAGATAGTAGCAAATTTAATTTTTGTGCTTGCTGAAATACATGGACACAAGTATATTTTGCTTAGAGTTTGTGGAAGCTTATGAAGCATTGTCTATTTCTTTCCTTAACTATGCGATAGTAATTAAAAAAAAAAAAAAAGTTGTTGACTGGAAACAGGATGACATTTTTAGTGATTTACCTTTCCTGTGCAGTAGTGAGCTGATAGATTTAGTCAAGTTGAGCATTTGAATTTTCAGACCTGCCTGTTTGTTTGTTTGGCCTGAGACCAAACATGAGAAATTTCAAAGGATAGTTTTTTCAGAAGTTGTTTTATTCTTCCAAATTGCTCTTCTAACCCTCAGTCATTTGGGCTTTTCAGTTTCGTATCTCTCAGAGAGGAATAGTTGAAATAAAGGCAACTTGAAGGTATAGCTGGTTAGGTATTCTACTCTGCGTGAATCTTGTGTGATAAACTTAGGTCCTGATGGATTTTAGTTGTGTAATTACTAAATTGTATAAGACTAAGACTGTGACTTTAAAAGGTTTTAATTAATTGTGAAGCTGTTTAACATATACATTTATTACAGTAGTTCATATTTTAAAAATGTGAATTTTCTGCGTCATTGTGAGCATATGCTGACTTTCAGTGGTGTTACCTCCTGTATCTAGTCTCTTCAAACCAGAAATATCCTCATGGGCTAAGTACAGACAGTCAACAAAGCCCAAGGCTGAATCAATTCAATCTTTGCAGGTTAGTTTAAGCTGCACAGATTGAACCAATAAGCAAATGAACAGATATTCACTTTTGATTCTGGAAATGCAGCCAAGGCCAGAAGCCAGGAGGCACCAGAGCACACCTTCTTGCTTGTCTAGAGCAGATAGCTTGGGCCAAGGCTAGCCTGCCCACCCTGTGAGGGGTGATTTGCAACGGAGGCACAAAATATCCTGAGGCGCTGGGGGATTGTGAGTTACCTTGAATCTGGAGGGGATCTGGGACAGAAGTTCAATAGTTGCTTTTGTTTTTAAGATCAGTGAAACACTCAAAGTCTCCATTTAAGTTGATGGTAGATGCAGCTTCTCAGCACTTCTGAAAATCAGGCTGGAGAAGGCCAATCATATGTCTGCCAAGCATACATGCACATGTGTATCTTTTGTTCTGTCTAAGTTTAAAGTACCCATATTCTATTAATTGTACAATTTACTCAGATCTTTTTGAAGTGATTAAAGGGAAGAGCTTCGAGCTTAAATATTGTACCTCCTACTACAAAATGTTACTCAATGGTGTTTAGATGAAAAGCATTTTCCTCAAGGCACACTACTGTGTTTCCTTCACTCCAGGAGCCAAAGGCTGGGGTTGGGGGGAACCTGCTGCTTTGTTAGAAGAGAGCTTACACATTTATTTTGCTGCTTATAGGCTAAAGTACTAGAATTAAGACATGGAAGAAAACAATCTGAGTCTGGATGCAAATGTTTCAAGGTTTGAGGCCAATATTGTTGCACTGGGAAATCCTGGATTTCATTTATAGTTTTTCTTAAAGGAATTTTGAATTAAAGTAGGAGTGTCACATCCTCTATTTGGATCCAAACTGTGGGGCCCCTTGTGGGTTAGACCTAGATGCACCTCCAGTGGCACTGGTGGTGCAGGGGTTAACACAGCCATGACTCTTGCCCCTGAAATGCATCCCCAATGGGGCTCTGTACCTTTGGGGTTCAGTGGCAGAACCCACTCGTGAATTCCCAGCCCCTCCAAGAGCCCTTCAGGTTGGATGAAATGGCTCCAGCCTATGATGTGTAACTTTGACACACCTGAGTTAAAGGATTCATACTGAACTGATTGCTGATATGCAGCTTGGAGAGCAGTGTCTGGCTGGTAAGTCTGTTGGGGTGGGAAGAGGCATGAGGGAGGGGGCAGATTGTGGCCCTCAGAGTGAGGGAGGGAGTGGGGCTGGAGCAGGGACAGGCACTGCACGGGTGGGGTGGGGTGGCGCGCAGGATGGAGCCGCGGACTCCCGTGTCCAAGGAAGTCTGGGGTGGGGGGATGGTTCCCACTGCTGCAGTCACCCTGGGGGTGGTATGGTGGGGCATGTGCCCTCCAGATCTGTGCATGGAGCGAGGGCAAGCTGCCTTCTGTGGGTTCAGGGCAGGGAGCTGCACCAGCTTCTTCCTAGTCAGGGGGGCTGGGCCAGGGCTGCTCTTGGGGCAGGTGGTGGCGGCACTGGGAGAGGGGTCTATGGCGGGGGCTATAGCCACCCCAAAATTTGCCGCAGCCCCACCCCAGCCCCCAGCCTGGACGAGTCTGGTGCCACCCCCCGGCCTTGAGTCTGCAATAGGCAACCTGCCTTCATCCTGCACACAGATCCAGAGGGCACATGACCCCCATGTCTCCCCTTTGGGTGTCTGCAGCAGCACAAGTCACCCCGCACCTCCCAGACAAGCCACCTGCGGCTCTGCCCCACCCCGGCTGGGCAGGATCTGCCCCAGCCCCAACCCCACTTCTTCCTTCACTGAGGATGCCTCGATCTGCCCCCCACATGCCCCTTCCCAATCATTGGTGACATGATTGGCCACATCAGTCCAAAAAAAAAGATGATGGTCAATAATGTCAATTTTCCTTTCATCAGTGCTGATACAATATAGACTGATATATCGGTGCACCTCTAACGACCAGGTCTCAGATTCAAATAACATTTTGGCGTGGCCGTGTCATTTGCCTCTGAGACCCCACTAAAAGGTTGTTGTAGGACCCAGGCTGAGTTTCTGACGTTCTGTGAGAGCATAGGTAAATGTTATGGCAAATCTTCACGGCAGGAGTCTTCAGGGGCATCTTGCCTCACTACAGGCAAGATGCCTCAAGGTTGTTTAAAAGAAACACAACTTAAAATGTTTAAATTGTCCTTTTAAATTAAAAATCCACTTACATTTAAAAATTAATGTAGCTTTTTTACTTTATTTCCTATTTTCCTAATCTAAAATGAGTTTAAATGGATGTTTTATCCTTCTCAATTTCCTAATTGCTAGTAGAATTTTAGGTTTCAAATGGAAATGTAGTTTGCCTGAGGAGTTTCAGTACTTAAAATGGCTCACCTTTTTCCCATGCTAAAAAAACCCCATGAGACTGGGTCTTTCTTACCATCCTTATGGAGTAAAAAACTTGTATACAGAACTGATAAGCAAATAGATCACAGCTTTATTCATAGCCAATAGGGCTGTGCAAAACTTTGGTAGCCGATTCGATTCGGAGGAGATTTGGCCTGATTTGGGGGCCAAATCTCTGAATCCAAATCGAATCAGGAGATCCATTAAATGGTCTGTGCTAGTAAGTAGGGGGTGGGGGGCTGGAGGAGGGGTGAGGGGACCATGGGGGGCCCCGGCCTGACCTCACCCCCTGCCCACTCCCCCAGCTCCCCCCCATGGCTGCCCCACCTGGCCCCAGTGTCCCGGCACTTTAAAAAAACAAAGCAAACAAACAAAAAAAGTGGCAATAAGCAGTGGCAATCAAGGCCTCTGGGGGCTCATGATCGCCCCCCTTTCCCACCTGACACCTGTGTGGCAGCTGACGCATCGCATATGTGCAGCACAGCTTGGCAAAGCACCACACACTGTCCTGGAACTGGGGCGGCTCCAGCAGTCACCTGGAGCCCAGCAGCGCTCAGCCCGAGCGGCTCCAGCTCCCGGCCAGCGCGTTGTGGCACCTTGCCGAGCCATGCTGCACCCTTGCGATGCTACAGCTGCTGCGCGGGTTCCAGGAGGGGGGGCCAATCCCTGCTGCCGCCCTGTGGGGGGCTCTGCCATGAGCCCCCAGAAGCCCCGATCACAGCAGCCAGTGGGCGTGGGGCTTTTTGTGTGTTTGTTTGATTGTTTTAAGTGGCGAGACACTGGGGCCAGGCGGGGCAGCCATGTGGGGGAGCTGGGGCCCCACTCGCCTCTACCATGCCCCCGCTGCTGCCACTGCTGCCACCGCTTGTTTGATTTTGGAGGAGATTCGGCAGCCAAATCTCCAAATCCTAATTGGCCAAATCGAATCAGGACAGTGATTCAAATCACTGTCCCTCCGAATTGCCCAAATCGAATACTTGCTGCTTCACATAGGCCTAATAGCCAGCCCTCCAGACTGAAGTATTTTGACCAGCCTATGCTCCTACAAAAGGGTTTCCAGGTTAAAATCAGTGGGACTTGTGTTTCTAAGTCACGGAGGTGCTTTTAAAAATTCCCATCTTTTAAGTACTTAAATTTTGGCTCTTGTACTTCTTTAAAGGTTGGCCTGTATAAAATATTTTGTTAATCTATAGAAAATAAGTGTTACTGGTAATGCAGGTATATTTATTGTAGCATTTTCTACTTGAGTTACAAGTGGATATAGTAGATTCCCCATATAGCATCTAATGTTGACCCATGGCAGTCTTGCTTGAAAAGCTAATACAAATTGAGACGTTGTTCCAGTGAGTTTGGAATTGCTCTTATCTAAGCCGTTGTGGAATGAAAACTGGCTGAAAGGTAGTATTGAAGAGGGGCCAGATGGCTTGTGGAGGACCACAGGGATCAGGGTTAGGCTCAGTCTTATTTAATGTTGTCATTAACGAGCTGGAAGAAGGAAGAAGCAGTAAGCTAATGATATTCACAGACAGTGGTAAATTAACTGCATTTGCTAAGGCCAGGAGTGAGAGACACAATACAAAGGAACGTAGGAAGCTTAGATGATGTATGTATAGAAAACTGAAAGAGAGGGGCTTAATTTGGAAAAATGGAAACTACCGAGCCTGTGACTGGAAAGGACTCACAATGTCACCTTCTCTAGGGTTGTGAGACTCCTAGGATACAGTAAAGCTGGAAGGTACTGATGGAGGATATTGAACCCTGTTGACCAAGTTTATCTTAATCGGTGTTTCTTTTCCTTATCTGTAAATATGGACTCTACCTCAGAAAGGTTTTTTTGAAGATTAAGTTACCACTGTTTGGGATGTAGACAGATACTGGGATGATGAGCACAATGGAAAGGCCCACAAGCAAAGTAATGATTTGCTAGTCACCATGTGTATTACCATTTTTCCAAAGTTTAAGTTATATGCATTTGATTGCGTTGTGAAAGACTTTGAAAATGTGTTGCAGGTCAAGTTCAATAGGAAAAATGCAACATGTTCAGCAATGTCAGCTTTTATATTTAAAAAATATTAAACTTTCTATTTTTGGAGGGTAAGTAAATGGATGACTTTGAGTTATAGGAACTTTAAAAACAAAATTACACTGGAAGGAGGCGGCAAAGGGTTTTCACAAAATACTACCCTCTGTAAAGAGTCTTTTTATTTCACAGTGGATGAAAGCATCTAACAACGATCATTATCCTAAAAAAAAAAAAATTATGTACTGTTGAACTGGCCTGAATGAAACCTCAGCTGCTAAACAGGCACAGACATACAGACTAGACTAGCAGCATTTACCAGCTGTGTGTAAGAGCTACATTGGACGTAAAGGGATTTCACGTTTTATTATGTGGGAGGGATGATGTCAGTTTGGTTGATTATGCCCCTTTCAAGCTGCTGTGATAATTACCTGCTTGTTACCAGAAGTGTCGAACCCATTTTCAGTTCTTGTTTGCTTTTGCTGTCATGCCCTAATTGCTCCATAATTTTGTCCCTGCCAATTACTACCTTGGTGTTGGATTTTACAGTGAAGAAGTTGTAAGAAGTGATAAAGTCATTGTTTTAGACTTCACAATTTCAACAGAATATTCTGTTACCCATTTCCTGGTGTATTATGTTACTTAGTGCTCAGTTCTGCAAGGTGGTGATGATATAAATTGGAAGCTAGAAGGCCCTCAGGCCTTTGAGAAAGTAGGCCCCTTGATGAGCTGGTTGTTATAGTATGAGACTCAAAGGACTATGAAAAATTAAGAGATGTGGATCTCCATGTGTTAAGTTTTCAAAAACTGTATAAAATATATGTAACAAATCTGTAAGGGTATACATACTTCTGTTGATCATCTCTGCCATTTGTCCTCCTCCTAGCTACCCGAGTCAAACTTGATTAAAACGCACATAGCTGGTCACGTTTAGTACTGTAGTAAGTTTTGCGCACAGGTAACTGTATAGATGTAATATACTTTGAGTTTGCCCTTTGACTTAATATTGCATGACAGTCCGGCTTAAAAAGAGTAGCTCAGCGGTATCAGTAGCGTATACATTAAATGAATTAAGAGCTGTCTCAGTGAGTGAGGTATCACTGTTGACTAGGGGTATTTCTAGTGGGGTTCTGCAATTTAGGGGGCCTTCACGCAGTACTTTCAGTACTGCTCTAGAGGTAAGAAACCACTGCTAATTAAATTTGTCATGCTGAAAACTTTGGCAGAAAGAAAAATGATGAGGACAGGGCAATCCTGCAGTGTAATATGGATTGCCTGGTAAATTTGGGCTTGGTCAAAGAAAATGTATTGTAATTCAGCCAGAAGCTAAGTAAAGCACAGCAAAAAGGAATAGATTTAGACTGGAGAAATGTATCTGGAAAGTGGTGAATGCAAGGATCTAGAAGCCATGGTGGACAAGTAGCTTTGAATGACATCCCAGTGCAGTAGTGACAAAAAAAAGATTAAAGAAATCCTTGGCTAATTAGAAGTAGTGAGTGGAAGTGTATCATACTTTTACTTCTATATATGTCATGGGGTGAGACCAGCACATGAATAGTGTAAAGACTTATTGTATCTGCATTAGAGATACTGAAACATTGGAGAAGGTGCAGAAAAAGAAGCATAAAAATCATCTCAGGGCTGGATAAATTTAAGTCTTAAAAGTCAGAAGAGGAAGGTATAACAAGAACCAGTGGGTGGAAGCTGACGCCAGACAAACTCAAACTGAAATAAGATGCACATTTTTTAACAGTGAGGATTGATGGCCATTGAAACAAACTGTAAGGGAATGTGGTTGATTCTCTCTTGATTATGTCAAATTGGGACTGAATGCCTTTCTGAAAGATGCATTGTAGTCGGACAAATTGTTAGGTAAACCTTAGGATCAGTGAGCTGGAAAAGGTTAACCTCAGTTGTTGGATGGTTCTTTGGCCTTATCCGTTATGAATCCATGCATGTTCTGTTTCTTTCTGATATAGTTTGGGGGCAGTTTTAATATATGGTGTGTTAAACGCTGAACTTGTCAGAGAGGGTCTAACAAAAGAGAACGTCTCTCTTTGTTAGGGTGTTTTTCATAAGTTGCAAAGAATATTTCAATTTTACTAAATGTTACATCAGTAATTATTAGTACATTGTTCACAGAATACAAAGGTCTGCAAAGTGGGAAATAGGATTAGCGTACCATTAATACAGTAATTTCCTCATTTTGCAGCTCTGGTATTATATGGATGAAATTTTCAATATGGAAAACATAGCTAAGAAAAGCATCCACCTTTGCAATAGAAATACTGAAATAGAATAATAGATAACCAAGCAATGAGCTAGAACCCAGGCTGGCTTATCATGCTGGGCTGTTCCCTGGTGCAAACTGGAGCAGCATGGTGGAGCCAGTGTAGATTAGAGCCCTGCACCATTCCCTTGACTTGTGCCCCCGATATATGGAGCTGAGAGTAACACTTTTTTCCCCCTTTTTCCTAGTGGTTTTTACAAGATCTGCTCTACCAGCGCTTTGTCACCTAGTTGTCACCTGAGGGGTTTGGTCATAAAATAGTTTTATTGGTGCTTTAAACCATTCTGCTGGCATAAAGCTGCTTATATAAGCCTGTATATCTTTTAAAGAAAATCTTTAAAATGAAAGCAAATTGTAAAAAGTATAAATATAGCTGTGTTAGTGCAGACATTTGAGCTTGATGTATGGAAAATATTAAATCAGACATAGTTATGCAAACCATTTCAGTTTTAACACGAGTCTCATTAATGTTGTTTTCTTCCCAAAAGCCGTTGAAGAGGGGGAAAAAATTACCACACTGGTGATTATTGAAAGAACTTTGACCAAAGATATAAAAACTTCAGCATGATAATTTAACTGTGGACAGGTCAGGAAAGATATTTTAGTTTTTGCCTTTTTTGATTTTAAAATACTTATGTTTCCATGTTGCTTGCACAATTCTCTCTGACAGTGGTGGATGGAAACATCTTAAAACATGAGTTAAAATAGAGTAGTTTAATTTGAAAACATTTAGAAAAATGTTTAATTTGTTTGAAGAACTTAATTCAGGGTCTTCAGATAACTCTTCCAGAAGAGTCTCAGCACCTTAGATTTTTTTTCCAACAATTTAATCAAAATTCTTCAATACTAAGTTCCAATTTTGTATGTCTTAAAACAGAAATTCAAAATAGAGAATTTTTTTAAAGGAATTTATCATGATTTCCACTGAATCATCTTTCAGTAAATACAATGCTCAGTTTAGCTTTAAATGATGGTATTAATGAAATTTGATAGAGGGAATGTCCATTAATCATCATTTTAGAGGGCCTCTGCTGTAGTGGTTGCAATTAACAGCATTCACTGGATACTCCCCCTTCCCATGCGACATGGATATGAATTCTTATAACCTACGTGATGCAGGCCAAGAAATAGATCATTCCTTTGCCTGCACACTCGTGGGCCACACCCTCAATACAGCTGACAAAGAAGAATGTGCAGGGGATGATCAAACGAGGTTTTTTCCAGCACCGATAGCACACATCCATCAAGTCACTTACGTTCATTGGGCCTTGAGTGCATCTTCAGAGACATATACAGGAATAATATGTAAAAAATTTATAATGCTGTGCATGTAATCTGTAAATTGGAATGGGAGGAGAAAATATCCTGAAATAGGCTGTAGTGCACCCAAATATAAAGGGAAAAAATTATGATATCCCAATTGACAATGATTTAGCAGGAACCTAAATAAGGGAAGTATAATCTAACAACTCCCATGAATGCTCTCTCAGAAGATCTTCCTAATAGCTTTGCACAGTATTAAAAATAGACACATCTACAATTGGCAGCCGTCGGAGTAATATCTCAAAAGGTCAGAAACATCCTCTTCAGGGACAGGATGGGGGGTTGTCCACAAAGGCTGACACATTTGTGTGTGTAAAGTTGTGCGATTATATTTAAGGGCATGCATTAGTTGCCCACATGTTCTATCATGGCTTTGAGTTATGTTGGTTTTGTTTTTCTTTGTATGGCACCAATAGCATGGTAGTCGTTTTTATGACCAGGGGACCTACACATCTACAGTGATGCAACTTCTCAGGTTTTATTTCTATTTGGATAATAGAAAACTTGAGTAATATGTGTGTACTATAAGTATATAAATATATTGATGTGCAGTAATAATCAGTGTCCTCTTCTTTAAAAAAAAAAAAGTATATTTTAATCTCTTGTGCATATTCTGAACATCCTAAGTAGGCATAAATGAATTATTAACCTTATGTTTTTCCTTCAAAGTTTTAATGAAAGGAATTTTTTTAAATAATATGAATATATGCAAGATGAATGATAACATTTTAGATAAACAGGAATGCAGCTCTCTGTGAAGGGTGAAGTGAAGAATAGGTGACTGAGT
Source organism: Alligator sinensis (assembly GCF_000455745.1). Lineage (NCBI taxonomy): Eukaryota > Metazoa > Chordata > Crocodylia > Alligatoridae > Alligator > Alligator sinensis. The sequence goes on along the minus strand of NW_005841968.1, from coordinate 2,167,702 downwards.
AGAATAACATGATGCTGCCACGCGCAACCTGCAGAGGTTGAAGTTCGAATCCAGTTCAGGCCAAAAATGACAGAAATGAGTTGTCATCCGAGAGCCGGTTGGCATATATTGGTCTTGGTCTAGTTAGTATTAAAAAGGAGTTTCCTCTCGCCTAAAACAATATCTCATTTGCTCAGAGTTGACATCCTGCAAAGAAACAGTCATTTGAATGTTTTTGGAGACTGAGCTGCCCCCTCGTGTTTTAGCCCCTGCAGTTTAGAGGTAGACATTGGAAGGTGCTGGTGGGGATGGAGCAGTGACACTGTCCGTGCTGTGCTTATTTTCTGTTGGTTCACATCCATATACAAACAGATATGGAGGACACACGTCCTTTTTAAGGCATTATTTCTCAGAGTGCTGCTAAGAGCTGAAGAGATCTGACATGCACCTGCTAAGCAGTTTAGTACCCAATTTGTGCAGGGGGTCTAGGAAGGGATGGAGTATATTGTACGTGGGTTGCATGTCCTGCATTTTTAAATATCTGAGAGAACTAGTTTAATTTATAAACCTGGCTTAAAATGTATAGTCTCGGCTTAAAATGGTTTGTAGAATTGTGAGTTTGATTTTAAACGCATTAAACTTGACAGGACTCGTATGCCCTGATAGAGTTAAGATTTTAAGCCCTTTTAAACGGACACCGCATGCTGTCCTTAATACATCATAATAATGTTGCATATCCATTTTTTTGTGTGTTTGTTTTTGTAGATATTTTAAGCCAGGTCTGTCCATTAAAACCTTTTTTTTTTAATATCTGTCAAATAAATTGCTAAATCAATCAATAAAAATCAATAATTTGAAGAGATCCTGATGGCCGTTATAGCCTTTGTTTCTCAAAACTATATTTTTATATCCAGCCAACATGAAAGCTGCAGTCCATGTAGTTCTTCTGCCTAGAACCCTGTACAAATAGGGCTCTAAATTACTTAACAGGTGCAGGTCAAACTGCAGCTTGTGGCCCAGAAACCTTGACAGTATTGCTTTCACTAGCAAATATGCTAGCCAATGGCAGTAGTCAGTTCGTGGAAGTTAGTACAATTTGATAAGCGTTTGAAAGGAGTTGTCACAATTTGATAGTAGCAAGCATCACAAACACACTGTTACATCTTGCGGGGGGGGGGTGGTATTCTGTGAAAATGTGTCCTTATTGATATTGTTGAAAGATATGGATATCTGTGTATGAATGATTCAACAGATTCTCACACCAGATGTTTGCCCAGGCATTCACTTGTACAACATTTAAAGATTATATAAGATTTTGGCCACTAATAACGATGATTTTGTGATTCAAAACACGTTACTATCTGTGTAATTACATATGATATTACTTTATTGTCAAGGTAACTCATTGCCTGTCAGGCAGAAGGTAATGCAGAAGACTTTTTCATCACAAAAGCTAGTGTTTTCCTCCATCTTTCAAAAAAAAAAAAAATCAACTAAAATTGGGTAATAAAACTGATTTGAAAATATCTTGAAAATCAAGTGAGCTCTATGACAGGTTGTGATCCGTCTGATACTGATACAGTCATTCTTGTGGGAGCCGTAGTTACCAATACTCTTCCCCCAGAGCAAGCCTTTCTGAGACTTTGCCCCAAACAAGTCTCTCCACTACATCACCGAACAAGTGAAAATGTATGGAGACTCGATACCTTGTTTGTTTTAAAAATCACACTTCCCTAAAGATTTTACCAGAATATACTGTAGCTAGGATATTGAAAACAGGTCAAGGATATTTATAAAGTGTCAAGTTACCGGCAGTGATTTAACCATCACTGTAGTAATTCATATTTAGCTTTTTTTTTTTTTTTTTCTGTGAGAACCTTAAATCATCAAGCAAGAAAATTGTAATTAGCATTAGTGGAAATGTGTTATCATCACTTCCAGGCATATTAAGGAATTGAACCCCACTCCTACGAAGAAGCAGGTACTAGGAATATTTTTGCACAGATGTTTTGCCAAGCAGAGACCAGGGGCTCAACCGTGTATTGAACAGACTGTTGATACCTGTGTATTAGTTCTTGGCACTGCACCAATTGTAAGCTTAAAAGAGTTGAAACTCTTTCGTATGTCACGTTTAATGAAAAATTTCTCAAGTTAAATGACGTTACTAGAGCTCTGTAGTTGCAAAAAGCCCGAGTGTTTCCCGTGGTCCATGTACTGAGAGACCGCAACAGCTTCATTTGTCGGATGGGGTAAAAACTGTGCCATAGACCTCTAGGATGTATTTATCATGTGTGCAGTATTAAATACAATGAGCACTCCATCTTTGATGATTGAACTATTTTTATTGTCCCTGTGACCATGCCAGCGATGTCGCAACTCCAAGAGCTGCCAGCTTAGTACTATTTGCCCATAAAAGCAGAACACTTGAAAACAGTCTGCCCACTCAAACTGCACTAATACAGCATGTTCACCCAGCAGGCTTACAAGCCATCAGCTGGCAGTAAATACAATTGTTAGCAACAGTTTGGACAACTCTACCCGAAGTACTTGATGCTCTTAGAATACTTGTCCAATGTGGTTGCAAAAAAAAGTCTGTAAAAAAAAATAAATAAATACAATTACAAAAAAAAAAAAATCATGCATGTGCCAGAAGGCTAATCTGTGTTGTCTTTGTTTTGTCAGCATGATGCTGAAGGCAATGAAAGATGTAGCTTAGAATACAGGGTGTCATTTGCAGAAGTTGTGGTGTATACATAATGCACCTTGACGCCCGTGTCGTTGCATAATTTATTTCTGAAATGTAAAGCACTTGGTGCGTATTTATATTGCAAAATACAAAGATAACACAACGTAGAGACAGTTGAAATTGTGTATATATGATTGGCTTGTGAGAAAAACATTCAAAGTTTACAGTGACCATAAGAACCTGTAGTATTTCTTGATTTTACTTATTGCTTATTCATAAAACATGCATAAAACACATTTTATATTTCAGTAAAATAAATATTGTGATGTAGAAATTCATTTTTCCTTTAAAAAAAAAAAAAAAAAAAAGCTGCCTATATATAATGTAGTTGAGGTAATTACACTTATTTGATGTTAGTCATGAGACTTGAGGAAGAATGTTTTGCATTTGAAAGCTTGTCTAACTTGGGGCCATCTACATAGTTGGTCCAGTAAAAGGTATCATCCTAAGAAATCCTTGTTTCTCACATACTTTCTGGACCAGCATGGTTACAACATCACTCTTGGACTACACTAACTTGACGTGTCATTTTCATAGAATCATAGAAGTCGGGTCGGAAGGGACCTTGTAGATCTTCAAGTCCGACCCCCTGCCTGGGCAGGAGAGAAACTGGGCTCAAGTG
>NW_005841968.1:2121998-2164117 GCF_000455745.1 Alligator sinensis | reverse complement strand
GCGGTGCCCAGAACTGGACACAGTACTCCAGCTGTGGCCTGACCAGTGTCGCGTAGAGAGGGAGGATCACCTCCTTGGCCCTACTTGAGATGCACCTGTGGATGCATGATAGGGTCCGGTTAGCCCTGCTGATCGTGACCTCGCATTGTCGGCCCATGTTCATCTTGGAGTCCATAATGACTCCAAGATCCTTTTCTGCCTGCGTGCTCTCGAGAAGGGAGTTTCCCATCTTATAAGTGTGTTGCCAGTTACTACTGCCCAAGTGCAGCACCCTGCACTTGTCAGTATTGAAACGCATCCTGTTTTGTTAGCCCACCCCTGCAACCTATCCAGGTCTTGCTGCAGTCTTTCCCTCCCTGCTAACGTGCCCACCTCACCCCAATTTTTGGTATCATCAGCAAATTTGAACAGGTTGCTTTTCACCCCATTGTCCAACTCGCTGACAAAGAAATTGAACAGTGCGGGCCCAAGGACCGAGCCCTGAGGGACTCCGCTGCCCACTTCCCCCCAGGTCGAATATGACCCGTCCACCACCACCCTCTGAGTACGACCCTTCAGCCAATTAGCAATCCATCTGACCGTGTAGGCATCGATGCCACAGTCGCTTAGTTTTTTAATGAGGATGGGGTGGGAGACAGTGTCAAAGGCCTTGCTGAAGTCCAGAAAGACTACATCCATGGCGACACCTGCATCCAATACTTTTGTGACCTGATCGTAAAAGGCTGGCTCCAAATCAGTCAAGACATTTGGGTCTGTCCCTGTGGACAAGTTTCACACTTTTAACTTCAAATCCACACTTCTGTCCTACGTCAACTCCATTAAACACATTTGAAGGTCCACATTTCAGGATGTAAAATATTAAAATGAAACCTACCCTTTTGGCATTTCTGCAGCATCAAACTTGCAAACAAAAATCTTGGCTGTTTTGGTTACCTGGGATGCCAGATGACTAATCAGTATTTATATCTTGCAAACTGGTTGGCATGAGTCTGTTCTTGCTAAGATGCACATTTGTCCCTCAAAAAAAAATGTCTCTTGGTCCAGTCATTGTGAGTCAGCATAACAATAGACAAATTTGTGTTCATCTGACGGTTTTTTATATGAACAGTTCTGGACTCCCAATTTAGCAGCTGCCTACTTTCCTTAAGGAAGAGCTGAGAAAACAGCGAACGGTCGCTTTGGCTGGATTCCAAACTCATCACATAAGACAATTTTGCCTCCGGCTCCAGAGTGTAATGGTCTCCTGCATTTATATTGTTTCATGTACAAAAACTAAGTTGAGGCTACTAGAACAAGGGGACAAGTCATTTTTCAGCAGTGAGATGACATCTCTGCCATACAACTGTGTATCCTTGATTTGGATAGTTGTTTTTTGAGAGTGCCTGCAGGCAACGCATCTTATTTATGTTTTCCCAGTCTTCTGTTGCACGTAGCTGTGTTGGACACTTCCGGCACAAGGTAGGAAGTACATTTAGAGCAGCCGACTGGTTTCCTGAGCTTTCAAAGCTCTCTCAAACTTTCATATAAATTCAAACTGAAGGATTCCTTTAGATTTTGTGTACACATTAGGAGCCAGTGTAGCACCAGTCCTTTGGGGAACCTCGACACTCAAAACTTCTAAATCAAAATATCTTTCTTCTTCAGGAATCATACATTTATTGCTAACTGTTTTTTGGAACTGTTCATTTTTCTGGGATCATCCACTTCCTAGCAAAGATGCAGATATACCCTTCAGCACAAGTGATCTTTAACTTCAGCTTGCATTGATGTTCGGAGGTGAGAGAGACCTCCCGGTACAGAAAAGTATTCAAAGTACTGGAAAAAGTCAAGGTTCCAGCAATGAAGTTGTTTCTTTTTATGTTTACTCTTGGGATTACTAATCCCAAGGGTTGCATTCATTATCGTTTTGTAAGGGAGGCAGGGAACGACATTAGAAATGCAGACATTTTGTTGCCATGAACAGCTTATCTATGGCCCTTGAAAGACAGAATAATGTAGTATTTTTTTAAAGGTGGTTGAAAAGGGGGTTGTCTGCCTTTGTGGCTAGGGACAGAAATGAGACACAAACTGGTATAAGTGATTGGAAACTGGTGCAAATCTGTAACACAACAGAAGTTCGGTGCAGGTCTGAAAACAATGTGGGGATGCATGCATTCATGTCTTTAACTTAAAAATACTAAGGACATGAACTGTGGTTGTCTTTGGTTCACTAGGATGACTGATGGGAAATAGATCCTTCATATGTGGAGATTGTGTATATTGAATTTTAATACCTTAATAATGAGTTAAATGCATGCAAACTAAAACTAGTCTCTAAACAGTCTTACACATGCATTTAATAATTACTTTCTCCAATTATAACTCATTTGTGATGTTGGCATTTCACTTATTCTCCATCATCCAAGAGTTTGTCAGCCCATTGAGGGTCTGCATTTCTAATGTAAAAAAGGAAAGGGGGCGGGGAAGCCTTTCTACATTATAAAAAAAAAAAAAAAAAAAAGAACAAAAAAGCACAACACAATCATTTTCTTTTCAGGTCTCAATTACGTTCAAGTTTGATCTTGCAGAAGAAATGCACCCTTCTGTGGAATTTAAATGAGGGGAGGTTGAATCATCAGGCCAATATGATAAACTAGAGCCCATGTAGTGTGCTGTGCCAGCATGGGCTCATGGTTTAGCTCAGAAGAAGTTTCCTCCGTTGGGAAATGAGAGGTGTTCTGTACGAAAGCCGGTGTCCTAAAACAGAAAGCTTTTCCTTATGGGTACTTACTACTAAAGAAGTTCCCTATTTACTAGCCTTGTTTCCTTCCACATTGTGTGACTTGTTAAATGTAGAGACTGGAATGGGGCCGGCGCTAAGGCGCGCGGTCGACAGCCCAGAGGTCTCAAGCTCGAGGCCGTAGCAGAAGTGCTCACGTCACAGCCCTGTCAGACTCCAGCAAACCTGCGAATTCTGCTGATGCCTCGTCACGCGAGGACACGAAAGAGGAAGGGGCAGAACTAGGTGCATGTGAAGTATTCTTGTTTCAGGGATGTAGATCTAAAGACATAGGCAGACAAGGTTATTTGGGTAAATGTGAGATCTTTTATTAGACCAGCTGATTAGATTCTTGCTTACACCTAAGTAGAGTTTCAGTTTCACTTCACAGCTATATCAGTTTACCATCCTACACTAGTGGAGGGTGGGGTGGTCTCTACACGCATCCAATGATAAGGTTCTTGGAAAGATTGAAACAGCTTTCTTCTATTAGTGAGCTTTTTTTTTTTAATTTCATTTATTTATTTTTGCACGAGCCTGAATCTGGTTCTAACCAGGCTGACTGAATTGCCCGCTGGACCTTCTGTGTCCCTTCCCTTGAAAGGCAGTCCTACTGGAAATGACTTCAGCAGGAAGACCTAATGAGATGCAAGGCTTGATTTGTGACCTGCGCTGGTTGTTGCGCCCCATACACTAATTCTTCTCTGAGGTGGCCTCAGAGTTTCACTTAAATCATTCTCTTAATTTACCAGTATTTCCCTAAACCTCATTCATTATCAGAAAAGGCGAGATCACATGGTTCAAAAGTTTAAAATGGCACTAAATTACTATCTTGATAGATCAAAGCCCATTTGTAAATCACGCTGGTTATTGGTGGTTTATGAGGGTAAATGGCGTGGGGGAGCTAGCCGTCTTTGTGCAGAGGCTAAGTGAAATTAGGTTAGGCATTCATGGCACTTCAAGTGTTTCATTTCCTGAAGGTCTTAGAACAACGTTCTGCTAAATTTAAAGTAACTTCAGCAGTGTGTATGTGGTCTCCATCGCTTAACTCGGAAAGGCTGTGACCTGGAGCTTTTCCTATGTTTTCCTAGTCATTGCTCTCTTGAATAGATAGATACCCAAACAGAAGAAGCAATTATGCAGTCTCTAAACCAGTACTTCAAACTCAACTTCTTCAGAGAGATTTCTCCTGGTTTATCTCCCGACGGTTAGGAATCTGTTCAGGCAGTACTCAAAGAAAAAGAAGCCAGTTACTGTTTGGTAGCTTTTTTGAGATCATCATCTGTGAACATTTACAGGCCTTACCTCTTCTGGTTCTTCCCATTGCTGAGGAAATGGAGGAGCAGAGGAAGATGTCATGGGCAGCACGCTTTATATGTCTTTGATTCCAGTTAGTCTCATCTGCAAAGTAGCATGCCGTTCCAAACACTGCCCGGGGGGCTCCAGGCTTGTTTGTTGATGGACACATGCGGTCTAAGACTGGATTTATGCAAGCAATGAAAACAGAACCATAATTAATATAACCCTTTTTACATTAGTCTTTTTTGGGTCTTCTTCCCTTTGCTATAGAACTCTTAAATGAAAGAATGAAGCCCATTTTAAGGCTTCTAGGTGGGTTCGATTTAAAGAAGCAGTAGTCACTTTCAGACTGTTTCGTTCTATTCATACATTGATTTGTTTCTTGTTTGTTGAAGATTTTTCTGGCTCGACCCTTTGGGGTCAATGTCTGCTTTAAACTGTATCGTTACATGAAAGCATTAAAAATCACAGTTGTATTTTAAAATGACAGTTCTAGAAGAGTGGTCAGCAACGTTATCTGGTGGCAAGTTGGAATTGCCCACGTCAGGTCCCAGTTGGGCTGATGAAGCCCCCGCCGCCAAAGCCCCAGCTTCACAGGCCTGATCCAGTGGTTCTGCGGGTCAGATTCAACATGTGGACAATAGGTCATCAATCCCAGTTCTGTGCTAAATTTTGGGTTCTATGTATATGCTTTCTGGTTTCAGAGCCTTTAGGATTCAATTATTTTTTTCCCCATAAACACAAACCTAAAACAGTTTAAACAAGAATGGCAACATTTCCGTAATCACAGGACTTTAAAAGCAAAGCAGAACAAAACAAACAACTGCAACCATACCAAATATTGTGAGACTCTTGATAATACCTTGAGGGCTGGCAATATTCTTGAATTCTATGCTAGAAAATATTGAGGTGGAATAAGAGGATTGGGTGTGTGCTCTTTATTCTATTAAGGTGAAAACTCATCTCATCCTTTGCAGAGGCTTATAACTTAAAGGCCTAAATGTGAAGAGTGATCAGGATTTTGAACCTGCTGCCTGTAAGTGCATTTCACTTTGTGGCATTTCTGAAAATGAAATGGAAGAAAAAATAGTTCCTAGCAATGGGTATACCAGGAAGGGAAAAGTCTTCCATCATACCTGGTGGAGAGAGTTTAGCAAGGGTCATGGATCCTTGGTTATCCATTTCATTACTTAATGCTCAGCGGTTTGGCTACTGTAGTGTATGAAACAGTGAGTTCCACTAATGACTTCTGCTTTTCAACACACATCTTTATCTATATCATCTGAAGTATCTTCAGAATAAATGTTCTCTGGTGTTTAGCCACTGAAAACAGAGTTGCTTTCCATTTAGACTCAGTTACACAGAAAAGTTCAGATTTAGGGGGGAAAAGCAGCTCATGGGGGAGAGAATTTTCTGAGTTACCGAATTAGTAACAAAGTGCTAACTCAGAAACAGACATTTACTTCCAAGGACATTCTGTTGCGAGACCCTTAGGAGCCTACGGGTCCTAAGGGTCAAGCAGGAGGAACTTGCCCTCTTGCTAGCTAACACAAACTCGGACATAGTGGGGCTCACTGAAACCTGGTGGGATTCAACCCATGATTGGGTGGTAAACATCAAGGGCTACAGACTATATAGGCGGGATAGAATGGGGAGGAAAGGCAGGGGTGTGGCGCTCTATGTCAAAGAGCAATACACGTCCTCAACAAGTAGCACTGGGTCAGAGGAGGGGCAGACTGAAGTGCTCTGAGTCCGAATACAAGGGGGTCAAGGGGAAAGGGACTTAACGGTGGGTGTCTACTACTGACCACCCAACCAGGGGGAAGAACTGGACTGGGAATTCTCAGGTCAGCTCACGGAGGCAGTTCAGTCAAGAAACATGGTCATCATGGGTGACCTAAACTACACAGGCATCTGCTGGGAGGAGCCGTCAGCCCGGGCTGACTGCTCACGTAGGTTCCTAGCCGGGATACAGGACCTCCACCTAACCCAGGAGGTGCACAGTCCCACCAGGGGAAATACCTTGCTGGACCTGGTCCTGGCCACAGGCGATGACCTGGTGAGGGGACTCCAGGTTCTCGACCACCTGGGTGATAGCGATCGTCGCCTGCTGGAATTCACCATCCAGCGCAGGGTGTCAGAGGCCTGCAGCAAGGCAGCAGCCCTTGACTTCAGGAGGGACAATTTCAATGAGTTAAGGAGATTAATCAGGGAGGCACTGAGGTCCTGGAGGGTAGGGGAGTTGGGAGTCTAAGAGGAGTGGTCGTTCCTTAAGGAGACAATCCTCCGAGCCCAAAGGGTGCCAATCCCCACGCAGATCAAAGGGGGCAAGAGTGCTCAAAAGCCCCCATGGCTCACCAGAGGCATTCAGGAATGTCTGAAAGCTAAAAAGGAGGCATACATCCAGTGGAAGAGAGGGGCCATCACCAAGGAGGATTATACCTCCGTTGCTCGAGACTGTAGGGGGGCTGTTAGGAAGGCCAAGGCAGACACAGAACTAGGACTAGTGACCAGGATCAAAGATAACAAGAAGTCTTTTTTTTAAATGCATAGGGAGTTAAAAGAAGGCACCGGGCAATGTGGGGCCTCTACAGGAGACCCTTGGCAATCTGGTGGTTGCACCAGGCGATAAAGCTGACTTCTTTAACAAATTCTTTACCTCCATTTTTCTGAGTAGGGACCAAGACATCCCCCCACCAGGATCCCGGATGGACTTAGGAGAGGCACCGCCAGGCCCAGGGTCAGGGAGGACCTAGTTCGGGAACTTCTGGTGGGGCTGGACATGTTCAAATCAGCAGGTCCAGATGATCTCTGCCCCCGGGTGCTGAGGGAATTGGCAGGGGTCATTGCCGGACCCCTGGCATGGCTTTATGAGCGCTCGTGGTGCTCTGGCCAGGTGCCTGAGGACTGGAAAAGGGCCAATGTGATCCCCATTTTCAAAAAAGGGAGGAAGGAGGACCCAGGAAACTATAGGCCTGTTAGTCTTACCTCGGTCCTGGGGAAGCTCTTTGAGAAAATTATCCAGGAGCACATCTGCGAGGCACCAGCAGGGGCAATTATGCTTAGGGCCAACCAACATGGGTTCATTAGGGGCAGGTCCTGTCAGACCAACCTGGGTGCCTTTTAAGACCAGGTCACAAAATCCTTAGACTCGGGTGTCATGGTGGACGTAGTCTTTCTGGACTTTAGGAAGGCCTTCGACACTGTCTCTCACCCCATCCTCATTAAAAAATTAAGCGACTGTGGTGTCGACGCCTACGAAGTCTGATGGGTCACAAATTGGCTGGAGGACCGCACCCAGAGGGTGGTGGTGGACAAGTCATTTTTGACCTGGAGGGATGTGGGCAGTGGGGTTCCCCAGAGCTCAGTCCTCGGGCCCCCACTGTTCAATATCTTCATTGGCAATTTGGACGAGGGGGTGAAAAGCACCTTGTTCAAGTTCGCAGATGACACTAAGATATGGGGTGAAGTGAGCATGCTAGAAGAGAGGGACAGGCTACAACTAGTTCTGGACAGGTTACAGGGGTGGGCAGATGAGAACAGGATGGGTTTCAACACTGACAAGTGCAAGGTGCTGCACCTGGGGAGGAAGAACCAGCAGCATACCTACAGGCTGGGGAACTCCCTTCTTGTCAGCACAGAGGCAGAGAAGGATCTTGGAGTCATTATTGATGTCAAAATGAACATGGGCTGCCAATGTGAGGACACGGTCAGTAGAGCTAACCACACCTTGTCGTGCATCCATAGATGCATCACGAGCAGGTCCAAGGAGGTGATCCTCCCCCTCTACGCGACACTGGGCAGGCCACAGTTGGAGTATTGCGTCCAGTTCTGGGCGCCGCACTTCAGGAGGGATGTGGACAGCATCGAGAGGGTCCAGAGGAGGGCCACTTGTATGATCAGGGGGCAGCAGGGCAGGCCCTACGAGCGGAGACTACAGGACCTGAACCTGTTCACCCTTCATAAGAGAAGGCTGAGAGGAGATCTGGTGGCTGTCTATAAACTTACAAGGGGGGGACCTGTGGGGAACGGGGAGAGTCCCCGTTTCCCTGAGCAGTACCCGGAGTAACTAGGAATAACAGCCACAAGTTGAGAGCTGGCCACTAGACTGAGAGTAGATTCAGGCTAGACATCAGGAGGCGCTACTTCACAGTCAGGATGGCTAAGATCTGGAACCAACTTCCAAAGGAAGTGGTGCTCACTCCTACCCTGGGGGTCTTCAAAAGGAGGCTGGATAATCACCTAGCCGGTGTCGTTTGACCCCAGTACTCTTTCCTGCCCATGGCAGGGGGTCGGACTTGATGATCTGCTCAGGTCCCTTCTGACCCTACCAACTGTGAAACTAGGGCCAATATTGGAACTGTAAACTCCCTAAGTCTCCGGTTTGGCTTTTAGATTTAATTCCTGTTCAGAAACAAAAATACTTTAAAAAATGGAATTTTTTTATGTTTTCTTGTAAAACTCCACGTTTTTGGAGACTAATAGTAAGTTTATTACTGAAGTGCTGTGAAGTGCTGTACTTGTTTGCAAATATAGAAGAACATTGAACTATAAGTTGTTAATTTTTCCAGGTACATTGAAGATTGAACGTGTTTAGAGTAAGTAGCAAGTTAAGTTAGTATTGTAAAATCTTGTTGCTGGAGTATACTATCGCTGCTGAAAAGAACGTCCTTGTTTAGCACTATGTGAGGAAGTTTTGAAGGTACAAATTTAACGTGAGACACGTATGAGAGATTTGGTTAATTGGGAATGAATGAATAAATAGACCAAGACTATAATAGATCAAATAGGATTTGATGATTGCTTAAATTTTATGTAAATTATCGTGGGGGCATGGTTGTTGTGTGTGGTTTTTTTTTTGGTTTCTTTTTGTTTTGTTTTGAATTGTTTTGTACACAAGAATACAATTTGAATATTAAATGAAAAATAGCTTTCCTTTTTTGGTTCTTCGTTCAATCTGTTTGGAGTACATATTGGTTAATAAGTTGCTTTTCTGTTAATACATCCGTGCTTTAAAACATGAATGGAGAAGATTTTTTTTTTAAATAAAGATTTCTAAAGAGAAAAGGCACGGGAAAATTGATCCATAAAAATGCTTAGCAGCAGTTAGGTTATTTGCATGATGATAATTCTGCCTATCTTGCTGTCCAGTATTGTGGCATTGTTTCCTGTGCTGCCTACCAGTCTGTCTGTATCCATCAGTTGTCAGCCTTCTGGATTGTGAGCTTGCTATGATGCAGCCCATCTTTAGGCAAACACAGAACATAGCACTTAGTGCAGGGGCGGGGAATTATTTCGGGTGGAGGGCCACTTACTGAGTTTTGGCAAACCATTGAGGGCTGCATGATAGGCAGCCAGGGGCAGATGAATATTAATTTTTAAAAATTTTTAAGGGCCCCACGGGCCGGATAGAATGGCCTGGCGGGCCGCATTTTGCCCACCCCTGACTTAATGTAACAGTTAACAAATAAGAATTTCCCTTATTAGGGTCCTAAGGTGCTATAGTAATACAAATACTGTATTTATTTGCATAGCACATGCACTTCCCCCAGAAACAGATGTTCAAAATTGGGGTGTATGTCTTCAGCGGGGCAACTGATTTTTTTCTAAGCTGGAATAGAAGCATAGAAATGCTGTGCTTTAATGGCTGTCAAAATGGGTGCTGCTAACTGCCTGGGCAGAGTCCAGTCTTAACCCTCTCACAGTTGCTAAGGAATTGGTAGCAGCTTTTGGCCAAGTCCATAGTGGCCGTGAGAACATATTAACACTGCACTGTGTGCCTGAAATAACTATTGAACTGGCTGAGGGTAAGTGAGCTGCTGCATGTGGTTAGCTCTGACTCTGTAAAAAAATATATATATGTATATGTATGTATATGTGTGTGTGTGTGTGTGTGTGTGTGTGTGTGTGTGTGTGTGTATATATATGTGTATATATATGTGTGTGTGTGTGTATATATATATGTGTGTATATATATATATATATATATTTTTTTTTTTTTCCTTTCTGCATTCTCTGTTCCAAAAACAAGGTGCATATCTTATTTTGGGGTGTGTGGTATGGAAAAAAATACAGGTGATCTCATGGTCTGTTTGTGAAGGTGGTGGGGAGTTTGGGATTAGAACTGCAGAGCCTGATATTCCAACCGGACTGAGTTAAGATGGTGATGGGAATGGTTCTATTTTGGTTTCATTTTAATTGCATATTAATTAGTTCCTTTTAGAGTTATACCACTTAGAGATGCATAGATTTTTCAGGCATAGAGTATTTGGGTGAAACTGAGGCCCAGACTAACAAGTGGGTTTCATCTTTATTTGGAGAACAGCCTTCTGTTTGCAAATGCATTTAAAAACTGTGCGTGGTAAAAGGGATAGTAAGTCAGAGCACTTTTTTAGGAGAGTCTGGATGGTACAGAGAGTCGGAATGTATTTTGTGCATGGTTGGGGGTTGAAATTCCATGCAAGGTGAACATCTTGAATTTGCTGCTGTCACTGCTGTGAATTATTGGGGGACACTGAAATATTGGAAACATAGTTCTTCCGTTGATCATTTTTCCAAGCTTTATGTTGGCCAGCTCTTAGAAGCATCCAGATAATTAAAAACCTGTTTGTAAGAAAGAGCAGTTGATTTAACCCCCACGTGCTGATCTACACTTCCATACAATTTCATGTACAAAGTTCTTTGAACTATTGCTGGACTTGGCATGAAAGATAACTGATGAAACCACTTTTAGTTGTAGTTCTGGCATTCACTTAAAAAAAAAAAAAAAAAAAAAAAAAAAGCATTTCATTGTATAAAAATGTGCCCTCAATGTGCATATAATCTCTCACGAATTCATGTTCTAGAATGGTGTATGAAGTCTTTATCAATAAATTAAAATAGGGTCTTACTATTGAAAGCTATAGACTTATGAGAGGTAGAATGAGTGTTTTGGAAACCAATCAGAATCTTGTGTAAAAGCTAATCAAGGCTTGTCTGAAATTTGTCAATGGAAAGATAAACATTACAATCCATGTTCTAGACTATTTATATATAGACTTAATAATTAGGCATGTCTTTGTAGATTTTGCATTTGGGATTTTCATCTGTCTTCTGCGAAACACTAAATTATAGCTGCAGTCACTACAATACACATTTTAGTTAGTGTTTTGTAGCTCTCCTTTTAGAATGAGGCATAAACATTTTATATCTCTTCAGAGTATAATGTAATATTATAAATTCTCTTCTGATTGATGTTCAGTGAAGACATCTAACTAATGTAAGCTGTAGATACACCCTGACTTTTCATATCACTCTTTGTTGTAATGAATTTATTTAAAATCTGCAGAGTATTTGGAAGGCCTTTTGTAATATATGTGCAGAAGGGGGAAAGGCATGAAAACACCAGATGTGGGTACATTTTCTGATGAAAAGGAGCAATTATGTTTAATTAGTCCAAACCTGTGATTTTGCTAATGTTAAATAAGTTGCTAAGATGTGGTGGGGGAGTTCAAAAAGTGAATAGTGCTGCTGAATTGAAACATTTTAAAAGTACATAGGACACGTTCTTCAGCATTTTGTATATTAATGTAATAATTATGAATGATGAAATCCATAATTTCATGTAATTTGTAAAATAATCACAGGAAATATTTATATCTAGCCAGGGAGCTATTCCATGCAAAGTAGTATCTTGGAGAATATTGAACATAGGTATTTTGAAGAAAATGTGAAGTAATTAGATACTGTAATGATAAGACTTGAAAGATTTTAAAGGTGGCTTAATTCACAATTCAAAGGCGCTGCTTAAATTGTATTATTGGTAGATGGCAGGTAGGAGAAGCCTTGAAGTAGTATTAAAAGATATTCCTATTGTTATGTGGATTCTTTATGTATGCTGTTTTATACTTCTCTATGACACTATCATTTCTGTTTTATACATCAAGTGTAGCAATTTGACCTATGAACATATTGCATGTTTTGGGTAGGGGAGAGGCTTGCAGCTTGTATTTTGAATAAGGGCATGGGGAGAGAAGAGTGTCAAGCAACATACATGTTAAGGAACTCCAAGGAAGTTATTGTCAAACCATTATGTCTTTATTTTTTGAACATTTCTAAATATTAAAAGCCTTTGCATTATGAGTTTGATTCTCTTGACCTAGCATGGAGTTTTCTTTATTTTCTTTCTTTCTTTTTTTGGTGGGATCTTCACAATTCTAATTGAATGCGTCTAACAAACTAAGACGACCCTTCTGCTTCCTCCCTGCTTTTCTGTATGAAGGGAAATAAATCCACTTAGAAGAAGTGAGTGAAACCCTGCAAAGTGGCAGGTGGCCAAAGAGGATGCTGTCTTCTTTCTCTTTCATAAGGCCACCTTTCTTCCTCAGCCCAATTACTGTGTGGTCTCTGCTGTCAAGGGAACCTGTACAAAATTGTGTCCCTAGGGTTGCTGTCTGCACCAGTTTTTTCAGCGCTGTTCTGAACTGTTTGGATAAAGATACCCAAAGGTCCCTGCTCTGCAGATGCTAATCTCCCCAACACTCCCTTAAAAAAAAGTAATTTTAGGTTTGGTTCTATATCATCATCACGAGTATTCATTTAATAGTTTTTTCTTGACTTCTGGATTTAGCCCTATTGTGAAGCAGGTGTATAATAACACAACTATCTACAAAGTTGTAATCTTGGATATGTTGTTGGGCAAGGAATTACAGATTTGTTTTTCTGAAACAAAATGAACAGTCTGGAAAATGATGTGAAAATTAAGACCCAAATTTATATTCAGTAGCTCAGTGTCCAGAGACTTTGTCAATTTGGTATTGTTAATCTTAGGAGGAAAAGATCTACATGCATCCTAGAGATGGAAGTCTCACTGAAGACTTTTCCCTATGCCTATGGCAATAGCATCTAAAAGAACGCAATTTCTATCCCCACCAGTTTCACGGATGTACTGCTGGGGAGTGCATACAACTGAGGAGGCTCATTTGTATAAGGCCTTGAGAAACGGGGGGTCAAACTTGATGTTATTATGGAAGATGAGGATCATTTTCTTTTTAAAATCAAACAGTATGCATTTTGGTCTCCAGGGTTGATGCTTCCTTGAATTCTTGCTTTTGTTTGTGTCTGTCACGGCAGCGTTCTCCCTCCTGCTCTGTAACATGTGGGAATGGAAAGTGCTGTATTTCAGATACTTAGGTTTTGCTTTCCACTTTTCCCCTCCTACATGTCACCAATACTGGTTTGTCCCAAATTGTCCTTAGGAGGGTCTTATTACTTACTATGAGACAGGCCCTCTTCTAGAATAGGATGCTCCACTTCAGCAGAACATGGGCCAGAATATACATATCCCATTCAAGCGTTCCAGTCATCTTGGTATATGCAGGTCTAAGATGGTACAGAATAGAGCACATCCTGTGGTCTGCTTATTGGATCAAATAAGAAGAGGTTATTTTGCTGTGGTATTTGTGTTTAATAAACTGTGCAGAGAATGGTAATCCTGTTTTATGCGGAGCTTTGATATTTCTACACCTTCTTGTTTGGAATAAAAAACAACATTTGAGAGTTCTTCACGAAAGGGAAAGACCCCTGATGCCCAGCTCGGAGGCAGTCTGCCTGCCTGCCTGGCTGCTGTGGAGCAGTGGTGTAACAAACAGAGTTGGCATCGAGACAGACCCTGCAAGAGAGGTGGGAGGGAAGCGGTTGGCATGTGCTCCTGAGATCGGGGCGGGGGTGCAGCCGCCGTACCGAAGCTGAGAACTCCTACACAGTCCCGGCTGAGCTGCTGCTGTCACTGCACATGGTCTGCTTGCTCCATCTGTCACTCTTAAAACAGCTGCGTTTGGAGTTCTTGTCATGGCAGTATTGCCAGGGTACGGACCCTGCAGGGGTGGCAGGTGATTCTGGCACCCCTCCTAACTTGGTGCCTGGAGCAGGTGCCTCTCTTGCCCACCCCTAGTTATACTACTACTATGGAGCCATGAGATCTTGAAAGCCCAGGGTATCCAGACTGCTAAAACATGAGTACTGGAAGTCCCAGGACTTCCACACTCCCTCCTGGCACACCAGTCAAGTTGCAGAGGAGCCCAAGAAATCAGGAGGCAGGGCTTCCAGGCTCTTGATTCCCTACTAGCCAACCAATGTGGCTAATATACAGTAGCTTGGGTGGTTTCCTTCGCATCCCGCTGGGATGTGAGCCAAGTGGGTAAACTGGCATGAAACTTTACTGAAAAATGTATTTCCAGGGGAAAATTTCCAACCAGTTCTAGTATTTAATTTATTTTTTAAAAATTACACTTTTTTGTGAACAGTTTCAGGATCATGATTCTACCAATTTTTTTATCCAGAATTTCCTCCAATGAACTAGCAATACTCTTAAGAATTTATTTTCTGGGGTGCTGTTAATGAATAGGGGTCCCTGTCCATTTTATAGTGTGTGAGATGACTGCCCAAAATTTGGATCATGCTGTTACCTATGATTGCAGTACTTGCCTCCTGCATAGTGAAAAATGTGAGGATCTAATGGCATATTTCACTTGTGGGCTTTCTGATTACCTACTGTCTGATCAGTAGAAGTGGGTTATTGAATTATTCTGTTAACAGTAATCACAAACTCTTATGGGCTGACAGCTGATTAAAGGTGTACTATGTTAGCCTTTTACTGCTAGGGCACTCAGTTGCCATCAACACAAAAAAGGGCAAGGAGCAGCTGACTTATCTAGGTTCATAAAAAACGGCTTGACTTAAGTTCCTGATAATTTAGTGCTGGTAATGATTCAATGAACATAAAGTGATTCTGAGACTAGACAAATTTAAACTGAATATATTTGTTAAATTCATGAACAAAATGTACCCTTTCTTGTAGGCCTCGGAGTAGAGGAAAAACTGCAGTGGAGGATGAAGACAGCATGGATGGGTTGGAGGCAGCAGAAACAGAAAACACTGTGGAAACAGGTAAAGAGAATACAGTATCGATACTGTCTCCTTGCTGTTTCTCTCTCTCTCTCAAAACTGAACACAGTTATGCAGGAATTTTGTCTGTTTTATAAGGAAGAAGATAATTCTCTTGCTTTAATTTGCACTAGAAAACCAATATTTACAAAGCTATTAAAAAGAGACTGCATACAACTCTTTTAAAGTAATTTAATATAAAAATTCCTCAGTAATGTAAGCATCTAGTGGCTCGGTATCTCTCACTTTAACAAAAATAAAACTTGTGAAATAGTAGCTGCAACCTGCCAAAATACAATGTTATTCATATTGCCCCGTAGCAGCAGTTAACCGAGGCAAATTATACCAAAGGGATAGTCTAACGCTACTGCTCCTTACTGCTGTTTGGGAAACAAGTTAATTTCCTGTTCTTGTTGTTATAAATATTTATATTATTATCACCCAAAGACCTTGATTAGGATTGGGACCCCCTTGTGTTGACCTCAGGTATAACCCCCACCCGAGAGGGCTTACATCCTGCAGACACAAGCAGCCGAGAGAGAGCATACAAATGAGTGAGCATGGTGAAGATGTGCCAAACTTTGTTAGCTGCAAGCATGTCATCATTTGCCTGTTTTTTAACGGTGGGTAGTGGCTGGGACTGAGTGAGTATGGGAAGATGAAACCTGTGAATGCTGTGACCGGTAAGCAGGTGTCTGCAAGAATCAAAAGTGTAAGGAGGTTTTTGAATGAAATAAGGAAGATTTGTATGACCTCTTAGGGAGCCTTTCCCCATTCATGATGGCCAGATTTGGGGAAAAGGTTGGTTTCTAAGGGAGGCATGGGCTGGTGGGCAGTGAAGACTGGGAACCCCAGCAGAGTGTCAATTGTACAATTAATTGCTAGCTACTAGATGCAAGGTGTGACGAGAAACTTGTTTGATATGGTTTCGATCAGCACTTCCCAAACTCTGACAGATTGTATCAACTTAAAACAATTCAACCTTAAGTACCACCAGCAAATTTTTGTGATATAAGGTAATTATAATAAATACGTTAATGCTGTCAGGTTGTCTGTGTACCACTGATAGATCATTTTGCATGGGATGGTTTGGATAGGGATGATCCTGCCTCGGGTGGAGGGGTTGGACTAAGATGACCTCTTGAGGACTTCAGGGGAGTAATCAAGGCCATAAAAGAGGATATTGCAATTGTCAAGGTGTGGCGTTGAGGGCTTGGACAGTGTATACCCATCCCTTGCTCCCTGCCAGGCAAGAGACTGCTGAAAACAGCTTATAGGAGTGCATTCAGGAGCCACTGTTGAGATAAGCGGGTGTTATCCATGAGTTCTGAAGGGATCCTGTCAGAAGGACTCATGCAACAATTTACTTTTTTCATCTGACAGTGCTTTATTTAGTCAGCTGCGTTTCCTGTCTCACGCATGCATGTGGTGACATCACTCACATATACCACATATACCACCATGGATACCACCATCCAGGAGCTACCCTGGATGTTTTTCCCAGTAACGAGAGTGATGAAGCAGAAAGTGATGTAGCAGGCAACGGTATGGCTGAGCATGTCTGCTGCAGTTCTTGAATCTGCCCATTATTCCCTTATTTCCCTCTGCCCCACTTCCTTTAAACATAAGCAAGGGAACAAGAGAAAGTGTGTTTGTTTTGAAGGAGTGTAACAATCTGTACTGGTACTTGACTATGTAAAGGATGCAGTAATGACTATTTTGTTCTGGCTGTACACTTCGTTACCTAGCTCATCAGCACCCCACGTGTCATTGGCTGAGTTCCAGGAATAGTGAATTTTAGTTGGAAGAGACATGGACATGCAAAACATCTTTAAGACTGTAAAAAGAGATGCAAATAAAGATCCTCTCTTTCCCCTGTGCGTCCCATTCTCATACCACTTGTTTATACCAAGGCATCTTTGCACCTTTTTGGCAGTGTGACAAAGGGTCCTTGTGAAATGAGACCCACATCCACTATATTTGGTCAAGACGGTACAAATTAGATTTAAGGTGACGGTCAATTTAAGCAGGTTAAAAATCTCAGGTCTCATACTGTTGAACTTAAAAGTGTGGAGCAGGAAAGCAAATGATTAGTGGTTTTCTAGGCACGGTTTAGGGCTTGAATCATTTAGGTAGAAAGTTTTTCAAAACCAGTGCACTGCTAAAAATACTTGTCTTGGACTAACGATCTGGGGCTGGAGGGGTCTGATTCTAGTTAGTAGTTCATTGTCATTGTAAAAGTACTCTTGTTTCTTCAAGCAGAAGTGCATTCTGCCAGCCCTTGTATGTGGGTATAATTTATTTTTAAAAGCTCTGTACTAAGATGACCATCCTTTATTTCATTGGAGGCCTTCCTTTCTGGCAGACATGCCACAAGTTAAGCCCCATCTTTGTCCAAATGCCATTCTCATCTCCATCCCCCAGAGGCATACCTAATAGTTTGTGCCTTGGGTGCCAGAATGGTAGCAGGGGGCCTTGAGTTTCCAGACATGCAGGCAGAGCAGCAGCAGGATGTTGCTGAGAGAGGAGGTATCACCACCAAGAACCAGGTAAACCCTTTTTTGGTTCTGCAACCCCCACAGTTTTATTAGGGCTAATGAGAAACCTAAACCCTTAGTATGGCAACAGCTGCAGGGCCAGTGAGGTCTTAACCTGACTTCTGGCAGTAACACTTCCTCTTGCAGAAGCATCCTGCTGCCTCCACTCCATGCAGTCAGAGACTTGAGTCCCTCTGGCTCCATTGCACCAAGCACCTGGGGCTTGCATGCCGCGCACACAGCGGCTACCTGTGGCACGCGTGCTGCAGGTCGACCATCTGTTTGATTGCTTTGCATCTCTTGGGCTGAGAACAAAAATAAAATAAAAGCATTTCTTGCAAATATCATACAGAGATGTGGAAAAACACACTGCTGTGTGCTAGTCACATACAGGAGTGTTTGACAAGGGAGTCTCAGGGCTGGGGGGCTCCACATCCCTTATGAGCTGTGCTAGCTTTGTTAAACCTTCTGGCTACTGCTGTAACAGGTGTCTTTACCCTATGAGAACCTCAGTTTGCATCTCAAGATACTTTCAGTGATGGGTTTGCCATATACCCAGTGACGGCTTCAGGGTTCTTACCACCCATGGGACAGAAAAAGCATGGCCCTGACAGGGTACTGTCTACAGTATCATATGCTTTATACCAGTTAGTGCCCCCATGCCAAGAAACAGAGCAGCACTCTGGCATCTGCAGGACCTCATGAGGTGGCACCTTCTGAGCCCATGGCATTGACAGGGGATTTGCATGTCAAGTACATGCCAGAAGTCTGCCTGAGCGGTGTCCCTTGGGTTCCCTGGAGTAGCTTGTTCTCCCCTCAATAGGGAGACCCTTCAGTGGGAACTCTCCTAATGGGGTTGCCCACAGCTGCACTCTCTGGGTCCAGTTGGGAGGCACCCTTAGCATCCAGGTGGTTCCATGGGGCAGTGGGATGAAGTGCACCCAAGGGCTGGCTCTGGGGCAGTGCCACTCCATGGGATCCTTGTGTCATGGTGGCATATAGCAGGGCCGAGGACTCCTCATGGGGCAGTGACATGGGAACCTCAGGTCTGGGTGTAACTGAGGTCACTTGGGCCAGAGTGCTTAGTGTGGGCTGGCACCAGGGCACAGAAGGCTGCATGTGAGGTGCCTTGTACTTCTGGGGTGATGGGGCTGGTCTCACTCTGGGTTCTCTGGACTTGGAGCTTGCTGCGAGTATGCAGGTCCCAGGCTGGGGTGGGTCTGGGCAGAGGCATATCTAACAAGTTTTGTGCCTTGAGCAAAACCTTCCTGCATCCTGAGGTGTGCATGGGGCATTAACAAGTACCAGAGGGCCGGGTGAGGAAAGGAGGGTGCTTGGTCTTACCTGTACCGTGGAGGCAAAGAACCGAGTGCTTCTGTTTGTGACCTGCTCAGGGCTATTCTCTCCTTTCCCTCTCTACAGCCAGGTACTGGGGACAGTTCTTCCCTTCCCCTCCCCTCCACTCTTGACAGCTGGGCAGCAGGGTCTGGTCTCCCCTTCATCCTGTCCTGAACCAGAGTGCTCTGGGCTCTTCTCTTCCCCCTCTGCCTCCCTCCTTGTGTTCAGGCGGTGAAGGGCTGTTTCCATTCAGCCAGGCTGACTTCCCCATGGAGCAGGCGAATGAGGCACAGGGGCAGGAGGGCTTCTGCTGGCCTCCCAGCCAAGGCAACACGGACCCGGGGAGCTGAAATGCGCCCCTTCAACTCCAAACCCTGCCCTTCCCCTTTTCACTTGCAGCCCTGATGCTAGCCCTCTTGTGCCACCCACAGTGGTTGCCCATCCTACTTGTGGCATGCATGACATGGGTTGGCCAGCCCTGCTTTATTTGGTTGCCTTTACAAAGGGTGGAGTTGTGCACAAATTGCCATCTATAGCTTCCAACAGTTTTTAAAAGGGGAATACTGCAATACTAAGCAGGCAGATAAAGGGGTCCTTGGAATTTGGAGTCAGCTGAAGTAAATAGAGCTTGATGGCAAGGTAGTGCCGCACCTCCTAGCCACATGAGCCACAGTTTATTAGATGCTTATGCTGCTTGTCTGATTCAGTTAGTCTATAAGGTACACCTCTACTTTGCCTTCTGCTTGACTCAGCACTAGAACTAGTGACTCAGACTAACATGGGTAACTAGCTTATTCTGCATCTAGAGCTTGTTGTATGATTTTGGGTGAGTTGCTTCACTTTTCCATATCAATAGATTTCTTTCTTGGCTTCAAGGAAAATAGATTTTCACATATTTTTATATTTTAGGGAAGAGAAAGCCCACAATGTCAGAGCTGTCGAATAGTTGACTCTTAACAATGCTGAGGCTATAGGAAATAAGTTTGCTTGCTCCTATACATTAAATATGTGAACCAGCATACATATGACATATAACAAACATCTGAAAAACTGTTTAAACATTAGCACCAATGGTTTAGACATACCAGCGTATGTGTGATTAATACAGTAATGTACAGTGTCAGAATTTGTCTGTAGCAAAACCATGAGCTTAGGCTTGGTAAGCAAACTAATAGCTCTGTAACAAAGAAAAAATGTGTACTGTATCCATCCAGTTTAGTGAGCATGAAGACACCTAAGTCCTTGGAGCTTGATCAGTTTATGAAAGAAATTGCTATATTTACTTGAACATAAGACAAGGCTTCCTCCTCCAGTCAGGGGGAAAAAGCCCCTCATCTTATGTTTGCATACCAGCAAATCCTCCCCCCACCCCCATCTAAATATGCTGCCTATCATTAAACTGCTGCTAGAAGCAGCATGTGCTTAGTCATGGGAACCATCTGTGAAGTTGATTGAATGCAGCCTATGCTGTGTGCGCCCATGAAACACGTGGTCTGTATTGGGCAAAACACACTGATAGGAACCTTTTTTGTGTGTGTGTGACCCTTAAAAACAAAAACCCCAGACAGTTGTTCCACCAGGAGGGAATGGGCAATACTAGGCCAGAGCCAGCCCTTAGACCCCTTTGATGCCAAATTTTTGTGCTTGTTTGTATTGTTTTGTATTGCTTTGTTTTGTTAATTAAATTGTGTGTCTCAGGCCAAATTAGTTCTGAAGTCTTTTGACAAAGCAGAGCTCATTCATTCAAGTCTCCAGTACTACCACTGGCAAGTATCCTCCCTTCCAGACTCTTCAGCCTGGAGTTTCAGATACTCCTAGATCCATGGCAGGCATCCTATGTGCGGGCCCCAAGCCTGGAGGCCTTGGAGTTCAGATGCCCCTGACTCTCGCTTGCCCTTAGCCAAAAGGCCAAAGGAGCAAGCAAGGGAGAAATCCCCCATCTCCATAAAAATAAAGTGTGTAGCCGAGATCATCCCATTGGAAAGCTATAGTAGGGGGTCCTGCCCACAGTGCATTGGTCAAGTTTCCACCCTGAACTACACAACTCCATTCAAGGTGATCTTGGCCTGGTGATCATGGTATTTCTCCTGCCAGAATGGGGACTTCACTTGATATGAGCCAAAAGCCTGAGAAGTGGCCAAAAATGCTTCATCTTAGCCAAAAGGCTAGTGCAGCCTATCTGAACAAGATAAAGAGCTCATTGTGCTCAGTCTCCTTCAGCACCGTTTCCAAGTCTTGATGAGCCACTACAATGCATATATTTTTTTTCTTCCTTTTTACTCCCACAGCTGAGTTATGCCTGTCTTTCCCATTTCCAGTGATTCCTGTTTCTTCGCCAGCCTTAAATGTCTGGCAAACATCACCAAATGGGGCCCCAAACAGTTCACACAGAATCCCGCTGTCGCCCCCTTCTCTCAGCCTCTCGCATACAGTTAGTGTGGCTCCACCTCATGGAGGGTGGGGACCAGGTTGCCCTATGCCTCATCTGCATATACATTTTTGGAGTGTCCCAGGGCTTGTGACAAGAACACCCTTTCTAGTTGCAAGTTGGGGGCTAATTAGCACAGGGATCCTTTGTGGGGGTATGTGGAGTACTGAGCGGTGCTGGGCTGTGGCGTCACATTGGCTTGAAGTGCTGTTGATTCTGCTGGGGCCCAGCCCCAGGAACTGTATGATAAGTTATGAGCCTTTTGGCTCTAGACTCATATTTTGCGTGGTTTGTACACTTCTTGGCCTTTTGGCTCAGATGAAGTGTAGCCCCGATCACCCTTGTGGTTTTCCCAGGGTGAGACCTGCCTCTTGCACTCCAGGCATGCTGACCCCTGCGAGTTTCCCCAAAGGTAAGAAACTCAACATTTTGGCATTTTGGCTAGGAGCAAGCAAGACTAGGGGACACCTGAACCTCTGGGCCCTGGGCTTGCACTCAGTATGTCTGCCACAGATTTAGGAAGTATCTGAAGCCCCAGACAGATGAGTCTGGGAAGGAGGATACTTGCTTGGTGGTAGAGCTATGCAGACTTGAATGATGGGACTCTGCTCAGTTGAAGCTACTTGACTGTTGGGCTTTACTCAGTAGACTTCGGACCTGATTTGGCCCTTGAAACAAATAAAAATTAAAAAAGTTTGTACTGGGTGTAAGTACGTACAAAAGTGGTTCTCAAAATTGTGTTTATGGAGTATTTGTGGTGAAATTTGCAGCAGTCAGGGTTGGGTCCAGAGTCAGACTCACAGCAGTCTCCTGTTCTCTGCAGTTTTTGCCCTTTCCTTTGTTGCCCCCCCCCCTTCCTCCCCCCTTTATAGTTGCATGCAGCTCACGTCCACATTGTGCTTGAGGAGGAAGCAGAGCCTGATCAGGGTCTTACAGTGAGGGGGGACAGGAGGATGTCGGGGGGAAAAAAGAGGGCAAGGGGGGCACTTGGCCTCCCACACCACTATTTTCCCTGCTGTAGCAGTGGGAGGGGGATGAATTCAAGACACTCTGGTTAGATTCTACACCTGGAAAATTGTAACAAATGTATACATTTTTCACATATAGAATCTGATTACTGGGTCATATAATATTCAGGGTCATCTTGTATTCACATAAACAAATGTATACATTTTTCACATATAGAATCTAATTACTGGGTCATAAAATATTCAGGGTCATCTTGTATTCACATAAATACAGTAAATGAGGTGGTTACGTGTGATAGTAGGGTGTTGGATTTGATGACCAGTGGCCCTTTCTATATTCCCATAAATTCTGTATATATGTAACAAAGCCATGAATTTAAGGTTTGGAAAACAAACATCTCTATAACAAAGGAAAAAAATGTGTACTCTGTCAGTTTGGTGAATATATGAATACTCACAGAGAGCCAGAAACTATTCTCATACTTGTGTTTAAACCAGCAATCTCACTCTTCCTGCCTTCTGTAGGCCAAGAGGGTTTTTTTGCAATCCTCTGTCTTTGCCCATGAGCTCCCTGTGCCGCTGTCCCATTCCCTGTTTCATGGGAGCTCTTTCATGACAGGGACTGTTTTATCACCTGGTCCTCTGTTCTTCACCGAGGCAGTGGTTCTGTGTGCTTTCTTTTTGTTTTGCTGTATTTTGTGGGTCCCCCCCCGTAAGCCAGGGTCTCGCCCAGACCATCAGAATTTGCATCCTCCTTGGGTGTTTTTGTATGTGTGCTTTTAACGTTGGGTTTTTCAATGCACAAAACTGCCAATGCAGCTTCAGAGATGAATAGTATAAAAATCCAACGAATTCACAATTGTAGTCCTCACAGCAACTACCTCTCTGGCTCTTGTAATGTATGCAGTTAAGACATAATTACAATATAGTAATACAAATTACTATGCATGCTTATGTGAAACAAATTAAAATTATTGTTAGAATTTAAGCCTCCTGATTCTATATTTAAAGCCTCAGAAATATCCCTTCATCAGTGTATCTTGAGTTAGGTGAATGTGCAGGAAAGATTGTGAAGAGTGCTTGCTCACACGCTTGCTCTTACAGGCATGCGTACGCGCGCGCACACACACACACATACACCCCCCCCACACACACGTACACACACAGCCACACACACACACATGCATGCATACTTGTTACAAGATGTTTACAGTGGATTAAAACAATATTGTATGGGTCTGACTTGGGTTGTGCTAAAATAGGAACACAAAGGGTCAAGGGTTTTTTTTTTTGACAGCCTCCCTTGTGATTTTTGCATACTGAATTTGAAGGGTGCTGAAGATCCTTTGAAGTGTGAGGAGATCAGCAGAAAACACAGGCTCAGACTTGTCCCTGCCTGGCTGATCCCCCAACCCTACTGCAAGACCTCTCTTTAGGGACGTAAGCCCTGTAATATATCAATTAGTTTTTGAAATGGGGTGCCACTCAAGTCATAAAAAATATGGAGGGGTGCCTTGAGTGCAAAAAAGTTGAGAATCATTGATTTAGAGGAACCCGATTTTTCAGGGGATAAGTGTGCAGCTCTACTTAAGAATCAGGCCCTTTTATTAAATATATTTCAACATGAAGGTACCAAAATCCCTTTTGAAAATCTTAACTAAAACCTCTGCTTTGAAGTTCAAATTTGCCCAAAATTGTTCCTGAAGTGAATGAGCAGGTAGCAATTCAAAATTGTGATCCTATCAAATTGTGCTCCCAAACACACCACACCTACACTACAATACTATAGTTTTCACAAGGGATCAGCAAGGGGAGGAGGGATCAGAACAAGCTAAACGTTGGGGTGATGGTTCCATAACAATAGTTGGCAGGAATGACCAACCAGAAAGATTTGAGTGGTGGATGTTTTCTGACCAGTGCTAATTTCACTGCATTAAGTTTAAAAGATGCATGGATCTGTTAAAAATGGTGAAAAAATTGGTTCAAGTAAGCCTACTTGGAGATGGTACATAAAGAAGCATTGTTGTATGTGAAGTACAGCTTTTCTCTTAAACATGTTACTTTGTCTTGCTCCTACTATTTTTTTAGTAGCCTTTCATATTTTATCAGGCTTTATGAATAAGAGTTAATATATCCCAACTATTCGTGCAGCCTCTGTTTCTGGTTTTTCAGCTTTTCCCTTATCACTGGGACCTGTCGTTTTCTGCTTCAGGACTGCCCGTTGGCTTTCTCAACTTCTTATTCCAGATCTCTAGTGCCTGGAGGCTTCCTTTGTTCACCTCCACCTTCTTCCTCATTGTTTTTTCTTTGCTGGATTTCCCACCTCATCACTTTTCTCCCCTTGGTGAATGCTGTCTGGTCCTCCATTCTCCCAGACTTTTCTTCCTTTCTCTCCCCATTTCCAACTTGCAGCTGCAGCTCAGAAAACCACCCCTTTTCCCTCTGCCTCCTTAGCACCTGTTCAGACCTCTCCATTAATTACAGATTATTTTTTTCCCTATTCAAGTAGCTGATGCATATTAGTTCAGAGTGAAATTTGTTCCAGATGCCAAAGATTACTTAGGTCGTATTTGACCCCAGCAGTTTTTCCTGCCCAGAGCAGGGTGGCTGGACCCAATGATCTCACGAGGTCCCGTCCAGCCCTAAACTTCTGTGAATCCAGTGAGCAATACAACAGTATCACTTGTGAAATGGCTACCTTTTACTGATGAAACCAGAAATGAGAGTTTAAAAATCCCTGTAATTTTGCTGCCTTTTTCTAAGGGAGTCCACTTAATTGCATATTTAGAAACATTAAGAGTACATTGAGTAAGTGAAGCATGTTAGTTTGGGACCCCACCCCCCCATGGTATTGTAAATCTAAAGAAAGAAATAATAAAGCAAATACAGCTGAGTAGCCTCTTTGTTGGTTTGATGTTTTTTGCTGTGGCTGAACACTGAACTCTCCCACTTCTATTCTTCTGCTGTAGATTATTCTTTTCCTGTATTAGTTTCAGCAAATTTCCATGTAAAGTATATTTTGCCGCCTTCTTGGTTCTCCCTTTAGGTTTCCTGAAATTGAATTCTACATGCTAATCCTTTGATTATTGCCTTTCTTTTTTGAAAACTCTCATAAATTACTTGAGTCTTTCTTAGAATCCACAGTCCTTCCTATCTTTGTGTCATCTGCAAATGTTGAGACCCTACATATTGGCCTTTCTTCCAAATCACTTGTGTATTGAGTGAAATAAGATTAGTGCTACTAGCGAGTCTTTTGGGAACCCCCTCTTGATAAATCCATCAAGAAGAATTTAATTCTGTTTACAATGACATCTTACCCACCAAATGAGTCCCTATTCCAATTTTTTTTCTCTCAGTATTGTCGGGGGATTTCCAGTGTGATAATTCATAAAATGCTTTCCTGAAGTCAGGATAGTTATATCAACTGAGATCACTTACCCCTCATTATTTTTTATCTTTGGTAACCTTATTATAGTGCCCACTGATCACTTGCGTTTTTACTAGATTCATGTCGATGACTTCCTGATGACTTTTGTCCCTCTAATTACCCTTTTTCATCCCTGGGCAAAGCACAAGAGAGCCAGAGACAAATAGTTCTCCATCAAGGGGTTTATCTCTGTAATAAGTTTTCAAAGATGATTGCGCCAATTTAGACCACAAAGACCCCCTTCTTTAAGAGAAGCTTTCCAACGTTTTTTTTGGGAGGAAGACTAAAAGCAAATTAATTCCATATCTAATGTACCAAGCATCTCCTACCACAAAAGAAAAAAAAAAGATGACTCCAGGAGGGAAAACTGAGGTGTGAGATAAAATCCGAACTCATTGAAACTCTTCCTGTGAGTTTGGCAGAGCCATGGTTTCTCTGTAAGGTCCATAGCAGGCTGCCATGCAAACAACACCTCTAGATAGTTGAGCATACCTTGCAGTGATGGAAATGGTATCTATGTGTACATACAAGTAAATGAGAAATCCAGTTACATTGCTAGTATTTTTAACCCAAAGGTAGGTCTTCTATGCAACTCCCCACCCCTTCCATCCACCAGAAAATGCTGGTAGAGAGCGGGCTGGTCGTTATTGTTTGAAAGTGTTTTGTTTCTGTTTTCCCCCTAATCTGGTAACTTTGTTTATAATAAGGAATCCAAATGGGACAGTAAGAGCTACTTGGCATTTGCATTTAAATCAACACAGGACCTTCCTAGCAGCCAACATCCCTTCTTTGGCTAATGATGATATGAGATGTGATCATGTGCGCTGAAAATGGGACATTTAACCAGCTGAGCTTTTTCCTCCTGGCGGGTCAACTCCCTCCCCCAGGGTTCTTTCAGTCTTTCCGTAGTATAATCCCTTACTTCAACCCAATCCAGATAGTAGCGGGGCTTTCTGTGGTGTTTCGGGGCTGGAAAAGTCCCTCTTTCATTCAGCATCCTTTTCTTTAGTTGTGCCTGCAGCTGTGCCATGTGTGGCCAAAACGCTGAAGGTTTTTTTTGTTGGTTTTGGGTTTTTTTTTCCACAAGAGTTGCCAAGAACTGAAAAAACACCCTCTGGTACAAAGCAAGAGGCTAACCAGATCTGATTGTATGTTGGGCATTTGCCAGGTCACTGACTGGTGACGAGGAAGTCTTCTTTGCGTCAGAAGACTGCATGCTGTGCACTGAATGTTAAAACTTTTAAGTTACACCTCCTTATCTCAGATGCGATGACAGAGATGAGTGGCCACAAGCCATGTTTATGCACAAACTTTCTTCTCACCACCAGTTATATTTCCTTGCTGCTCTCTTTGGACCTCTCTCCTTTTTTGTAAAAGTCATGCACTCCAGTTGCAGCTTTCATTGCATCGTCCTCATCCAGAGATGGAATTTTAATTGCATACAAATGTCTTCTTGCCACGTGACTTCTGAACATGAAGTCTAGTCTCTCTTATCTGCTGTGGCCTGTTTTGGACCCAAAACTGGTTTCTTCAGTAGATTTCTTAGCCATGTTTGGCCATTGTTAAAAAATGACATGTCCCATGCTCTTTAGTTAATGTGGGAGAACTGAAGTTAATGTTAAGCAGAAATGTCAATGAAGTTGAAGTTAATGTTAAGCAGAGTTGAAGTTGCCTGGCTTCCTTTGGTGAAGCGATTGACTTTTCACGTAACCTGGATGATCAGCATGATGTATTATATCTTGCTTAGTGGATATTTTTTTACTGTAGAACATACTCTACAAACTGGTTTGCCTGAAACTTTTAACTGACTCAGCTGCTTATACATTACAAAGATGAGAAAAGATGATTGATACAAATAGTTGCCACTTATTATGTTGCCATTGTGTTAGAAGCAATTCTAAAGCAGTTAATTTGTTTCTAGTCATTCACCAATGTACAAACAAAATCTCAAAGCCCAAGCATTGCCATCTTTTCTTTGTTCTGATGATGTTTTAAGCAAGAATATAAATAGAAAAAGATAAGATTTGCAAATGCACGGGTAGGATTCTTTTCCTGATAGTTTACCATATTGGGATCAGTGATTTTGTATAGGATAAAATTTTGTTCTGAGGTCTGGCTTCAATGGTTTTGGTTACTTGTTTCATAACTGGCAAGGAATTTACATTCATGTATGCTATATTGGTGGCTAATAAATATAGGTAAAGAAATCTATTTTAATGCAGCATATGGTCTTCAAAGAGGAACATTCTTATGAAGTTTAAAACTGAGTTTTCCTGCAGTGGGTTACACTATAGGAACCTGAAATATAGCAGTACTTCTGGCGCCAGCACACCCCTCAACATACAGTGATTTTTAAACTGCCGTTCTCTGAATGCTGGCTGCTGCTTCCCAGAGGACTGTCTGATCACAGTGACACTTCTGCCTCCCAGGCTAGGGATGGAAATTACATATAAACCAATATAAGCGAGTGGAAACGGGTTCAGACCTGTAACTGAACAGAAGTTTAGTGCACATGAACTGCTTTCAAATGGCTGAAACCGGTTTAAGATAAACCTGGATGGATGCAGTATGAAACTTTACCTGACTTAAGTTAGAGCAGTCCCTGGAACTTGTGTCCCAGATCCCCTCCTGACTCAGGTTAGCTCACAGTCCCCCAGTACCCCCAGTGCCTTTGCGAGGAGGCATGCTGGAGTACAGGTCACTGCTGTAGCCCAGTGCTTAGCTGGCTCCACCCCAGGATGGGGCTTGGCTCAGGCCAATGACCAAGCAGCCCAAGCACAGAGGTAAGGGTGGGGGGAACACAGGTAAGGCTGCCCCAAGGACTGGACCCCTTTGCTGCTCCCTATCCAGCGCCTGGCCAGTAGGCAAACAGCCCGAGCATGGAGGTGAGGGAAGGGGGGGCTGGGGTCAGGGGAGAGAGGCAGGGCTATGCTCGGGGACTGGACTCCAGTGTTGGGGGTGGGCAGGGGGAAATGGACCCTGGTGTCTTCTGTGGGGGCTGCAGTGGAGGGGCTTCCCCCCTATTCAGCCCAGCCCAGCTAGAGGGCTTGCCTGAGCCCCTTCAGCCCTGCCTGTCAGGCACTGGTGTTGGGAAGGAAACGGATCCCAATCCTGGCCCCAGGCCCACCACTGGCATCCGCCATGGGGGGAGGAGGGGCCGTGGCAGCCCCAGCCCAGACTGGCCCTGCTGCTTATTACGAGTCCCCCATAGCTGCTGGCTGTATCCTGCCAGGTGCCTCTGGTGCTGGGCTTAAGGCTCTGGGGGATGTGCCAGGCAGCCCTGGGGGCTTGTTCCAGATGGCAGGGTCCAATCCTGTCCTCTGTGGAGGGCTCTCATCCCTGCCACCTGGCATAAGCCCCCTGGGCTGCCCTGCACATCCCACTGACTCCTGGCACCAGTGGCTGGGCAGGCCTAGGGGTTTGTGCCAAGTAGCAGGGCCCAATTCTTCTTTTTATGGGGCACCCCCTGGCTGGGTGGGGACAGAGAAACCCCTGGGGCCTGCCTCCCCCTCCCCCATGAGAAGACCCTAGCTCGG
The DNA here is from genome assembly GCF_000455745.1 of Alligator sinensis. Classification (NCBI taxonomy): domain Eukaryota; kingdom Metazoa; phylum Chordata; order Crocodylia; family Alligatoridae; genus Alligator; species Alligator sinensis. The sequence goes on along the minus strand of NW_005841968.1, from coordinate 2,134,903 downwards.
GGGCTGAGACTGGAGTGGGGGGCTTCCTCCAAAGAGCTTTGAATCGATTTGGACCTTTTCATTGGTCTCCTGATTTGATTCGGAGATTCGGCTGCTGGATTGGGCCAAATCTCCAAATTGAATCGGTACCCGAAGCTTCACACAGTTCTATAAATCAGTTCCATCTCAGGCTTTTTGACTGTCTGTATGTAGCACCAGCGTCAAGCCACCAAATCAGATTAAAGTAAGGTAGAATACACTGAAGACGTGTCCATGTGAGCAGTTGCTGTAAGAAGACCATTTGCTTGGCAGTAGAAGCGACTGGGAGAGCTGCCTTCTCCCAAGCTTTATCCCAAGCAACAGAAGTTTGAAAACTCTGGCCTTAGCGGGATCTCTCTTTTTTCACAAGCTGAAGAAGTTAGTGACACTCGATCAGGAGTAACTCTAAGGGCTGAGGGCACTGCTGTCTGCCAGAGGTCACAACATCTATTCCGAACTTAAAAGGTTGTTAAATTTCTTGTCACACTGGTGAAGGTAGCGAAGCCTCTCTTGTTATATTGCTGTCCTGTCAAGCAAATGTCTTCACAACAGTATGTTGATATTACTAATCCCCCAGCATGCCTGTAAAATGTATGGCCTCACACAGAGCTTTTTGCAGCAGTTTTCAGGTGTCCACACCCAGGTTGCAATGCATTTGCTTTGAGACTATTGCCATTGCATCTTGCAAGAAGCTGCAAGTGTGGACAGGTGAGAACTCTGGAGCTGCAGGATGGTAATTAGGGTTCCTACTATATTTCCTTCTGTAATGCTTCTTATCGTTGATGGTTCTGGCATCTCCGAGCTTTGGCTTTGTCACTTGTCAACCACTCTCCATTCATCCTTACTGAGAGCCGACAAGGCTCCAAAATAAAAAATGGGCTAAATAGCTCAGCAATGGCATCTTCAGTGGGAGTAAAACATGTATTTTTTAACGGTTAAAAATATTATTTAGGTGCTTATCACTACATGTTGAACATAATTTAGCAAGTTTTTTCAGTGTTGGGTATAAAAGGCCTAAGATGTTTTCACTTAGGCTATTAAAACATTTTGTCAGAAGTTCACATTTATTTTCTTCTTTGCTTTGTTCCCTGTGTTTTAGGATTTTTTTTGAAGGTGATGAGTGCTTAGGTTACTCTGATAGGGCCTGTACATGAGAGGGGCTGCACATGTAAAATAATGCACATCTCTTGCTGTCGGGCGGTTTGCCATGGGCAGCTTCCAGGGAAGCATCTTGTGGATCTCAAGACACATGCAGAGGTGTAGTACTCGAGTTCAGTAAATACAGGCATGAGAAGAACTAACCAATTATGGTTGGAGTATTATGATCCCAGCACTTGTTCCTGCCCAGGGGAGGGGGTCGGGCTTGATGATCTGTTCAGGTCCCTTCCGACCCTAGAAACTATGAAACTATAACCAGTGAACTTGAGTTGTAGAGCAGGAAAAGCTCCGTAGACCCAATCTGTCTCTGTCTCTCTACCTTAACAGAGGGATCATCTTCCAATTCCCAACTTCTGTAGCCTTCTATGTAAGAGAGTGTCTCTACATTATAATTTCTGTCACATCTTCCTTCTTAACAATTACTACAGAAATAAATTAACACGAAATTCCATAAACACCTATCTACAGAGGAGAGGTTGCAAGTATACCACTCTAGAGTGAGTCTTTACTAGTCACTTCCCTATTTCCCCTTTTCTGCAACAATTTTAACAAGCCTCTTTCAGGCCTTCAGGAGGTTTCAGTTTCCTCCCAGACCGACAAAGTATCCAATGCAGTTTCTAACATTTGGTGGAAAGCTTCTCCAAGTCTTGATAAACTCGAGTCCTTGAATCCTTACACTGGGATCTGACTCGCTTGCACTTTTGTCAGTGCTGCTTGCGCACATAGCACCAAGTTCTTTAGCTACAGGACCACTGAGGCCGATTTCTTCTTTCTATATATTTGCATTGTCTGTGGGCCCATTTCTTCCCATAATTATTGCTGCGTATGTTCTAGAACCATTGGTTTCTTGCTAAGACATTTGTCCAGGTTTGGGTCGCGATGGCCAAGACGATCATCAGGAGGGATGAATGTTTGCAAGTACACACTTAACTGGACTGAGTTTCTCAGAAGCTGTTAGACCCAAAACTGATATCACCTCCCTACATGGCACAATAATTGGAAATTTTTACACGCTGTTTTCAGACTGGATGCTAGCAAGCATCTCTTTTCTAGGGATAAGTCTACCTCCATGCAAATAGCTTTTCTTGTAATGCATTGCTGTAGCCTTTCTCTGCAATGCTGCAAATAATCTAATCTGTAATTGGAGATTGTATCAAATTCCCAAAAGCACAGTTCTTACTCTGTCTCTTTAGTCCAGTAACATACTGATCTATACTTTATCTTGGTTTCTCTCTGCATATTAAAAAAAAAAAATCTGTCTGTCTCATTCTGTTTTGGCGTACAGTGTTACTCAGATGTGGATGGTATTGTACTTAACTGCATATTATGGCCTTCTTCAAGGTAAAGGAGTTATAAACAGGCAGGGCATCCTCCCTTCCCCCCACTATATGCAAGCAGATGCATGATTTAGCATTTTCATTTTTCTCTTCTGCCACTGTGGCTGCTTGGTACCGTTCAAACCTTTGTCTGAATGCCCTTCAGTTCTCTGTCTGACATCAGAAGGGCAGGTAGAGGTTGCAAAACTTCTGTGACTCACCGACTATTTACTTAGACTACCATGTGCACCAAGATCTGTTATAATGGCCCTTGTCCTTTTATGTGCCTGTGTTGCTCCACTTGCTCTCAATTCCCAACTTTCTTTTTTCTGTATAGATCTCATATTTTTCAAGTTCTTTCTCATTCGCTACTTCTAACACTATATAGTGATCAGCAGGTTCAGTAAGCACAGGCATACATGAATGAGAAGAACTAACCGGTAAACTTTAACTGGGGAGCAGTAGGCAACCTCTGTCAAGTGCTGTTGTCTCTTTCTTACTAACTACTCTGAGGTAACATCTTCTAATTCCCAACTTCTGTAGTCCTCTATATATCAATTATAAAATCTGCCATTACAAGGCGGAAAACAGAAGAGAGAAGGGTGATAATGTAATAGCAACTTGACACATTTTAATCATTGCACTCTGACATTCTCCCAGAAGAAATCTTTTTTTTTAGCTGGTCTCATCCTAGCCACCATTCATCTCCTTTCCAGCTCCAGGCTGTACAGTGGAGTCCTTGCAGAAAGTCAGTCCTGCAGATGTCAGGGAAAATTGGCTTCATGTGCATAAATCCCCAGCGAGACCTGCACAGCCCAAACTGGCCCCTGCAACACTTCATTACATATCTAGGAAGCAGATATCGGAGAAGGAAGTTGTCAACGCAATTCAAAAACAACCAGTTTGAAGGGTACAAATAAGAGACAGGAACAAAGAAATCTCCCTACATTGTAGCAGCTTTTTAATTAGTTTCTTGTATGGCAAACCTGGTAAAAACTTACCTTTTCCTTCATTTGCTTAAGACATCTGTTCCGCTATAGAGGCTGGGAGTAAAAATTCACTGCGGAGGAGAGAATTTTAAACAAGTACATTTGAATACATTTATAATCTATTTGAAAATTGTTATTCAACCTATATGGAGGCTTTCTCATGATCTTTATGATCTTGTGAAATCTAAAACCAGTCTCTTCCACCTGAAATCTGGTCAAACAATTGTATTTGAAGAGGCCAGAATGAAAGTGGTGAGCTTCTGAATTGTGGAATCAAATTATTCAAGTGAATTTAGCCTTGCCAACTTGAAAATAGTTAAATTTGGTCTAGGAAACAGTCTATAAATATTATTTATAACAGCAGGTTACCTGCATACTTAGGCCTTGGCCCCCTTTGTGTGCTAGTTAAAAGGATATAGCTGCTATTGTTGATTTGAACCACAGGAGCACAAAGAAGCCCAAGGAGACTGATGGCTGGTTGTGCTAGGCATTATATGAAAAATATAAGTGCCTGCTCCAAACAGCTGCCAGGATTGTGTTGCAAAGTCTGTAAAATGTCTTTTGCCCACATAGATTTGCTCTCAGAGCCTTTGTACAAGCATTGATAAAACAATGTTTGCACAGTCTCTAAATATATCTTTTACTTGCACCTGTGTATGCTTGTGCCTTGCATGAGGCTCTTTTCCTTCCAGGTTGGACAGATAACCTACCCTGGCCTTCTCCAGAACTGCAAGGCAGAAGGCTCTTTGCTTTTTGTTCAATAACTGTTTTGATTAAGTTTTTTATCATGTTTACTGACAGAAGTAAAAACTGAATACCTAATAGAGGTGAACTACAGACACTTGATAATTGTGCAATTATAGTTTTTTTCCATTCCCCAATTCCCCATACCAACTCATTATACATGGTAGAGATGTAAATCGGGAGAGGAGCAATTATTAAAATATGATATAAAATAAATCATTATATCTAATTGTGAAGCTGATTGACAGATTTATTTTTATGATCGTTCCAAGGTTCTCCACTCCCATAAACCTCAAAGCATGCAACCAAGTCGGCTGCACAGTCATCAAATGTAACATAAAGCAGTTAATGTAATTTAGCAAGAGTTGCCCATAGCAACCTTAAGGAAGTTGTAAAAAAATGTTGTCCCCGCTTCTTCCATTATAGGGGCATCACAGATCATCTGTTTCCCTCAGACTGCAGCCAGTGCTGGACTCCTGTATTGCAGGAGCTTCAGGCTGGTGAAATGCACTCTCTCTTTACTTTTCTCACTCTGATCCCTGTGGCAAATCTGCTTTCTGAACCTTCTCCTCTCCTCCCATCTCTTTTGCCCTGGCAAAGCAGGTTGTTGCCTATAAAAAGTCATGCCTCTGAACCATGCTATACCCGCTGCCTAATTTCAGACTAACATGGACTACCACTTCTGTCTTCAGCCTATTGTGGTAACATAAGCATCTTCTGTATCTCTATGATATGGATCTTCAGCCTTCCAAAGGCACTGTGAGCCACCATGTATTGCTGAGACAGTAGTTGAAAGATGGTTTGTTTTGGTATATTTCTGGGAAAATGTCTCTTCTAGAAAGAGCAAAGATAAGCAACAGTTGCCAGGGTAGAGAGACCTCCACATCTCCTCCTATGCAGTGGGGACAGAAGTGCTACTTGACCGGTAGTGGTGGCCATATACATGGCCATTTGGATCACGTACCCAAAATTGCCCTTCAAGGTTTAGAAACTTACCAAAAACTCTGTTCTTAATGGCTGGGCTGGGCATTAGCTGCTTCAGGAACCCCAGAATGAGCTAGTCTCAAATCCGTTGTAGGGAATGCCACATATGGATTGGCCAAAGACTAAGCTGCTGTACAAGTACCCCACACCATTGCAAGGACTAAGCAGTTCAGCTGCTGGCACACTTTGTTCATGTGCTACAAAGTGGAAAATGTCAAAAGTATTTCTTCTTTTTTTTCAGGAAAACCTTTATTGCATGGGTATCAGAACAGCCTTAGCAGGGTTTAGTAACTGGACCAAAGGGACCCCTGTGGTAAAAGAGCAATAAGGGATGTGCTGGTAAGAGAGTCATGGGATCTGATGTGTGATCTACACAATTGTGCTTCCTGCCATGCTACAAGTGCATGGCAGGAGCTGTGATTGCGTGATCATGTATCAGATCTCATCATACCTTATTGCCAGAGCAGAGGGAGCCTGGGATCATAATTCTAGGCTTCCCCTGCACCAGCAAGAAATAAGCTCCTGTGGCTGGGATTCCCTGCAGCTGATGGGACTCCCAGCTGTATGGGCGTATGGTGGGTCTGTGGCACTGGCAGCCCTGGTCAGCTGACGGGACTCCCAGCTGCCAGGGCTTGCTAGTGCACCCCAGCAGCTGAAAGCCTGCATCTGATGAGGCTCCCAAGCTCTGGGGCACCTGGTGGGACCCACAGCCAGGAGCCCCACTAACTGCTCTGGGCTCCCAGCCATGGGGTTGTACCTGGCCACACATTCAGTTCATGGCATAATAGGAACAAATGACGAAGTTATTACCAAGGATCCTGAATTTCCCTGATTTAAAAAAAAAAAATAAAAAAAATCACAAATTCTCAGATTAAAACCCCCAAATCCCTGATTAAAATGAAAGGCCACTATATATATAGTGGCAGGCTGGTAGGCTTCCAAACTGCTTTAAAATTGTAAATATATCAAGAAAACATTGGTGTCAACTAATAGCTATACATGTATAGGTATCAGTTGATACCAATGTTTTCTTGATATATTTAAAAATTTAAAGCAGGTTTGGAAGCCTACCAGTGCCTCAATCACTATAATAAAATAAATTCTAAATATCTGTACATTTTGGTATTTGATTTGGGGTATTTTATCATGGAAAATCAGAGCTCCCCCTGCCCCCTTCACTCACAAAACGCAGGTCCAGGCCCCTCACTCCTCACCCACAGCCCTGCTGGTGCCTGTAACTCTCCCTCCATGGCCCTGCTGGTGCCTTTCGCTCGCCTCCCTAGCCCTGCCGGAGGGGGCCCCTGCTGCCAGGGCTATGGGGCTGGGGACCTGGGTCTGCAGCCCCCCTGCAGCAGTGCCTGAGCCCCAGCTGCCACCCACGGGAGGCAGCAGCTGCTGCAGTCAAATGGGCTGCCTGCCTGACAGCCCTCCTCCCGCTCCCCCCGCCCCCTTGCAGGCTGGTACTCTGCCAGCCTGCAAAGAACTTGTTGTAAAAGTGTAAAAATCTGCAGGTTTTCCCGTTAAAATGAAAAATCCTCATTTTCCTGGGGTAAAGGGGGAAATCTGCGGTTTTCTCCATTTTCCCCATATGAAATGGAAAACCCAGATTCCTGGTTATTGCACACTTTTGTAGAGTAATTTTGTGGCTTATTCCTTGTTTTATCATGCCATTAATTGATTGAATATGTGGCTAGGTGAAAACTTAAGGTGCAATTTAATTGGTCTTAAGTGTAATATGTGACAGGGCCAAATACTCCTTAATTCAAATCAGAATAGCTCTACTGTGAATTTGGCTGTTAGTCTCATACAGAAGCTCTTCATAAATGTGGTTAGTTACAAGTCAAATAATAGCTTACCTGGAACGTATTTGTTCATGACACAAGGAAGACTTACGATTTCCGATCTCAGGCTGACAACTGAAGTGTAGGATATGCTTTCTTAAAGTTGCAGTTTTATGTTGTCATTTTTTTCTTTGTACTTCTTAATAGTTTATTTAAAAAAAAACTCAACATTTGTGGTGACTTTCTTCAAAGCCCTTACCAGTCATACCAGAGGTTCTGCTACTCCCTTTTTCTCCATCCAAATAATGTATCTTCTATAACAGTTTACTTTGCTGTGTTTTGAAAATGTCATTTAACCTGGAACTTGTTTTGACCTTTATTTATTTTTTAATCCTTTAAAAGTGAATTTCTGTTCTTTGCTTAAGTACTCTAAATCCATCACTGATTTACCTTCACTGGATTTGATTTTGTAGCGGCTAATTGCATAGATCTCTTGCTGCTTCAAGTGAGCATTTTGCGTGTTAGCTACAGGATCTTCCTATTGTTAGCATCAAGATAATGGGATTCAGTGCATCAGATTTTTTTTTTCTAATCTGATTAATTTTTTCCCCTTACATTTTCTAGTCAAACCAAAACTATAAGTAGTGAAAGCTAGAGAATAACCTTAAAAAACATGAGTGTCTGAAAGTACTGTTGAGTTAGAGAAACTTGCCCCAAAAGTCTTGGTATAAATATCAAGCGAATTACATTTAACTCCTAAAGTATTTCCTTATTCCCAGTTCATTTTTATATGATACATTTATATGTCTACACATGATTATTACTGGAGCAGGTAGCAATCTCCATACTTAGGTTCTCTATCATTTTCCTTTTATAAAGGATCTAGCAGCCTCCTATTTGGGAAGCTATTTTACCTGTACAGATTGCAGCTGGCCTTCTGTAGTCAGTAGAAGAAATCTTCAGTATATGGAAGTGTCTTTTCTTTGTACCATGAAATTCCATTTATATTTTACTGAGAGAGGGGGAACTAAAACTTATTTTCCAATTTGTGAAAGTGAGGCCCCAAACCTGAACTCGGTATCCCTTCCTTCCATTTTGGGAAAGGATTGAGTAAAACTGCCTGTGCCACAGTGTGAAAGTCATTAGGTTCAAGACTAGCTGATGATTCTTAGCGATGATTTTGTGTTTCCATATAATACTATTTATTTTACATTTTTCTTTAAATACTAATTTTAAAAGCTCCTAGGAGAGTGCATGTGTGTGCATGCACACGCACACACACGGACACAAAGAGCATAAGTGATCAAGCTTTTTAAAGATGATTTAGGTCACAAAATCAGGAACTTGGGAAATGCCAAAATGTATTACCCTTGCACCATCATTCAGCCGCCTTGTTCAGATTCAGACTTTAACTGCATGATTGCATACAGGTTTTCCACAGGATCTGTGACTCAAACAGTGCAGGAGATGGAAGTATAGTACAAGTAGGCAGAATTAAAGTTACACAGACAATGTTATTTCCTAATTTAAGAGTGCTTAACTTTGTGTTTTGTACACATACACATGTATTCATCTGGCAGTTCTTCTCTTGCTTAGGTGAAGCAGATTTTTTTTCCTTGCACAAACTGCTTATATATAAACATGCAATTATGAGAAGTTTGTCAGTTAATTTGTTAATTAAGCCCTTTTTGATATGTAAGTTAATGAGAAAGTCATGGGATTCCACGATGTCATTTGAAGTTGCTGACTGCACTTCAAGTAGCCCAGCTGTTCTCAAACTCAAGTCCCCCCTATATTTAGACTGGAGGCAGTCCTCAGAAATGCGAGCTCTGAGGTTTCACTTGTTTCTCGACTACAGAAAAAATAATAGAACTGCTCTTCTGTTGTAAAGAATTCCACCCATACTAGGTCGGACTCATTGTGTACTCTGGTTTCGTATTTGAAACCTCTGGATTTATCTTGTGAATCATGCGTAGATGTTTCTACATGCAACCGCGCTAATATTGCACAGTGCTCTGAGAAGTATGCAGCTCACAGCTCGCCAGGGCGGTGTAGCAGCCTGGTTGAGAATGACCAAGGTCGACATTAAGCTAGATTTTGAAGAGGAGTGGTCCTCAGTCTGCGCTTTCTGTCCAGTCGGGTTAACCTGACCAATCTATTTAGCAACAAAGCGATTTGTAGAGGGGATTTTTTTTTTTTAACTATTTTTTTTTTATAGCCACAGAAATCAAGCGTTACACAAATTTCTTTCTTGTCAAACAGAAGTCAAAGAACAATCTGCAGAGGAGGATGCCCAAACCGAAGTGGACGGGAACAAGCAGCTAACACCAGTTCTTCAGCGCTCAGTATCTGAGGAGTCTGCAAGCTCCACTGCCTCCGTTGGCGTTGAAGCCAAAACCAGGTTAGTGAGCCAGTCGGATGCTGAGTCAGTGGTGGGGGCAGGGCTGGGAGTTGAGTAATGCTGCGGAGAATGCCGGGAGTACAGGCTTGGGACAGAGCTGGTGCTTTGAAGCATTAGCATCAGCCTGTGTTGGCAGCTGCTATATTTGAGACTGATGGCTTAATTAGTGTACAGGGGGAGTGGGGGTGGAAAAGCCTGTTTCTTGAGTATTGTCCTCAGTGATCAAGCTACACAGGAAAACTTCAGTATTACAAAGTATTAACTGTTTAAATTAAAGATTTGGAAGCTTGAGTGCAATTGGATACAGCGTAATTACTAGTACAGTTATTTTATTAAGGAAAAGGTTTGTAATAGCAGTAATGTAACATAAGAATTACTTTGGTTCAGATGACATTTTGAGTGTTTTGGAATAATCGATGTTTAAAAACCAGCCCTCCTAGTTTTCATAAATTCTATTTTATACATTATCCTTATGTCGAGACTCGGTAATGTGCAGATAAATAATAGCTGTATTGACTTCCCCCCCCCTTGCACTTTGGGTATATGCAAGTCACAAGGCTTAATGGAAGCAGCAATTCTATGACCCAGGGAAAAAGACAACATGTATTGTGGGCAGGCATCACGGAAAGGATTTCTCACAACTTCAGTAGAAACCTTTTTCGTATCCATGTTTTCAACACAGCTACTCCTCCAACAGTGGGGCTCTTTCTAGTGCAGAAGTTGTCAGTTTGGGGAGGGTTTAAAATGTGAATATGTGATTCTAATAGATCTGATAAAATAATTCAAGTCGTCACCGCCACCTAATTCAGGTTTGAACCTGCATCGTAACCATCTGCATCACGTACCTTTTATTTGTTCACAAGCTTCTGTAAGAAGGGAAATTATCCACAGGAACCACACTAACAATATTAAAAACCTAAAACTTTTATGTGCGCATGTAGACACAAACACGCTATTTTTGATGGAGTTCTGTTATGTTATCATTAAACTGACAACCAAATAGACATTTGAGGGGGTTTTTATGTCAGGAGTTTAAAAAGGTAGGATGGTGTGTAAATCTTTAGAGACGTTTTAAAAAAAACCCTCAGTTTTGAAGCTGTTTTTTCTGAGATACAAAGCTACTGATGATGGCTCGTTAGGTGAACATTGCAGTTCTGCTTCCCAGGGCAAGGCTGTATCTGGACGGAGCAGTCATACCTCCTGAAGTTTAGAAATGTTTGTATTTTAGGGAAACCATGGAAAAAGGCTTTGCAGCCAGCAAAGCTGAAATTGAGAGCATGAAAAGGTAGCAAAGGTTATGGTGAAAGAATGTGAATGCACTGGCATTGTTCCGCAGGTCTTGCTCGCAGTAGTGCTGTGAGAGTAAATGGGACATCTTGGATAAAGGGTTTGTGCAGGATTTTTTATTTTTAGGTGAAGTTAAGGTTGAAGTTGCAAGGAAGGAATAGTGTAAAGGACCTACAAGTGAAACGTTTTACTGAAATGAATTACTTACATTTTGTAGATGTTCATTAGGAAGGAAGTTACAGTGTAACTCAAGTGCATCAAAACTGGAACAGGCAGATATCAGTAATTAAGAAACCAATATTGCTTCTGTGCAATTGGCATTCAGAGCTTTATTTTTTGTACTTCTCCCTGATCCCTGTCAAGTCTGAGGCTGCGTGACAGACCTAAGAGTGACAACTGGGACCGGAGCCAAATTTGTAGCTCTGAGCTACATAGCACAGCGTATATGTGCATGCTAGTCCAAGAAAGAGTTGGCTATTAAAAGGAGTGGTAACAGCATTTGGATTAGACCTCAAAGTAGAGTGCTGTAGATATCAGGATAAATAGTATTAGACATGAAGCAGGCTGAAAAAGAGGAGTCTGTTCAGAATCAAGTAATGGATTATTGACCACTTGCAGGGAGAGGCAGCAATATCAAGAAGAGAGAGTCATCAGTCATGGCAGTGTCATCAGTTCTCGCAGCATTTCTGTGTGTCAGGATTTTGGAGCATTCTTCCTTGTTGTTTTCAGGATCTTCTGAGAGCCTCCTGTCAGCCCAAGATTTCTGGCTGAGCTGGAACTGATAAGTTGCTTCCAGAGGAGCCTGCTCCCTTGCTCTTTTCTGCTCGCAGCTCAAGGAAGTAGCATCCCAACGGGCTGGCAAGCTGCCAGGAGCTGGCCAGCTGCAGAAACCACTTCTGTTTACTTTCTTCATTTCCCATTGTCCCAACTCCAAGCATTCAGCAGTCAACAGGGCAGCTTAAATTCTTAATTTTAAAGATGATTTAATCTTACAATATTAAAAAAAATAATATTGCGGGTTGTACGTTTCAAAGGGATGTTTTCAAAATTCCATTTGTGGAACAAAGTGCATCCCATCTGTTTAAAGTGTCAGATTTTTTAAAAGAAATGTTCTGGTTTTTTTGCTTTGTTTTTGAACAGGCAGCATGGTAATACTCTACAAGGCAAAAGAAACTGCAGAAGGTAGAACAGGTTCCATTTAGACGGTGTTTTAGTATTTTCTAAAACCAAGGAGCACGCGTGGATAGGGACAGTAAGGTGCCTGATGAAAAGTAACAATTTTGCTCCTTCTGTTAATTTTTTTTTTGGTCTTCAAAGGTGGGGCATTGCAATGCTCCTCGTAGCACTTAGTGGAGAAAGAAATTAAATGAAGAAATTATAGTGTGGTATAGAGATTGGATAATCCTGACAGAATAATCTCCTGCAGTGATTGGCAAAAGAAGATAAAGAGTGAACTGTGCTTAGTATTACACACAAAACTCTGTTAAAAGAAAGTTATTAAGGTTGCAAAGTTTAAGCACTCAGTTTAAAAAATGCAAGATTAGGGCTTCCTGTGCAACCCAGATTACTCTCTTTTTTTATACATGCAGTATTTAATCGCAAGATCATGCACTGCCTTTTCCACAAGAGCTCTTCTTCCTACACGGGGTAGATTTGTTATGGGGATGAATTAGAAAATTGGGGGTGCTTTTGACTTGAATTTAATCTCTTAGACCCAGTTCTATTAGAAATATTTGGATACCTAACTCACTTTGAAGCCACGTGCTTCAGTTTTTCCCCATCTGCCCTTACAGAGACATTATGAAGCTAAATTTAATATCTGTAAAGTATTCAGATACTAGAGATGAGCTGCATAGGAAAAGCCCATAAGGCTTTAGAGAAGGGTTTCAATAGTATACAGTAAATGAAGCCAAGGGCCATGCATTGAACAATGAGATGAGAACAAGTATTTGAATAGTGACTCGCTAATAGAGTACTGAACATTTTGTGTACTAAATGAAGCAGATGTCCTGTGGGGGAAAAATAGTATATGGACATTGAATGTTAAAGACTATATATGTACGTGCACATGGGAACTCAATTAAGGTTACTAAATCTAGCATTTCCTAAACTGAGTGCTTGACATTTGTAATTTTAATGTTCTTGTAACTCGTGTTTTTTTTTGTGTGAAAAAATCAAAGTGAAATAATGTCATCAAGTAGTACTTTTACCGACACCTGCATGGTTC
>NW_005841968.1:2053723-2121988 GCF_000455745.1 Alligator sinensis | reverse complement strand
CCAGCCGCTGCGCAGCCCTCTGCCGTTTGAGCCGAGTAACTGTCAGCAGTAGTGGGTTGGCATCTTCTTTGCAAGCTAAAAGTACAGGGGAATCAGATGCTCATTTTGCCAGTGGGGTTCCTAGATAATTGCTGACACCAGAAAGATGAATCTTAAGCTCCATTTTAGGCTTTTATTTTTGCCAAAGTATAGCTATTCCACCTCTTGCACAACATAAGCTAAGGCAGTAGACATGGGGTGGGCAATTATTTTGGGCAGAGGGCTGCTTTCTGAGTTTTAGCAAGCCATCGAGGGCTGCATGACTGGCAGCCAGGGGCAGATAAATATTAATTTCTAAATTTTGTAGGGGCCCTGCAGGCCAGATACAATGGCTTGGTGGACCGCATTTTGCCCACCCTTGCAATAGACCCTCTCTGATCAGCGTAGCTGTGTCCACACCAGAGGTTTTCCTTCCACAGCAGTGTCAGTGAGAGACTGTGATCTTTGTACCTTTCTAGTTGCCATGGTTAAACAGATAAAACTTAATAGTGGTCATTGTGTCACCTTTCTGTCTTCCCCAAACTACCCATCACATCACTTCCTTCTGTAGTCGGCATGAACGCCAGGTTAGGCTTGGTGAAAGGACTAGAAAGTCGGGCTCTCCCTGTTCTCATTTTCAGTGCCCGGCCACGTCCTCATTTGAAGTAGCCAAGGACTGAATTTGCAAAAAAATCCTTCTGAATCCCTGTGCCCCCAGGGCAGGTGCATGGTCAGTCATTTTGGGCATACGGACTGCTGGCAGACGTGAGGGAAAAAAGACGCTTTACTGGAAGAAGCACCATGTCAGTTCAACCTGGTTCATGCAACATCTGTATAGATCGGGCGCTTCAGCAGAGCTTTTCAGTGCTTTTATCTAATAGCTGATTCAATTAGCTATTAGATAAAAGTGCCAAAAAAGCCCTGCTAAAGTGCCCAGTCTACACATACATTGGGCAAGCTGGGGACAGCTAACGCAGTGCCTCTTCATGCTTTGCACTTGGCGCAGGGGCACACTGAGTTTAAAGTAAAGCACTGTTTTGGGGGGATCTTTTTAAACCTGTAAGCAGCCATGGAGCCTGGCCATGTGTTGGAGGGGAGAGAGGCTGAAGCTTGTGAGGATGGAGTCCCAGGAGGAGTTTGCTATTCAGCTCTAGCAACTCTTTACTTTAGCATTTGCGAACTCTTACTTGGTTGTCAGAGTTCACGACTTGGATGAATTTGGGTTGGTTTTTCACAGCAGTAAAAGACATGTCCCTGACACTGGGACCAACCACAGTAAAATGTCAAGTCCCTTCTCCAAAACACAAAAGCATTTCAAAGAAATGTTTATGTAAAATGATCATGGGGACCAATATGTTGTTTTACTTGGCCTCATTCTCTACAACGGCTGAACCTGTTGCGGTTGAAATTTAGTGGGGGAAGAGGGCAAAGGAGAAACTCAGCCTGAGGCAGTTTTGCATGTTATGAACAATGCTTGTGTAAAATTTTGGCCCTAATAATTAACTTGGCAAAGTTGTAAACAGTTGTAAGTCAGGTTGTGTAATGGGATGTATCAGGCAACCTAGGCAGTGCTACTGGTCCTGGCTGTCATATGCAGATACTGCATTTTTTAGTGTCATTTTAATTTCATCTGCCTAGAGACTGAATTTAATTTACACATGTGATCCCCGCTGAGCACAAGAAATTTGAGCTGTTAAACCTCTTTAGAAATAGGCTTGAGACTATTACATTTGCTATCTATGGGTTAAATCAAGTATTCACAAAGTTCTGTGAAATCTTCCTGGATTTCCCCAGCGTTGTTTCTCTGTGGATTTTTGCTGGAGGCTACGAATCTCTTCAGTCAGAGCTTGAAGAATGACTATAGATAGCCTTGAGATAATTTTTCCACTTCAGATCTACTGACAGTTTCTTGAAATTCATTTTATTTAACATCCGTGTTACGGTACTTGATGCACTGAGCATCTCCCGGTTTTCATCCTACAACTCTTTTCAAACAGCTGTAACTCGACTTTAAACATTTACCTTGAGCTGAAGGCTGAGACATGACTACTCTGAATAAGAGTATATTTTTTATAAATGATTTTTTTTGTCTTACAAACGTCAGTAAATTGTTTATTTGTGTGTTTTGTTGTTTTTAATGTGAAAAGTACTGTTAGGTTGATTGTGTGCATGCAGAACTCCAACTGTGCTCATTTGAAAAAATTGGAAAGCAATTAGTGTGTAATGTGGTTTAATTGCTTTGTGTGGTTTGAAGGTAAAAAAAAAATTATCACCAGTGCAGCTTTTAACTTTGAATCATGGCTATTGCCCGTATCTAACGTTACCAATAAAAAGTATAAGGAACTTTATTATGATTTTTTTCAACAAACTCGCTAAAAAGATATTTACATGATAGGTGCCACCATTGCAGACCGTCAGAAATTCCTGATTGAGTTGCTCTACTCCTTCATTTTTCTATGAGAGAGAAGAGGTATTTTTTCATTTGTAATAGTTATGTTTAGAAATGGTTTTAAAAATGTGGTTGGCATTTCAGAAATACATTCTTTGTTTTCTATTGATCTTTGTTAAACCACTTGTTGCTGTTTTTGTATCTGGCCTACCCTTAGTTACCCCTACCTTCAGAGAGCAGGTTTATTAACTTGTAAATTCGGTGTCTATCTCAAGATTTTGTGCAACTTTTAATAACATTTCACGGGCTGCTTCAGTCTGAATTCCAGTAATGGGGAAACATGGGAGAAAGTTGCCAATCACAGGAGCTCCGAGCTTCAATACCAAAATGAATAGGTCAGCTGTGGGTTGTACACTCTTCCCCCAGTATTTTCCTAAAGGTTCTAGTCCCTTTATGCTTCAAGCGACGATCTTCCTTGTATTAAATTTTGCAATGAAATGCATATAGCTGGCATTGGGGGTTTTTTTTCAACTAGAATGCAACCTGCTCGCTTCTATTTGGCCTCTCATGGGCAGCATTTCCTTTAGGGCAGTGGCTCTCAACCTTTTTTGTACCAGGACCCATTCGTAAACATCAAAGGCCAGTCCCAACCCAGTGCCCTTCACTGCCAACTCTCCGTGCCCCAGCACCCCCCACCCCCCCCGGGTGCAGGGCAGGGGATGGGTATGTGGAGTATGGGAGGCCCCAAGCAGCCCCTCACAGGCTGGCGCTCTGCCAGCCTGCAAGGGAAAAGCCACAGTTTCCCACATTTTTCCTCTTTTAAAGTTTGTTCATGACCCTTTCATTTATTCTTGCAACCCACTTTTGGGTCACACCCCATGGGTTAAGAAATGCCGCCTTAGGGGTGCATCTTCCCTGGAGGAAAAAAGATTGATCTTGACTCATAACTAATAGAGTATAAGGTGCTAGTGAATGAATGACACTTTTCCACTTTAACACAGCAGGTTAAGTAATAGGCTGTGAGGGAAATTATGGTGCCTTGATCAGTCATTTTGGGTTAAAACTACAAGCTACTTTCTGTTCACTAGGGTTTTTTACTCTGTAGTAACTGATAAAGTGAAGGCTGCATATTTTTCTTTTCTTTGGTGAAGACGAAGCCTTACCCTAAAGTCTGTTTTTATGCATTAGGAAGTAGATTAAAATGACACATTATAAAAACAAAATAACAGAAGTTTTACTAGAAGTGTTCTGAAGTCTAATGTTTTCATTCTGCATGTATAGGCATGTGTATAACATGGGTTTCAAGAGTAGTTGACATTTATCTGCTAAAATTATTTGCACTGACGATGCTGTGAAAAGATTTGTTTTTTTTCCCCAAAAACATAAAATTAGCCCTTCTTCCTCCATACAGAGTTACTTTTAATAATCAAATTGCTCTAAAACTTTCATACATGGCAAAAATATCTTGATAATTGGTATTCTGCAGTAGGAAGTGAGATCTACCTTTGGGATGGGTAGGAAAAGACCCATTGAGATGAATAGCACACAGTTCATGCTTAAAAGACCATATGTTATATTGAATGCTGTGCTGTGGCTAAGCTTCTTCCACTGAGCAGAAAGAGGCATTTCATATTTCTGCAACTGTCCTGTGTTGCGGGGGGCTGTGTGGGCACGCTAGAAGGGAGGGACAGGCTACAACTAGATCTGGACAGGTTACAGGGGTGGGTGGATGAGAATAGGATGGGTTTCAATACTGACAAGTGCAGGGTGCTGCACCTGGGGAGGAAGAACCAGCAGCATACCTACAGGCTGGGGAACTCCCTTCTCGTCAGTGCAGAGGCAGAAAAGGATCTTGGAGTCACTATTGAGTCCAAGTTGAACAGGGCCTGCCAATGTGAGGACATGGTCAGTTAGGCTAACTGCACCTTGTCATGCATCCGCAGATGCATCACGAGCAGGTCCAGGGAGGTGATCCTCCCCCTATATGCAGCACTGCTCAGGCCACAGTTGGAGGATTGCGTCCAGTTCTGGGCGCCGCACTTCAGGAGGGATGAGGACAGCATCGAGAGGGTCCAGAGGAGGGCCACTCGTATGGTCAGGGGGCAGCAGGGCAGGCCCTCCGAGGAGAGGCTACGGGGCCTGAACCTGTTCAGCCTCCACAAGAGAAGGCTGAGAGGGGATCTGGTGGTCATCTACAAACTTACAAGGGGGGACCAGCGGGGAACGGGAGAGTCCCTGTTCCCCCGAGCACTACCAAGTGTAACTAGGAATAACGGCCACAAGTTGATTGAGGGTAGGTTCAGACTAGACATCAGGAGCCGCTACTTCACAGTCAGGGCGGCTAGGATCTGGAACCAACTTTCAAGGGAAGGGGTGCTCGCTCCTACCCTGGGGGTCTTCAAAAGGAGGCTGGATAATCACCTAGCCAGGGTTGTTTGACCACAGCTTCCTTTCCTGCCCATGGCAGGGGGTCGGACTTGTTGATCTGCTCAGGTCCTTCCCGACCCTACCAGCTATGAAACTATGAAACTGTGGGGTCACACACATCACTAAGAGCCCCCGGAGCTCTTAGTGATGTGTGTGGATTCTCCTCCTGGCTGCATCTAGCTTATGGGGTGCCACCTTTCTCCTCATTTGCCTTGCAGCTCTTTTGAAGTCGGGGAGAGCCCAGTGGTAGCGCAGGTGCAGGAGCCTGCTGGAAATTCGGAGCAGCAGCATGCAAGAATCAGAGGTAGTGTACTCAACCTGGTGTTTTAATGGCCAGAGGACTCCCAGCACCAGGAGCCTTGGCAGGGTTTGATGGAAGGGGCCCATGGTAGTGGTGCAGGGCTCCTGTTGCATGGATTCCAGCTCCAAATCCCCAGAATTTCTCTCATCTCTCTGTATCCCTCAAGCAGAGAGAGCAGGCTTTGGGGCTGGAGTGCCTAGCAGTAGCAGGAGGCCCCAGGAGCAGGACCCAGTGTCTGCATTGGCTGCCCACCCTCCTCTTCCTCCTTCCCTCCCTTGTGGTATGAGGGAAAAAGGAGCACTTTGGGATTCTGCAGGACCTAGGAGTCTCTTGTCCCCATGTACACATAGCAAAAAGTAAAATGGTTTAAACAGAGTCTCATTTAAAGAGGCATTCTTTTGGAGCATTTCATCCTCTTTTGGAATATATTTCCAAGTCAGGTAAGTATGTCCAGCTGGCCCTTGCAACACTTCAGTTGTTGCCACTGTCCACACCCAGAAATGCAGCTAAACATCTCCAGCCTTAACCCTGCTTCATCCCTGGTCAGAGCTAGAAGAGCAGCCTCCCCACACCCCCATTTGAATCTGCTCCAAGTATACATTTGTCCTTGCTCTTGGTGGTCCATTTGCGTGAAGATGCAAATCACTTTCTATTGCGTGAAGATGCAAATCACTTTCTATTGCTGCTTGCTACAGCTCACCTTCAATGATGGGAAGAGCAACCAGCAACATTGCAGGCTTCCTAACACAGTGAGGGGCAGCAGAAGTATATATGATGAGATGAGAGAATGGTCTTCTGTGAGATGAAACGCATCATGTAAACAGCACATTGACATAGTCATTCTTCTCATCTGCTTATCATAGGGCAGTCCTGGCTGAAACAGTGGCTCATGCCAGTTCCAGAAGTAACAGAACAGAGCTGGTCTATACTATAACTTTTGTCTTGTCTTGTCTTGAGTTTCAGAAGCATTGACCATAAGTGTATTTGATGTTTTGGGTGGGTAGAAGGCCCTGATGGTCAGATTTAACTCCACTAATAAAGTTAATAAAGAAAATAAATTATATCTTTAATTCTTTCGTTGCTCTCTTGTTGCAGCCAAATAGTGTGTACAGTCACTTACCTAGTAATGCATGTGTTAAAATTACATCAACTGAACAGGCAAATCAGTACTGTCTGATGAGTCCTGATGAATGTGTCACTGGTTTACTAAAGAAAGTAATTTCCCATATACACGTTCTCACCCTGAGCTTTCTGTGAAGCTCTGGTTTTCCTCTTGGCCCTTTTCTGAGTGGATAAAGGACAAGGCACATTTCCTGCACCTCAGTTTCCTTTCAGCCACAAAGTCCTATATCACATTGACTTTGAGGAAGGAGGTTGGGCTTAAATGTGCATGTGAAAATACATCTTGAAGATCTTCAGTTACCGTCAAATGTCTTTGTTTGTTTTTTCTTTCAAATAATTGCCTACATGCCCATTATCACTAATAGAAGACTTCAAAGCAGTGTCCACTGCTTTGCCTGTGCCTCTGAGTTTCCCAAGGCAGGGGTTGGCAATGTTTTACTTGTAGGGGCCTCAGCTTGCCACCTGACTCCCTGCTGCTGCAAATATTCATTTCCCCCTCCGCTCACCCCCAAGCTCATGCATCCAGAGGTAACCCTTGCTCCAGGTACCAACCCCACTGCAGCAAGGGTAAGCACAGGCACGAGAGCAGGAAAGGGGGAGAGACAGGTCAGTGCAGCACAATGTCGCTCAGTCCTTGGTGCCTTCCTGGGCCAGATCCAACCTCCTTGCAAGTTAGATCTGATCCTGGGGCTGTAGGTTTCCAATCCCTGCCCTAAGGCAAACGGCAGTTGTAGCACAACTGTGCCAAGCATGGCATTTGCTCTAGAGGCTTCCATAGTGGCATAATGGTTTGTCAATACAGGACTGGAGCTCCAGGTAGCTGCCTTGCAGATGGCACATGTAGGAACGTTATGCAGGGATGCTATGCAAGTGGCCTGGGCTCCGGTGCAATGTCCTTTTATTATCCCTGGCAAATCCATGTGAGGGGTCTCACAGCATGGCTTTATATTGCCCAAGGTCCGGTTTGACAGCCTCTGGGCTGATATTGCTGTACTGTTATACATCTCAAGTACAAACAACCAGGGAGGTTTTCAGAATTACTTCCTTGACAAATGAGCTAATGCCCTTTCCACATCCTCTTAATACAGCGAGGCCTCTGCCTATAAGGAAGAAGGCTTCAGTTTTGGGAAGGGGCGTGGGATGAATGCTCTCAGTTACTTTATCTGGTTAGAAGGTATTGACAGAGAGGACGCAGCATTAGGGTTTGGATCTGACCGTGCTTTTTACCCATGCAGATGCTACCAGAAAAGAGTTTTTTTTTTCTGTAAAACTACACAAAAGAGCACGTTGCAATAGATTAAAACCATGTTCTCATTAAGAATGTGATGACCAAATTCTAGTCCCATTGGGAGGTTGGGAATTAGGAGGACAAGGTTCTTTGCTGCAGGTGTTATTGAGCTGAGGATGTTTCATGGTAGAGGGTGCATATTTAAGTTTGGTCTCCTATTATGGTTTCTCAACATGTCCTTGGCTGAGGATCAGGCATATATCTTATTGCTGTTGACAAAAAATAAAAAAAAGTCTGTCTGTCTGTCCCTTCCAACACCAGAATGCAGTTATTGTACTGTGCTTGTCTACCTTAACACCCTTCTTCCTTTTCATCCATCTCACACACACAAAAGAGGAGATAGGCATAGGAAAAACGTCGCAGTGAAGAACACTTTATAAAATAACACGTTATTATTCCCTCCTAAGTAGCAGCGAGCCATCTCTGGATTTGAAGTAGTGCATAAGAGAATGAAACCTGGCTTCGTACAGTTGAGAAGATAAATGATGAATTTTTATCCATTTTAATGATGCCTGGAACAGCATAAAGAAAGTTGGAAGTATAATGGTAGTTAGCTAGTTCTTTCATTTCAACAAATTTTATAAAGCAGTCATTGCCCCCATTTTTAATAGTCTATTCTGAAAACATTTGACAACAAATTAAGAATTTGATCTTGTAAATTGTTGAATGTCCTCAGCTTCTGTTGTCATTAGCGTGAACTGAGCGCTCTTCAAACTCCCCAGGATCAGACTCTCTATTCCTATGTGAGAAAAGACTGGGTTTCTTTAATACTTTTTTGTGTATATCATCTGCTAGTTGAAGAAGTTAGTCTTTACTTGTACAACAGGCTGTAAAATATTTACCTGATCTTTTCTAAACGAAAGGTTTGGGCCCACATTCCCCTCAGTCTACTAAATGTCTAGCGCTGCTAGGCTCCAGTCATCCCAGAAGTATGTGTGTAGCTTAAGAGAGCGGTCCTCTTCCACCCTGGCAGCCGCGTGGTTCTTCTCCATCCTGGCACTTGGACAGCCTTGTGCTCCTCCAGGCAGATCTTGTTGCACCCTGCGCAGCGGTAGGGATCTCCCATTCTGGCAGTGGGAAATCTTATGATTTGGCAGGCAGATTGTGTCCCGCTTAGGGGAGTGCAGAGCCCTCCAATGGACAGCCGTAGCTGACTCCAATGTGGGACTTGGCTCCAGCCTAATTCTCAGTTACGAATTCTGCTTTATTGGGTTTGGGCTCCTTAACAGGGAGACATCAACCTGAAACTGTGTCTTGAGAGCCTACGTGGTTTTGGTGGTTGTGCTGTTTTGTCTTTCCCTTAGTAGCCTGTTGAATTGATTTACACAGGACATGGGAAACGTCAACTCCAAGGGATTTGCACTCCCATCTCCCAATTCTCCAGGCAGTGCTTTTCTCAGGAGTGTCGTATTGTTTGGCCCTGCAGGCTGACCCTAGCCTATGGAGTTTCCCTTAGGCTGTGCTGCCTATGGGTTGTAGCAGCGGCATTAATTTCCGCAACTGCTGGAGCCACTTTCAGTGCAGCTCTGCAACTCAAGGAGTTAATATTGCTGCCATTTGTTCCCACTTTTCCCCAGATGCCAATTTTTAGTCACCAGGGGCTAATAAAAACCATGATTTTGGTGGCAAATAATAGGATGGGGAGGGGGAAGGGAAGGTGAGTGGCATTAACTCACTGGGATCCAGAGTTGCCATGAAACATTTCTCCGGCAGCTGTAGGGATTAACACTGGCAGCCATGGAAAAGAGCTTCGTGGGCCTAAACCAGCCCATGGAGGTGGGTGATCCAGAAACCGGGCAGGCTGGATCCAGCCCATGGGCTGAATGTTTGACACCCTTTCCCAACTGAACATCCAAGAGTGAATGGAGAAAGAGTAGTGAGCCAGTGGGCACTGTCCTGGGAGGGAAGGAGAGGGGCCTGGGTCCTGACCACTACTTCCCGTGCTACCTTGTATTTATATGCGTAAACCTATAACCACTAAAATGTGAACATCCATGTATTTCCTGTTCTGTCTCATTAAGCTCAATGTTACATCATGGAAGAGCTCTATATTCACCTATACTCAGTACACTTCTCTCTCATTCCTTTGGATTTTTTCATTTAATCAAAACTTTTTGTCTCTGGATATGCTCTCTTCAAGATTTCTAGAGCAAACCCTTTGCCTGTTAGTGATGAGCAGTCTCTGCAGTGGGTTTCACATTGCAAACAGAGGTCAGCACCTGTCCTGTGCCAAGAAGGATGGGTTGCTGGGGAAGGGTATGCATGGGGCATCAGGGTAGAGTTTTTTATTTTGAGTGCCGAGGGGAACAAACTATTACATTAGATAAGGTCATATAGCCCCTAAGTTTGGTCTGCCGTCTTGGAAGTGTGCCGACTCTGATACCAGTGGCAGCATGTTATTTGCTTTTGGACGCATGTTAAGATGTGAACCAGAAAACAGTCTCTCTCTGATGGTCTGTGCTCCTGAGATGTCCATTCTTATGCTGGATGAAAAATTAAGAGACCTTTAAGAGGCCTTCAGTCCTATTCCATTTCTTACCTTCTCCAAGTGTTTCTTTTGTAAGGGCCAGATTTTGGGCTGTCTCTGAGTACATTAGGGCAAAGCTAAGTTGTTTTATTGAATTGTCAAAGTCCGCTATTCTGGGCTGCAGCTTGTCCCTTTTTAATCCCTCTTTCTTCTTTCTGCTGTTGCTGCGTTTGCCTGACCTTGACAAACAGTGCAGGAAACCTGTTATTTTTTCCAACTCGCAGTGAACACTGCACTGTAATTTGGCCTCTAGGGAGTTTTTTATTTTCAACTTACAAATCCCAGAGTCCAAATACACCACTTTTGAAATGTGCTAAATTCTATTTATATGGGATTCTTTCCAAACCAGACCTCCACCCCAGTGCCAGATTCCTTTAGGCATGTTTTGGGGGTCATAGGGACACTATAAGAAGAAAACAAAATTGCTCACTTATGCATATAAATATGTTAAATGATTTTCCCTTTAAAGGGTTTTTATGCAAATCATAAAAGTTCACATTTTAAAGTTGTGGATATATTTATTTGAGAAGTACTGTGCAATAGCCTCCATATGATGTGACACAAGGAGTGCTGTCAGAGCTGACAGGGTGCTACGCGTATAAAATAAAATGGCAAATAGTACAAGGATATCTGGATCGGTCATGGTACTGTATTTGGAAGTCTTCTTGTAAGGTGGGGCTGCAGAGTATCTTAGCATGTGTGGGATGGGTCAGCGGCTGGGGATATATAGATATATTCAGGGTGTTTGTGTGTACAGTCAGTGGTGTATATTTCCCATTATTTTTAAAGCGTGCATCTAGGTTTGATCATTTGTTTTTATAAAAAATATATGCATGCATACATTTGTATACCAATATGTCTTTAATTTATCTCCTATATACTGTTTACTGGAACCTGCATGCGAATGATTCACATGCACTGCACGCGTATGTGGTCAGTCATGTTAGTTTTCCAGTACTCAGTATTTCCTTTATGCCAGACTTGGGATCTTAATGTGGTAGCTTCTCCATTTGCCATCAGCAATTTTGTAGTCTTTTGGACACAGTGGAATAGGTGAGGCTTTGTGATAGGTTAGGGCGTGTGTGTCCAACTCGGCCAAATGAGAGGCGTGGAGCTAGTCCATGAGCTGGAGCAGACCCACGTATGTACCCTGCAAGCCAGAGCCAGTGCAAAGGGTCAGTCCATTGGGCCACACATGTGGCATGCAGTGTGCAGAGCTGGTCTGGCACATGCTGTGCAGTGTTGGAGCTGGTGCAAGTGCTGCATGCAGTGCATGGAGCCAGTCCAGGGCACATGGGGCTGGTCCATTGTGGGTGCTGCATGCAGCATGCCCCCTGGGCACTGCATGTAGCATGTGCCAGACTGGCTCCATGCCCTGGACCGGGGCCAGCGTGTACTGTATGTGACATGCAGGGACGGTCTGAGCACTGTGGGCCAGATCATGGGGCTCCGCAGGCTGGATCCAACCCACAGGCTGCATCTTTGACACCCCTAGGCTGCGAAGTTTTGAGCCTAGAAAAAACATAGGAAGTCCACACTTTTATCAGATTCTTTCTGATAACAAAAAGAAAAATAATGCTTTATAATTTTAAACAATGGGAAGTGATATTGAATGGTTAAATGATTATTTTATTTGATGGTACATTGTAAAATGGTTATTTTACTTTTTACCCTATTTAGTGTTTTGTGCGATTGAGTCAAATAGATATGCAGCCCTACAGTTGATAAGCTAGCCTCTCATGCTGTTTTCTAAAAAAAAATAAAAAATCTTCTCTTTCTCAGTGAACAGCTCTGCGCCTTTTGTTACTGTGGTGAACGAAGCTCGTTAGGACAAGGAGACTTAAAACAATTCAGTCCAACACCAGGGTTCATCATCCCATGGAAGAACCAGCCTTTAAATAAGAGTGAAGCCAACGAAAGCACCGATGGAGCTTGTGAGAGACCTCCAAGGCAAAACTCAGTGCCTCGCAAGCAAAGAGGACAGAAGAGGTAAGCCTGTTTCCTTCTACAAATACAAATATATGCTATTTATTAAAGTAAGCCATTTATTTTAAAAATTGTATTTTATGGAGACCAAGAAGCATGTTTTTGCAAGTCCTGATAGGTAAATAAATTGAAAACAAATCATTTAAAAACCATTTGACCCTCAATACTTTTCATCTGTTTGAAACAAAAGTAAGCCATGCAGAAAAGCAGCTATCTGCATCCTGGTTTTAAGGGGTTTTTTTTCCCTCTGTTAATGAGGATATAGATTTTAGTGAACAAAAAAGGTACCCTTCTTACTTAAATACAAGTGCTCTTAAACCATGTAAATAGATGGACAGAATGCAAGTCTGGAAGGAGAGCCACCCAATACATTGATTTCTAAACCACTGTGTATACATTAGAGGGACCAACAACTTCAGTGCATCTTTTTATCTTTCTTCTCTGTGAAAATTAACACGTACTACTGGGAAATGTCACATGCTATGTGACTAAAGGAGTCTGCTAGTCAAAACTCTGTTTACCGTTCATGTATGCTAACATCCTGTTTCTCGTTCTTGAAGTGCAGTAGTGTCCTAGGTCCCTTTTGCCATACAAGCACTTTTAATAACTAATTAGATGCATGGAGACGCTTATGCATGGCACCTACTGAAACTTTATTTAATATACCTACCAAAAGGAAATTTAAACTATATCTAACTTGGAATGCAGCTTTTCCTCATTTAGTTGCACAATGCAGTAGATTATATATTTGGATTTTGTAATTCTGGATTTTTTTTCTGTTACCATGGTTAGATGTAGTCTCGTTTCAGAGCTGCCTCGCTAATATGTGGATTGTGTTGTGCTGGCTGATTAGTAGAGGTTTTTGTAGCCTATGGGAAAGTGCAAAATTAATTTAGCTTGGAACAACTAACCAGCTCCGTCCCTCGAGGGTGATGATGTAATCATCCCCAAGTGCAGTGCTGGCAATCAGCCAAGTTTAAGTACTAAAGCATTGTTGTGTTGGAGCTTTCTGATTGGTTGCGGGCGCTGGACTGCTGCCAATACAATGAAGAAGTGAAGTAGGAAATGAAACAATAACAAAGAGGCAGCCTTTTAAAAGGATTTAAGGTGGAACGTTTTAAGGCATTCTGGATTGCCAAGGCATGCATAGATTTGCATCCACACTACTTTTATGTCGAATATTTAACCAGATTAAATCTATTTAGTTGTTATACTAATTTCAGCTTGGAAACCCTGTATTAAAACATGAATGTTCAATCTCCTATATAAAAATAAGTGAGCTGAAAAACGACAGTGTTTTTATCTCTTTGATAGAAGTGAATTTAAACACACATGTTAAGAAGGAGGTCAGCTTTCCACATTGCAGAATTTGATATGAATTTTAATTTTGGAGGGGAACTTTTTTGTCGGGTTTGAAGGCACTTCTAGGGCTGTAATCCTCGTGGGAATAGTTTTGGCATGTTTTCTGTTTTTGCCAATGCTTTGCTCTTTCCCAGCTGAGGAAGGACATTTTGTGCCTGAAAGCTTGCCTGACATCTCTCTCAATTATACAATTAGTTGAATGAAAAATATCACCAAAAAACCTTGCTTCTCGTATTCCCTGGACCATCCCAGCACTCCAGCTCCACAACAGTGTTTTCTCAGGCGCACAGTTTACATCTGCAGGATCATGCCAATACGAGTGTAAAAAGGTGTAATGCACAAAGGCACTGGTGGGTAGAGAAGGTTTTTCTCTGGTTTAGTGTAAATTTACTATTTGGGCAAAAATTACAACATAATTTTTGTCCTTTTATATTTCTGTGGCGCGTGATTTTTAATAAGAATCAGTAAAAAGTAGATGGCATGGCGAATGCTTTTCTTTTCAAGGGGAAATGACAGTGTAAATTTTAAAATAAACTATAAATTGATCTGGCTTGAAAGTACACATATTTATACCTTGGGATTTATTTTTTCCTTTTTGGATTTCTTTATGGCTTACATTTTTCTTCAGGATTTTATTCATATTATATGTCTTTACTGTATTTTGGACACTTGCTTGATGTGAGGAGAATTTAATTTAAAGCTTTAATGTAAGGAAAATATTTTATTGATAGTAGATGCTAGATTTGAGGGCATCTTTTATTTCTGGCACTGGATTTTGATTTATCATGATATGAAATGGGTGATTTTCAGGTGTAATTTCAGGTTTAAAACTTCCCACACTTCTTTGGTCTCTGTGGAAGGGTCTTAACCATAATTTTTTATGCAATTTCAGCTTTTATTTAGTCTTTCTGAACATTTAGTATTTCTGAATGTAACCTTCTAAGTGAAGCAAATGTAAAATGATATACTTTTGTTTTCTGGAGTCTACAAATTAGCTTCATTACATGCTGTTGCTCATTACTTCAACAAGTAGATCAGTTTTCTATGAGTAGCACCAAAATGATCACGACTGTTTTTATGCTCCTGCAAATTTGAGAACCTTTTGAGCAGCAAAAGACCTACAAACTGGAATGAGTCATGGAAGGAAACCCAGTAAAAAGTTGAGAATACCCAGAAACAAATCCCAGCGCTCTCTTCCATGACCGTCCCCGAGGTAGCAGACTTCTTGCCAACACTTAAAGCAATTCCAGGAAGAAATGTTGTGTGTTTGGGATGGAGCCCAGTTGCTTTCCTTGGGCCAGTGAATCTTATGTTTGTTGGATAATTGTTAGGTCAGGGTAAAGTCAGAAAGATGGTATTCTCTGTACTGGCCTAGTTTGTCTTGAGCTTGTTTGCTTGTGGCTTTTTTTTATTTAATAGGTGCTGTTCATTAATTCATTTCTCATCTTTCATCCTGATACAAAGACTGCTCTATTATTTTACTGGTTTTCTTTCTTCTTTTTTTTCTTTGTACTTAATTTGATTTTTTTTGAAAAGTAGGACAAATGCATCTTCTGCAATCTACCTTTTCCATTCTCTTCCCTTGTTTCCCTTCCCCCATACAAGCTAGTTGTGTGCAATCACCGCAGCTTACCTCTGGCTGGTAGGGCAGATTCTCCTCTGAGAATACTGTCAGTGCTATACCATAGACCAGCTGTCAGGGTTGTGAAGAGGAAGCCATAAGAAAGCTGCAGCTGGCACCCTCCACTTAAAGCACCACCTCCCTCTCTCCATTCCAGGCTTTTCCACTTCCCAAGAGACATGGCCCTCTTTCATGTGGATCTGTACTGTCTGGTCTTGCCTCCCGACCTGCTGCTGTCAATGGACCAGTAGATATTTTTTTTTAATGCACTTAAAAGATGAGAAGTTTTCTGTGTCCTGAAGAAATGAAAAGGCAGGCTGAACAAAGAAATATTTAACACAATCTTTTTTCTGGTGAATATAATTTTTAACTAAAAGTGTTGTTCTTCATTCTTTTGGATTGGCATAAATACTGTGTCAAAGTGCAAGGAGCTTAGATTTTTCCTTTTTTGATGTACATTTTATCACAATTGGAAAACCTCAAGCAATTTGCCCCTTGTGTTTAGGCCATCTGAAAAATACAAAGCTAATTCAATAATTAACATAGACTGTGTTAATAGAGATTTATCTAACCATAATTTTCCTCCTCCTTGCTACAGAGAGAGATCTCGACAGAGCATACCATCATGTACAAATGTAAGCACCCAAACTCCTTCTGAGGATCAGGTTGTCAAATTTTGGGATGAACTCAGTTTAGTTGGCTTACCAGATGACATTGATGTCCAAGCCTTATTTGAGCCAACAGGTAAGGAGATGCTTTCAGCTATTAATGTAATGTGTTAATATATATAGTGTTCTTAGCAAACTCTTATTCAGTTATTCTTCAATTTAATGCAATGATTTCATCTTTGGGGGAAGTCAGGAAGAAAGAAGAAGAAAGTAGAGAGATTTCATTATTTTTGCATAATACTTAAAGCCCAATTCTGTAAAGCCTTACTCTGTGATGTAGCTCCATGAAGCTACTTACACAGTAACAACTACTCCGTGAAGAAGGATTTGCAGGATGAATCGTCATTGTGACGGCTATAAACACTGTGTTTACTTAAGTCTAAGATGTCTCTGTCTCCTTCCCCCCATAACTAGATTCTGTATTTGGAAAATGTATATAGAAGGGCGTTTGTGCCCAAAAGCTTACAAAGAACAATTTTTCCAACTATTTAGTTGCTCTAATAAAAGATAGCGCATCTACCCAAAGAACCTTGTCTGCCTGTGGAAAATGTATACATTTTGTTATAATTTTCCAGGTATAGAATCTAATTACTGGAGGGTTGCCTTGAATTTGTGTGTCCCCGCTCAGAGGGCCCTCCTCCACTGCTATAACTGGGCTGGGGAGGGGCAGGGCAGTCAGCCCCCATGCCCTCTGCCCCGCCTGTCTGCCTGCAGCCTTCCTGTCACCTGTACCCCTCCTACCCATAGTCTCTTCCTCGTCCTACTCCCATGCCCCACAGGCTAGGGACAGAAATTTACACACAAATCAGTATAAGTGATTGGGAAGTTGCTCAAATCTGTAACACAACAGAAGTTCAGTGCACATAAACTACTTTCAAAATGGCCAAAACTGGATTAAGATAAACCTGGATAGATGCAGCATCAGACTTGATTGATTTAGATTAAATTGGTTTATTGAGCTTCTGTAGCAGATCCCCTCCAGATTAAAATGATCTGCTCCACCCAGGCAGGGTGCTCTAAGCCCCGCAAGCTTCTGGCTGCATTTCCAGTTTCAAAAATGAATGTGTGTTCACTTGCTTATCGGTTCAATCTACGCAGCTTCAACTAGGATCGAATTAACACACAAGCCACCTAGGCAGATGAGTGAAAAAGGGCCCAGGGAGTTTGACTAGGGCCCACTAAAGGGTCAATTTGGCCCTGGCTTCAACTAACCTGTAGAGATTGAATTGATTCAGCCACAGTCTCTGCCTCTTCCCCCCCCCACTTCCTTACTGTCAGATGCTTCTTCGGCTCTGTTCCCCCCTGGAACACAGCATGTGGAAACGCAGCCCTTACCAAGACATGGAGCAGTGGTGGCGCTGCTGTTTGGCCAGGCAGGGCATGGAGTTTCCACGTGCTCCATGCCTGGAAGGGAATCCAGCCTGAGCTAGAGCTGAGCGGCACCTGACAGTAATGTTGGGGAAGGGGTCACGGGGGCAGAAGCTGCAGAGGGCAAGCAGAGCAGGTAGCAGGACGCTGCTCTGGGTCTGACTCTGGCCCTGACCCAGGCTCAAAGCCAGTCAGAGCTCCAGCAGCCACCTTGCACCTTCCGCCTCCCTCTCCCTTGCTTCATACACAAATCTAAGATGAGGGCCTTTTTTTCTTCTAGCTGACTGGTGGGGGGGAAAAACCTGATTTTTAGTATGAGCAAATATGGTGTATCATTTTTACTTAACTATTTCAGGAGTGTGCAAGAAACCTCAGGCAGCACCTGGCAGCCATGTCTTTCACTATTCCATTTTTTTTTGGTGGCAGCTTCAAATTACCCAAGATCAAAAACTTTCAGAGTCCATGCTGCTGAGTTTTGTAGCTTATCTAGGCTAGCCTGGTTGAAATGCACCGCTTTCTGTATCTACCCAGCCCACAAGGGGGTGATGACAGGTGTAGGCACTAGACAGTTATTTTGGCTACAGGGCCACTTTAGGAATTTGGATGAGCTGGGGCAGGGGAGAGTGAGGGAGGAGGGGAAGGCTGACTGGCCTGGGAGGTGGGGACAGTTGATCCTATGTAACCAGGGCTTTTCCCCCCCATACCTGCCACTGGGGGTGCTGGACAGACCGGGCAGGGTGTGCTTG
Organism: Alligator sinensis; assembly: GCF_000455745.1. Taxonomy (NCBI): domain Eukaryota; kingdom Metazoa; phylum Chordata; order Crocodylia; family Alligatoridae; genus Alligator; species Alligator sinensis. Next base: position 2,104,165 of record NW_005841968.1, on the reverse strand, counting down.
CCGTATGGATGGGGCCACGGGTGGGCAGGGAGTGGTGTCTGGGAGTGGGACAGGTGGACAGAGACTGGGGCTGGGATCATGGGGGAGTGAGAGCACGGTGCCAGATTGCAGCTCTGCCCCAGGGCCCAGCCCCATGCTGTCACCGCCCTGTGATCCTGGCCCCAGCCCTGACCTGCCTGTCCTACTCCTGATTACCACTCTCTGCCTGACCACAGTCCCATCCCATCCGCCCGCCCAAACGTGCCCTGTCCGCGAGGGTCCTGGCTAGTCTCCATGGAGACCCCACCCACCCACCACTCTGTCTGGCACCTCTGGCAGTGACTGTAGGATAGATGGGCCGAGGTGCCTGGGCAGCAGGGCTGGATCAAGTGGTGGCAGTGACACTAACGGTGGCAGCCAGAAGGAGCCAGCACTTCAGGGGCTACCAGGAAGTGGAGCCCAGCCACTGCACCATCCCCACCCCGGTGTGCACCCAGGGGCGGCAGGACCAGCCCCACATACCATAGTTCAGGCTGCCCCCTGTGCATGGGCCTGGTGGGGCCAAGGGACCTGTCACAAGCTGGATAAAATCCTTTGGTGAGTTGGATCCAGCCCGTGGGCTGTATTTTGCCCACCCCTGGGTTATCATCCCATTCATCTAACTTTTGACTCCTCAATGTGCAGCTGTGGGCTGTTTTCTCATAGAGCATCTTAATTTAAATATTACATTATCAGCAATTTGAACAATACAGTTTATTCCACAAAAGAAAATTTGCATGAACCTCAGACTTGCATTCTGTAGTAGTGTTATTATTTCAAGATTTTGTCAACATTGGTTTAAAAAAATTGATTGCAAAATGTATTTCTCCTTCCCCCCACATGTACTTAATTTTATTTTTGTGCAAGTTAAAATGTAGGAAGTGGGGACTCAGCAATAACTTTTCGTTTTTCCCGGTCACAATCATTACAAGATGCTTACAATGATTTCTCATGGATATTCACTCATATTACACGCTGTTGAATGCTGAAATTAGGATGCAGAGCTTATATGGATGATTCGCAGTAAAGGTGCTTTGAGATTTTTTTTTCAAGGATGGTGCTCAATATTAGCACAGTTAGGTGTACCCCTGCACATGATTCACATGATAAGCCCAAAGATTTCAAATAGGTATCCATCATGTCAAAAACATTCTGACCTGTTGTGGCCTATCTGTGTTCTTTGCAACAGAAGAAAAAAAAAAGTGCTTTTTTTTTAGTCAAAACATGGGTTGGCATTTTCCATGGGGCTTCTCTTGAGTCTAACAGGCAGTGCCATTAGCATAAAGAGGTTGAGAACCACTGGCTTACATGCTCAAGAGTACATTTAAAGAAGTATCTGTTCTAATACATTGTCAGCATATCATATTTTCAGCTGAGTTGAAAAATATTAACAGTTTTTCATGTGATATCCTGGTGGTTTTCATTTCTTTTTCTAGCATTTGAATTGAAAGGCATTTTAATAGCTACTTTGAAAACTCTTTATTGCCTGCCTAGGTATCCCAGTATCAGAATAGCAGGCTCTGATTTGTGACTGTATATATCAGGGGTGGGCAAAATACAGCCCACAGGGCAGATCTGGCCCACCAGGCCATTCTATCCAGCCCATGGGGCCCCTAAAATTTTTTTTTTTAATGAATATTTATCTACCCCTGGCTCCTGTCAAAAATGACAGGAGCAAGGGGCAGTAGGACTCAAGGGAAGGCATGGCAGGCCCCTGGAACAGCAGGGCCCACCCGCCCCAGCCCCCCAGCTGGAAGCCCCTGCCTAGCAGAGGCTTCTGGCCTGGGACTGTGGGGCTGCTCGTATCTGCACTAGCATGGGAAGTTCAGGTAAGAGTTGGGGGTGGGGAGGCAGGGGAGGACTGCAGACGAGCTCCCCGGTCCTTGGGGCTGAGCCAGCTCCTGCAGTCCAGCCATGCAACTGGGAGCAAGTAGGTGCGTGGGAGCCAGCAACAGCCAGGATCCTTTTGCCCAGATGGGCGAGCGTGGGGCATGCATAGTTGGAGCTGTGCGTGCTGGTCCTCACCATGGGGCTGTGGCGGGGAGGTTGGGGAAGAGCCAGCACTAGTGTTCTAGGGCTAGTGCTGGCAGGGCACAGAGCAGGGCAGCTCCCCTCTCCCTGCTGGCACAGCCCAGTCGGCTCCATAGAGCCCAGCCAGCTACACCCGGACTCCTGCTGCCCCACTCTGGGTCCTGCTGGTGCTGGCTCCTTCATGCTTGCTTGTTTCCAGACTGCTCCCCCCCGCCCTAGCCCCACGGTGCAGGCGGGGACCAGCATGTGCACCCCCAACCCCATACGTTCCACGCTTGCCCATCTGGGTGAAAGGATCGGGCCCCAGGCTACCTGGGAAGGTGCCTTGCCTCCCTGGCAGCATGGCCTAGTGCCAGGTGGCCACAGAGACTTGGATTGGGCCTGCAGCTGCATTTGCGCTCCGGTGGCTCCTGCTGCCACCAGGAGGCTGAGGGCCTCTGGGGAAGGGCCTCTCAGACCCAGGGGACAGCACAGGGGGTGCCCAGAGCCATTGGGAGCAGCAAGGGCCGGCAGGGATGTGGCCTGGAACATGGGAAGCATGAGGAGGCAGCTTGGAAGTTACATCGCGTGCCTGAGGGTTGGGGTGGCAACGACCCAGCTGCACCCCCACCCCATGGGTGACCCTGGTGGGTGCCACTGCTTCAGCGGGAAGGCGTGGCCCCCCTGCCCCACAGGGGCCTGGCAGCCCACCAGTAGCTCACCTCCGGCCCTGGGACAGGTGGGGTGGCTGGGACAGGTGGGGTGGCTGTACCAGGAGATGGAGTGGGGTCACGGTCACGTCTCTGCTCCAGAAGGTCCTGCAGCTGCAAAGAGCCTGGGGTCCCCAGGGAAGCACCTGGCCAGCCCCAGAGGTAGTGTGGGGGGCTGCCCAAAGCCGCTGGGATTGGTCCAGGGCGCAGGAAGCCTAGGGAGGCTCCAGGAGCTTCTGGAAAAGAAAGGTAGCAACAGGCCTGATCCAACTCCTGGCGCAGCTTCCCTGCCCATCCCAGGGCTGGGGAGCAAGCTGCCGGTGGGCTGCTGGGCCCCCACAGGGAGGGGCACCTGTCAAGGGGACCCTTGACAGTTTGCCAGAACTCAGTAAACAGTCCTCCACCAGAAATAATTGCCCACCCCTGGTCTATATAATAACATCCCATTATTATATTTAGTGTTCTGCTGCATCCATTTAGATGAGTGCTGTACACACTATTAGGGGTGCACCAGTAAAGATTTTTTTGGGCCAATACCAATGGCCAATTATTAACAAGTCACATCCACTGATTGACGAAACACAGCCTCGGAGCTCGGAGAGCAGCGTCCAGCTGGTAAGTCTGTTGTGGGGGAGAGGGGCTGGGGTGAGGCAGATGGAGGCCCCTGTGGTAAGGGAGGGAGTGGGGCCAGGGCAGGGGAGATGCTGCCCAGCCAGCAGTGCGGGGTGTGGGATGGAGCTGCACATCTCATCTGGAGGTTATGGGGGGGCGAATCCCACTGCTACGTGTACCCCTGGGGGAGCCATGGGGGGGTGTCTGCCCCCCGGATCTGCACATGGGGTGAGGGCAGGTTGCCACTGCGGGCTGAGGCTGGCATCAGGCTCTTCCTGGCAGGGGGCCTGGGCTGGGGCTGCATTCAGGACGGGCACTGTGGGAGGGAGCACACTGCTCCCTCCCACACTGCTGCTGCTGCCTTCCCTGAGTGCAGCCCTGTCTCAGCCCCCCTGCTGGGAAGAGCCCAGCACTGCCTCTGGCCCCAGCCTGCCCTCACCCTACATGCAGATCCGGGAGCACATGCCTCCTCATGGGTGCATGCCAGGGGTTACATTCCTCCCCACCCCCAGGGGTGCATGTAGTGATGAAATCTGCCCCCACCAGGTGTACCCCCTGGACAAGCCGCACGGCTCGGTCCAGTGCTGCACCTCACCATGCTCTGGCTGGACAGCACCTGCCCCAGCCCTGCTCCCTCCTTCACCGCAGGTGCCTCCGTCGGCACCCTCCCTCTCCCCCTACACTATTCCCTCCCCCCCCCCCTTCCCCTCCAACCGACCTCCCCGCCCGGCAACAGACTTACCAGCCAGACACTGCTCTCCAAGCTGCTGCGCATGCACACGGCATTTATGGGCAACATTATCAACCACATCAGCCAAAAAATGCTGATTGCCGATAATGTCAATTTTCCTTTTATCGGTGTTGATACGATATGGATGAATGTATCAGTGCATTTCTACACACTATATTTTGAGCTTTTAAAAAATTACTTTCTTGAGACAGTTCTCACAGTGTGTGTTGGGTGCTTTCCACACAGACCTGATGGCATGGTGTCTATCCCCATGAGTTCATAAGTGAAAAACAGATTAATAAACAAGCAGTGGAAGGCAGAATCAAGTTCATTTTATAAAGGTTTACAGTGTGTGTGTGTGTGTGTGTGTGTGTGTGTGAGAGAGAGACCAGCATATATGCACGTTCTGATATCCAAAAGCTTTATTTTGAAGAGTGTAAAATGTATTAATCCATATCAGTTTTTCAGCCTTTACATGTAAATAAAAAAATGCATCGTATTTTAACATTGTTACTAGAGAAAATATTTTCTACTCTTGTCAGAGTGATAAAAGACTCTTGGCTTAATCCTATAAGCAATTGCTATAGAAGTTAAGATCTATAGTCAGTAGCATTTGCAGGATCAGGTCCTGTATGCTATATGTAGGTTTTACTTCTAATACTTCTATTTTGAAGCCCAAACAATGCTTGGCAGAGTTATAAAATTGTTAATTTCTTTCATAATGTATCAGGTCACTGCTGGGCTCATCACCGCTGTGCGGAGTGGTCATTGGGAGTATGCCAGACTGAAGAGCAGCTATTGGTGAACGTGGACAAAGCTGTTGTCTCAGGGAGCACAGAAGTAAGTAGAAAGAATTGAACGTGTCCCCTACTCCTAAAGGGGGAAAAAACATCTTCATATTACAATATAGCCACCATAAATATCAACCCATAGAGCCCTATTTGACACCAATGCTTACATTCATAATAGCGCTTTACTGTGTAAGTACTTCTATTGAAATCTACTCTTCCACTGTTTTCAGTGGGGCAGTTTGTGAAGTAAGGTACAACTCAGGTTGGGTTTGGTTAGGAGAATCAATTCTGTGGTTACTAGAATCTGGAAAGGGGTTGGCAGTCAAAACAACAACAACAAAAAAGTCAAATTAGCAAATGCCCTCTTTATTAAAATGTATGCTCATTCTAGCCACACCACTTCATATAATAAATGATAGAATTGAATATGGTAATGGAATGCATAGTTACTCTCTTGCTTTTTTAAAAGCACTTCATTAGTAGCATAGATGGCAAGTTCTATTGCTTGCTTAGATACCGGGATAAATGTTTTGTTTTATAGTCTTCTAATTTAAAAAGCAAACTATTTGGGAGCAGTGAATGCCTCATAAGAAGGCAGACTCCTTTCAGTGACATTTCCTTGGCTTGATGACAGAGCAGAACTGCTGCCTACCTGACTGAAAAGAAACATTTTAATCTACATTTTGGAATGACACAAAAGCCTAGTGTGAAAGAACATGCAAAACTGGATACCAGTTTTTTGTAAGAACAAAGAGGGTTTTTTTCCTCCTTTGAATATTCCCCATTTGTAGCATTTTACATCTCACTTTTTTTTAAATATATATATTCCAAGCTTATATTAGTTATAAAGGTTTTCAGTGAGCTTAAGGACATTTTTAAAGGAATAAACTAGAATGAAAAATACTGGCTTAGCTCTAATAGTTCTGAAAGATATTTTACTTCTAGGCATAGGAGACAAGGCCAAGAAAAAATGTGCAAAAGAAAAAATTAAAAATAGTTTGAGAAATTCTGCTCTAATATATTTAATCGAGACATCTGTAATAAGGAAAGATTTGAAAAATCTGTAATAAAGGAAAGTGAAGAAAGTGGAATACTGTTGTGTGTACATAGACACGCATACACGCATGCGTACTTCATGTGAAAAGAGACTGCATGACTTTTCTGTGTGTATATGCGTATATCCTTTGGCAGTCCCTTGCAGTCAAGGATGATTGTCTTCCATGATTGTCTTATCTGTGTGTCCAAAGATGGCTGATGAGCCTATCGGGGACTGACAGACTCTGCTGAAGCTTGGACATGTCACGAGGGTCCTGATGTTCCAGGTCCCAGAAATGATGGTGTGTTGTTGCCGGTATTTTCAACTGTAGTAAAGGTGATCCAACTGGATGCAATTATCCAGTCAGGACGAAATGCAGAATACTGTAGTAGGCTATGTTTAGGGCACCTTTTCTACCCCGTCTCACTGTGGGGTAAGCAGAGCGGATCCTGAAGAGGGCTGCTCAGTCGCAGTTACACCTGTCTCATCCATCTTGTCCAAGGTCTAGACAGCCTTCTTGTAATTGCTGCCTTTGTGCCAGGTCACGACTAGGAGCTTCCAGATATCACAGTCCTACTCCCGCTACAATTAGCTGGTCTCCAAAGGGCTTGAGGAATGTTGTTTTCATGGAGGATGCGTGCGCATGACTTCTTTTATTGTGGAGAAACTGTTGCACATGAGCTTCGGCACGGCTCTTGACAGAATGGGACCTTGATCCAGTGGCAAGGAGACCAAGACAACTGGGGATCTTGTTCTACTGCAGCCTTGATCCGCCTTCACAGCCATTGATACTCTAACATCTTCTTCTGCCTGCTCCACCATTGAGGACTTGGCTGGGGGCTGGACAGGGTTTTTATAGTGATCTGTACTCGCCATGTCACAGCATCATCAAAGGATATATGTGACTTTTCAGGAGGGAAATCATTGCCATCTGCTGTCCTCACCACATCCTGATGGTGCTGCTGCTGCTTGGTCCATGAGTGCTTATTTGTCAGAGTTACTCCTGCGCATTTCACAGCTAACCTTCCCTGAAGGTTATTCCACTGTCCACCACCTGTGGACACACCGGGTAGCAGTACGGCTCTGCCCCACAGATGTGTGTGCATATACAGACTTAATATATATTAATAACATAGGTTGTAGGAACCTAGATGAAGATGCTCATGTGATAAACACTATACAAGCACAAGGGGGAAAAAGACAGGCTCTCTCAAAGAGCTTACAAACCAATCATGATTAAGGTGACCATATGGCTAGAGTTTGGCATGGGAGTACACAGTAACAGTGAGACAAAACTGGTCAGCAGGCTCAGTGCACAAACGGCTTAACTTCTCAACATTTTTTTTTTTAATTGGTGTTGGGGTGTTTTTTTGTTTGTTTTTTGTAGGCTTCATGGCCAAGGAGGATAATGAGAGCTTGTCCAATGTTTTCAGGGAGTTTCTCTCAAGCATAAGGGACAGTAAGGGGAAAAGCGTGAAGATGCTTGTTTAAATGTGTAATAAGTTCACAGAGGTTGGGGATGGAACGAGAAGTTTCCCCCCTAAGGCTGTGCTGAAAGAGTCATCATGGAAGCAGGAGCAGAAGCAGGAGGGGACAGAGTAAGAAAGCTAAGATTTGGACAGGATTTCAAGAGGAAGAGCATGGCCAACTTTCACTAAAGTGTCTGACAGGTCCAGGGAGGTGCGAACAAGGATGGAATAATGGGACTGAACTTTGCTAGAAAAGAAGACAGCATTTTAGGAACTCGGACAGTGGAGTGCTGGGATGGAGTTTAGACTTCCTCCAGTTCTTACTGGATTGATTAGTGGGGCCAAACATGCATGTTTTCATGCCATGATTGGAGAGAGCCAGAGGTGAGAGAAAGAAAGTAGATAAGATTTGGGTGTGAGGGATGTCAAGAGTTGGGATAGGTGGTGTCACTGAGCAAGTGCAAAAATTGGAAAGTTAATGATAAATGTCTATATCTGTAATTGGAGGAAAGAACTGTAGGAAGAGACATTGAAAGGCGAGTGAAGGGAAGGGAGACGGTAGCATTATATTTTGTGAATGTTCTCTTGGAAGGAAGAGAGGAGGTTGAGGACTGAATCCAAGATAACAGAGCAGGAGCTGAACTTGCAGGTGTGTGACCCAGCGAAGTTGGAGAAGTAGCATTGTGTAGGTAGGAAGATGGCAAAACTTAGAGAGGAGAAAATGAATCTGTAATGGGAGGAGTCGGTTTGTTCTCAGGATTTTCACCAGTGGCAGACCACAGCACAAGAACAGGAGCAGAGGAAGCAAATGTCGAAGTGAGTCAGGGCTGGTGTTGCAAGGAAGGACCTTTCAGTGAGCCAGGTGTGGAAGGAAATTTAACCTGGAGAACATCAAAACTAGTATCTGTAGAAGAAACAGAAGAAAATCTTAGAGTAAGTCTAAAAATCATCAGTACCGATATGCTGAAAGTCAAGGGAAGGTTGAGAGAGAGAGCAAAGGCTAGTGGGTGGTGCTGAAAAGGACAAGTAAGAATTGGAGTGAGGAATCTCAGTGGAGAAATCGGAGAAAGAGCAGTGCTTGGTAATCAAGCAAATGTTTCGGGTGAGTGGCAGAATTGAACCGAGGCAGCCGGCAAAATGAAGGGGTGAAGATGAGCAAACGTGGCTAAAAAGGTTAGTAACTTAGCAGTTACTAAGTTGAAGAAGTTACTAAGGATGAATGCAAGGGGAGGGAAGGAGTGAATGAGCCAGGAATAAAAATCAGAGGGGTTGGTTGGATATAAAGCAATATCATGGGGGAAGGGCAAGGGGAATGATGCAGGGCTGACTGAAAGAGGAGGAGGTGGGTAGAGGAGTCAGGAAGGGAGTGGAAATGAAAAAAAGCCAGAAAAGCTCAGCATCGTTTACTGTCAGAGCCAGTGTGAGGTTTCTGGGCAAGAGAGATGGATATAAGAGAGAGCAGCTCCAGTGTCAGACGAATAGATGAAGGTTTCTGTGGGAGCCAGGAGCTGGCATAAAGCAGATCTCCAAATCATGTATGGCTGTGGTCTTTTTTTAGAGAGGAGGTGGGCATTTTGTCTAATAGGTTGCAGTTACTATGCATATTTTAGCTACTTCCAGGCATTCTGTCTACCACGTTCTGACGATGGTAATAATTTTAAGCACGGATACAGTTCCCATTAGAAAAAAAAAAAAGCCTCTGCCATAAAATACCTGCCCTCCCCCCGCCATTATAAAATTCCACCACACAGTGAAGATGTTCAAACGTCAAGGATTGAGCAGTAGCCAGTTTTGGACAAGAGTTTGGTTTAAATTTGTCACAAATCATTGGGTATGGAAATCAGTATGTTGTGCTATATGTAAACTGGGAATCCTTTTTCTAGTTAATATAGTATCCTACCACAATGGACTACAAGAAATTAGACCTTAATTTTGTGACTTCATGTACAGAAACATTACAGTGCATGGTTATAAAATATATAAAAAGGCGTTTACTTTTCCCTAGGAGGCGTGTGCTGGTGTAGAGACAGTTCCTTACCCACTTAGGATCTGGAAGCAGGCTCCTCAGTCATCAAGTCCATACCCCTGTTATTGTGGGCCCTATGCCAGATAATCCCTTTCATAAAGTGCTGAAGCTTTGTCTTAAAAGTAGTTAGGTTTTTATCTTCCACTTCTTCAGTCAGAAGGTTTCCTTCAGAAACTTGCTAAGAACCATGTAATAACTAATCTAAATGTATTTATGAGCGGTTTATACCCAACTTTGTGCCATCGTTGTCCCTTAGCTTAAATAGCTCTTTTCCCACCCTGCTGTTATTTATAGGCAGCAGTCATACACCTTCCTAACCTTCCTTTTGGTAGATTGCAGAAGCCAAGTTCCTCGAATCTCCTTCAGCATGATAGGATCTCTATTTCCCTGATGAGCCTAGTAACCCTTCTGCAGATCCTCCTGCCTGTTCCTGTTCGCATTCATCTCTCTTAAACATGAGTGATCAGAATTGCACATCGTATTCTAGATGAGATGTTGCCATTGATTTGTATGATGATATTAATCCTTCCCTAGCTCCACAGAAAATACCGGGTTCAATATTTCCCAGGATCCTGTTTGCCCTTTTTGCCAGTTACACAGCATTGATGATATCTTATGATTAACTGGTCTGCCCAGGCTGTTTTTGTCCTCAGTTGACTCTGGTTGATGAACTCCCAGATTATAGCATAATTTATTATAGGTTATAGCGTATAGTCTCCAAGTGTATGATTTTTCATTTTGTGCTTTTCAGTTTCATCCTATATTCCTGTTATTCCAGTCCCCCAGGTTGCTCAGCTCCTTTTGTATAATATCCCTGTCCTCCTCTGTATTGATGGTGCCTCCTAGCTCTGTCATTTAGCACACTTCTGTGCCAAGTACATTAATGAAAATATTAACCAAGACTGATCCTTCAGGAGCTCCACTAGTAACCTCTGTGGCCTGATGCTTCCATATTCAGCACCACCCATTGCCTTATCTCTCTCAGTCAGTTCCTTGCCCATTTCACAATTACTGAAAGCTTCACTAAAACTATATGTGGCAAGGCATCATGTGCTTTACTCAAGTTTAGATAGCTGAAATCTAGTGCACTTTCCCTGTCTAGGAAATCAATTTTCTTGTCAAAGAAACTGTTGGGTCAGTCTCTCTTAGTCTGTTTTTACTAAACCCTTGCTGCCTTATTTTGCATTTACCTTTATTACCTTGAACTATTCTTTCCTTCAAAACTTAAATCCATGCATGCTGTTGACATCGGACCTATGGACTTCTGGTTGCCCAGAACATTATTTTTTAAGTTTTGCTGTTTTCCAGACATGTGGTAAAGTCCCATCCTGATCAGTTTGTTTAAAATGCTTGTTACCCAACTTGTGATTTCATGTGCCAATTCTTCCAGGATTCTGGGGTGCCCCTATCTTGAGGGCACCGAGTTCCTGAGTTTTGCTTCCCCGTCCTACCTTACCTGCACAAGAGATGATTTAAGAGTAGTAAACACGGTGGTGTCCACCAGTAAACACGGTGGTGTCCAATAGGGGGCTTTCATTACTCTAGGGGTTAGATTTAGAGCCTTGAGGGAGAGACTGAATTAGGAAAAAGAGGTGTGTTTTGGTTATGAATTGAAAAATTGTTTAGTTTTTTAACTATGTCCTGCTATTTTTAATCGGAAATGTTTTAATTACCCTTGTCGCTGTGGGGTTGACACTGGGAGCAGAGCCTCACGAGCAGCCCCCGGAGTGGCTGAGCTCTGAGTCAGGAGCACTGCTCTGAACAGCTTCTCTTCTGTCCCTGCTGCCTGTCTGCTACTCGGGGGAAAGAAGAGGGAGGAAGGAGTAGGTCAGAAGTGAAAAACCAACAGCTTGTTCATTCTCTGATGCAGTAGCCTGACTACAGCCATATGTTAGAACCGCCTAGGAGCAAATCTTAGTTGGTCTACCTTATCACGAGCAGAGAGGTTCGTAGCTATGTTAGTCTGAAGTCAGGCAGAAGGTAGAGCACCTTACAGTTGCACCTTATAAACTAATTCAGAGGTATATATGCTTTTGTAAGCAACAGTTTGCTTAAGTCAGATGTTATGAAAAGACTTGCAGGGAGCAGGTGTTCAAACAGAAAGTGACTTAAATGCAAAGGATAGGGAAGAGGGAAGAAAAAGAGAAGGGGTACTTCTCAGAGAAGCAGAGGTGGATTGAAGAGAAAAAAGAAACAGTAAACCCATAGGGTCATAGGGGTTAAGAAAGCTAATCCAAGTAATGGGATAAGAATCCAGAGTCTGTCTTTAGACCACGCTCAACACAATGCAATCCATGGAAGATTTCTTGTTCTGCAATTTCATGTTTAGGTTGGTTTTTAAAGTTTTGTTGTTTAAGAACAGCCACTCTGAGATCAGAGATGGGCTGTTCAGGGAGGTTAAAGTATTCTTTCATAGGCTTGTCTGTCTTTTCTTTTTTTAACTTGATGTCAGATTGATGTTCAATACATGCTTTCACACAGGGGATTTCCCTGTCTGTTCAATGTAGATGGCAGAGGGGCACTGTAGGGAGGTGATGGCATATGTGATGTTGGTAGAGGAGCAGGTGAATGAGCCTTGGATCTTATAATCCATGTTGTATGGTTTGGTGATGTTGTGGTCTGTGTGGGTGAGGGGGCACAGCTGGCATCTTGGGTTCATTGCATGATTTCTTATCATGGTCCTTGATCAACATTTTTTGGACATCAAATGGCAACTGGTTATACCTGGAGCACAATAGGCTGGACCCCCAATATATCCCTCTGCACAGAGGGAGGTTCAGCACTACACCCATTGGGAATCCAGCAGAGGATTTGTGGGAGTTTCACATTCCCACTGAGTTTCCTGAGCAATGCCCAGCAAAGAACAATGCAGAGATGTCCTAGAGTATTGTTAGTGGCCTCTTGACACTTTTGGAATAAAGATGGGTCCTTAAGTTGAGCAGGTTATATATTACATGCAGTAATGTATTTTAGAAGCTCGCCAAAATATTTTTTCTATTATTTGTATTTTTGTAGTACGTGGGATCCTTATTATAAACCAAAACTCTGTTGTGTAAAGTGCGAACAAACGTAAAACAAGAAGATTTATTCTGTCCAATAGAGCTTCCAAGCAAAGCCTAAGAGAAGGCACAACAGAAAGTCAAATGCACACAGTGTTGCAGGGTGGGTGCAGGGGGAAAGAAGCAATGAGACCATATGAGTTGCCATGAACTCAGTGGTCTCAGCATGTTGGTTATATAGCAGTGGTCCTGATCCTTTTTTGTATCAGGACTCATTTGTAATCCTTGATGGTCAGTCCTGACCCAGTAAATAGTTTAAGCAGAAAAACAGCCCCCTGGCCCTGCTGGTGCCCCTCACTCCCAGCCCCCACAATGTGTGGGGCAGGGGGGTGTGAACCATGGCGGGGGCATGCGCCTCCCAAATTTGTGCATCCAAAGCGGGCACGGGGCTGCAGTCTGGCTGGACCAGGATGGGCAGGAGTTGCCTCTGTGGCCCAGTGGGTGGGATTCAGCATGGGAGGGTGGAGAGGGGTGGCGAGAGTCATGCAAGGGGAAATGCACGGTTTCCCGCATTTTTCTCCTTTAAAGAAGAATCCATTTTTAAAGTTTGTTGATCCATTTTTTTAAAGTTTATTCACAACCTTTTCATATATTCTTGTGCCACACTTTTGGGTCACGACACATGGGTTGAGAAACACTTTTATAGCACAAAAATGCTGTTTTTTACTCACATGATGGTTTTATTGGGCCCCCTTAGAATGGGCTGTTTTAATCTCTTTATTTTGATTGATAAAAACACTTTTTCTGATACTGTAACTTCGTAAGATCACTAAAGTGTGAAATGTCTGTGTAAGTCATTTTGGAAGTCATTGAATGAAAGAGGCTATATAAATGCAAATGTAATTTTTGGCACCAGTTTGTTTGATATATTTTTGTATTTACGGATGTTTTCCTTTCTCTAAATTCTGCTTTTTTTGGTAAGACACTCCTGCGGTTTATATTCCGATGCTGTAAATGTTCTGGATGCTGCTGGCAATGTAGGTGTGAGCGAATGGTTAGTTTTACTTACAAATTGTTTTTACAGAAAATCATTTAAGTTGCTTCTTTAACTTGCCATCAGACTTGGTTTAGTATTTTTCCTGGCAGCCCTCCTGGCATTACTTGAGTTTATGATGTGGCCTACTGCAGTAACAATTTTGCCCAGCTGAGGAAGTATATTCTCTATTCCTTACCTTAGTCGTGTGCAGATGAGTTTTGACATGCAATGAATGTTTTTTTGCTAGCAAGATTTTTTTTTTACTCTTGACTTTGCTGAGAACATGTTGTAGATTTTCTTACCTTGAGGGTGTTTTTAATTTGCATTATTGTTTTCACTACTGGGGATATCTGTTGTTTTTAATTTTCTTTAATTGGATTTGACAGTGTTTCTTACTACTCTGCTTAATTGTTGAGATGCCCATTTGGTTTCATTGAACTCTGAGCACTTTAATAAAGCTTATGTGAAACTCTTTCATTGCCCTGTTCCAGATAATCTGTGTAATTCATTTTCTGTTTCTACTTTGTCCTTGCTTTCTGCTAAACTAAAACTTTATAGCCCATACCTATGTTCAGAGCTTTCCACGTCCATGCATGCTTCACAAAACATTCTGCATAGCTTTTCTCTTCCTCTGATCTTTATTCACTGCTTTTTTTGAAGGCATGATTATGTATTTGTTGAAACATAAGACCAATTAACTTCTTGTATTTTTATGTCTATACCTATGTGATTTCTTTGACTTTTCTTCCAAGTCTCTGTTCTGCCTGTGGTTATTACTGAGATATCAATGATGTTTGTGAAGTCTTGTTTTTTTCATGGCTTAAGAGAGTTGGTTTATCATGTTTTATCACAAAGCTGACAAATAAGAATTGATTATTAAATAGGCGGTACTATGTGTGCGTTGGCATTTATTGTGTAGGTGAAGCTGTTCTTCCCTTTGCTCATCTTATTCCATCTGAGTTGGAAAGAGAGAGAGGATCACGGGTTTGAGTTTTTCAGAACTACTGTTTAAGTTTAAAAGTCATCAGGAAATCAGGGGATCCAGATGACAAGTAGAATTGGATGTTATGCCAGAAGCCTTTACAGCAGACATCAGAGGCATAAGAGTTGGAACATACAGCTCTGGAGCTCATACTGTCTTGAACTTAAAAGAAAGGTATTGGAGCTGCTGGACATGATGTCTTCTACCATCGCTGTATATTTAATAGGTTGTTATGGGCCTGAGGCTACATCCTCACCACTTTTTATTCCAAGATCTAACAGAAAGCTACACTGAAATATTTTTTTTTTAAAGTTTCAAGTCATATGTTGGAATTCAAAATTAACATTTTCTTTAAATTGCTATACACAGTATGTAATAATTTAAATATGAAGTCATAAGTCAAAGAAGTAGCTGTATTGTCAGCTTTATAACTTGCATTAAGACATTAAGACTGGACTTAAAGACACAGGGAACAGCAAGAGATTTCTCCAGGACTTTAAATAAAAATGCAAGCGCAGTATTACATGGAGGTATGCACCGAACCAATCCAAAGGAAAAAAACATTAAAAAAGATGAAGAGCTTGTATTGAAAGAAATGAAAGTACCCTATCACGCTCTGTGCCTGTATCTCTGGCTTCAGTCTTATGTATCTCTGGCTGCATCCCTGACTTTGCTGTCCAGATATTTGGTACTTTGGTACAGGATGTGTTTCTTATTGGAATTATCATTTCAAATGTGATGGGCCTCCAGGGGTTAAATCTGATCAGTCTTTAACAAAGATGACTCTGAAACATTTTCAGATATTTTTAAACAGGGCTTTGTAATTTTCACATTTACTTTATGTTGCTTGTTGGTGCCAAATGGCTCAGTCTAGGACATATTGCCTATATTGAAGGATACATGACAGTCAGGGATTGACAGTAGCGTCCAGAGGTCGCCAGAGGATATGACATTGACAGTCAGGAACTTTTATGTTGGGAAAGGGCTGAGACGTGTTGGGCAGACCCATATGTAGTGGGAGTAAAACTGGTAACGGAAGACGTAGATTTCCCCAAAAGGGTAAATGATATGTGATGATGGCTAAGCAAGTAGTGTTGAAATAAGTGGCGAAGGATTAATGCATAAGCAGCCTATTTTGAGAGGACTTAGTAGATGGCCATGATTGAATTTCTGCCTTTACACGCCATAAATAATAACAGATTCCCATGGTGTTAACTTTTTTTAAACTGGCCTTCTCTTCTAATAGGATTTAGGCAGCAGCTTACAGGGTTCAGGTTGCTCATCCAGGACACAGAAGCTAGAGAAAAATAGTATTGAAGAAACACAAGGGGGCATGTTTGTATATTCTGAATTCTGACGGGTGGGAAGACATTTCAAATATCTACTGTCAATCTACTGTCACCCTTTTCTACTGTATCAAATTCCAGCTTCTTATTCTTCAAGAGTACGTATAATTGTGCCACCGCCTTCGTCATTTACTTCCTTCATTTTGCCAGATTTGTTTGCCCAGTTGATTGATGCGCACACAATAGTCTTCCAACCTTTTTCCTTGCTAGCCTCATGAAGGAAATGTTCTGATCAGTGATCCATAAAACCACCAGCCTCTTTCTTCTGAAATCCCTGCCCAAAACTTACCACAAAGGGGGAAGGGTAGGTTAAAGGGAAACAGGATGAAGCTCGAATGTTTTTTAAAAGTATATCAGTATCTGTATGTGAATGCATCTTACCCATGGTACATTGTTTGTCTTCTTCTGACTTGTTTGCTCTCATTGTTTTTCCCAGTTGAATACCTAGAAAGAATGATTCAGATAAGAGTGCAAAGGAATATAAGCACGTATACACGGTAGAATTGTATTCATTCAGGGAGGTTGTACCCAGTTAGCTAAATCAGCTTTTCAGAATAACCCAGTTAAATCAGTATAAACACTGTGTTGAGAGGTCTTGGATTATAGACTCTTTGGGATAGGGACAGGTTCTGTGGTTTCCTGTGTGTGTTTGTCCATCACAGTGGGCCTTGACCTGGATTGTGACCTCTGGGAACTACTGTAATGCTCACAACAAATAATAACGGTTGAGTCAAATAACTGTTGCTTCCGGAGCATCAAGTAGTACTGTAAAATATATACTTTCTTAGAGCTCTAGACTTCCCGGTCTTTAGGGGGTGGTTTTATTGCAGGAAGAACGCATGATTTTAATGTGGAACAAAAAAAAAAAAGTCACACACTAAAAGCTCTTTCTGTCCTAATTTTACACCTTTCTAATTCAGGGTTATACTTATTACTGTATTTACTCAAATATAAGGCAACCCTGGTTATAAGGTGACCCCCCCCCCCCCAGTAATTAGAGTGTATATATGGGAAAATTTATAAATTTGTTATAATTTTCCAGGTATGGAAGCTAATGATTAGAGATTTGCCTTGAATTTGCCCCCTTCCCATTGCTACAGCATGGAAAATAAATCTGGGGGGTCAGTTCCCCGCCCCCCAGATCCCGCCCTCTATTCCCTCCAACTTTTTTTCTCCTGCAGCCCCTTCCCCTCTTCCTTACCATCAAGCCCTGCTGTCCCTAAGCACATGGAAGTGAAGACCAACATACCTGTAGTAACTTGTATGCAGGGAAGTTACTACAGGCACCCATAGACTTAGTTTATCCAGAACCAATGCAGTGTCTTTTGAAACTGCTGCAAGTTTTAGCACAAGTATTCCATAAGCACGCTCCTCAGCAGCACTTCTGAACCTACTTGCATGTAGTTTAAACTATGCATGACATTGGTCCAAAGTTAAATGGCTCCTAATTTACCTTATAGGTTATTGGGCTGGGCCCCAGCAGAGGCAATAGTGTTTGAAGCCATGATGATCCTACCTCTCAGTGTATTTTCCAGATGCCCCTCACAAAGGATCCACGTGCTAGTTAGCACCCCAACTCATGACTGGAAGTGAGTGTTTTCATGAATCCGTGGATCCTCCAAACATTCACATGCAGATGAGACACAGAGAAACTTGATCCAGTTCCAGCTCATGGAGGACTGGGCCATACTAATCATATGCTGCAGGCTGAAGAGAGGGGATCACAGTGGGATTCTGGGTGAACGGTTTGGGGTCCTGTTTGGTAATGTTTCCCAGACATTTAAGGCTGGTTTAAAAAAAACAAAACGGGACTCGTTGGAAATGGGAAAGAAAGGTACAGTTCATCTTTGGGAGTGGAGAGGAAGTTGAAATGTGTCAGTGCGGTGACTTGCTCTGAATTGAAAAAGAGTTGGCACTGAGGGGGACTGCGTGCAATGGGCACTGCTGTATATCGCACTCAGATGGGCTGCACTGACTATCCTTGTGGTGGGATCCTGTCACCATATTGCTTGTCAGCCTCTTGCGGGCTCAGATGAAGTGTGGTAGCCAGTCTGAAGCCTGGCTGCTGCCCTGCAGCCTTGCTCCATGACCTGAGGGGCAGGAGCAGAGAGCAGCGAGATGGCAGTGACTGTGAATGCTGGTGAACTGGGGGTGGAGACGGAGAGAAGATGCAAGACAGTGGAATCACGACTGTGGAGATTTGGACCAAGAGCTGGAATCTGATTGGCAGTTGGTGCACCGAGGCATGAAGATGAAGGCGAAAGCAGACAAAACTGTGCAGAGAAGAGCAAGCCTGAAGAAGAGGATAAGGGAGGGGCATGAAATGCTCACTACATACGGACGGCATTAATATGATGGTGCGAGATACCGTCTCATTAGCGAGAATACTGAAACAGATGGAAGACCATGGGGAAGCCCTCCAGGGGGGTGCACATAGTGGTGGGAGCTGCCCCCTGGATGAGCCGCTTGGCTCCAGCTGTGCAGCGCCTGCCCCAGCTTCAGCCCCACTCCATCTCTCACCTCTGGGGCCTCAATCTGCACCCCCACCATGCCCCTTCCCTCCCCACGCCCCTTCTCGCACAACAGACTTACCAGCTGGACCCGACTGCTCTCTACGCTGCCGGGCTGTGGTCCTGGCCGCCTGCATGCTGTGCTGCAGCTGTGCGTGCACAGGGCATTTATCAGCCACATTACAGTCAATTTTCCTTATATCGGTGCTGACCCAACATGGGACTGATGTATCGGTGCACCTCTAGATATAATGTTTGATATTTTTAAATATGTATAAGAGGTTTTGGGTTTTTTTAATAAAATGTTGAGTTTATTTAAAAGAAAAAAGGTTCCCATCAGCACCTCAGGCTTTTGGTTAAGATCAAGCATTTTTGGCACCAAGGGAAAGGTGTCAGGGCTGGCTCTGGCCCTCTCAGTGCTAGCTTGGTATTTCAGTACCTCCCTGTGGAGGGAACACCCACCTTGGGCTTTTTTAATTTATTTTTTAAGGGCCAGGGGAAAAAAGAGGCTCCCATCAGTATGTTTACCCCATATAAACCAAGTGTTTTATAGTCATGCTCAGTGTTGGTTGCGTTTATTCAACTTTATAGTTGTTTCCTTTTAGCAGCAGTTTAATGATAGACAATGTATTTAGTGGGGTTTCCTTGCATGCAGATGTAAGATGAGGGACTTCTCCCCCATCTCCATGCTGATTAGGGGAGGTGGAACATTTCATCTTAGTAAATATGGTAATCAGTATTCAGGGCTACTTAAAATTTAGATCTAACATAAGAAAATGCATCAGATTGAGACTCAGGAACTCTTAGTTCCTGTCTCAGCTCTAACATATGTTTTCTCTGTGTGGCCATGTGCAAATCACATACTTTCTCTGCCTTCATTCCCTCCTTTCAGAACTGGATGCAGAACGATCTTACTAGTCTGGTTAGTGTTAGTTAGGTCCTGCATGACAGTGCTTTGAATGTGGAAAATGCTATGTGTGGTATAAATGTAGCAAAGTATGGTATAAATGCTCAGTATTCTTACTAATAGTAGATTGCTTTGCATGGTGACTCATCTTTTCTAATGAATTGCAGAATGCTCAGATTTAACTTTTGTCATCTAAATGTTTCTATATGCCCTGAACAATTATCTGAAGTACACAGTATGAATTTGGTTAATTCAGTAATGGTTTTTCTCTTGATTTTTTTCTCTACAATTTGATTGTTGATAATATGTACTTATATTCCTTTATAACATTATCCCATTGCGCCACTTATCTTGCATATGATACTTTCCTAAATAATGGATTCCCTCCCAAGTGTTATACTTTCTGAGCACATCTATATGAGACTTTTACTGTGGAGCTGCCTAATTACCAGTAGTTCTTCAGTAAAGTCTCAGCGTCTACATAATTAATTTACTGCGACCCAGCAGGGCCACTTAACGCCAATGTAGGTTAGTACTAGTAAACGTAAGTACTATCCTGCAGCAGCATTAGTTAGTGTGCAGCAGTGCACGTGTAGACACTGACTGGGGCATGAGATTGCTTCACTGTGGGGGCTGCCTCCTGCTAGCCCCTCACTGGACCACCCTTCTGCCCCAGCCAGGCTCTCCACAGCATGTTGAGCCATGTCAGAGCAGCCCCAGGCTGGCAAGATGACCCCCCACCAGATTCCCTGCCAGCTGGGGCTGCTCTGACCCAGCTCAGCATGCTACGGTCTTGGGCGCACATGAAGAGAGCACCCAGGAGCTATGAACTCCAGCTTAATATGTGCCGGAGTTTATTGTGTTGCATTAATGTCATGTAGAGATGCTCCCACTGACTAGTAACTGCCTGTGTCTTAATAGGCATTTTCTCTACAGTTGCAGTTATCTTCTGCTTTTGGCCCAGGCTGAAAATAGTCTTCCCTTGTACGTGTTGTTGAGCATTACAGCAGTCATAATCCTTCATTTGACATGGCGGAGTAGGATGAGTGATGTATAGAACTATTACTATGAGTACTGCTTCATGAGGTGTAGACTGTTAGTCAAGTCAGTAGGCAATGAGGAGTTTTGGAGTGATATGGTTTTGCTTGGTTGGTTGGTTTTGTTGTTTTTTTTTTTTTACTGGACCAACTACATGATTGGGATAGACATAGGCAAGCTTTTGAATGCAGTGGTTTCTTCTTCAAGTCTGAGGAAAAAGGCATAGCTAGAGCTAGAAGCAGTCTGCAGGACTGAATTGGAGAAAAGACCTTCTCAGGAGTAGCTAACGGACAAAAAAATTGAAGAAGGAAAGAGATTCATTAGTGAAAGATCAAGATCATTAAAAGAAGTGAGGATCAATTAACTCTTGTAGAGTGAACAGAGATTAGCAGAAATCAGGTAGATTGAACCAGAATGAGCCATGAAATCGATGTCTTTGTTCAGTCCTTGGTTCATACTGTTTAGCCAGCTTATGAATTTTGTTCCCGGACTTGTCTTTTGAAGGGGTTCTGTAAATTTCCCTTGAGCACAAGGATGATGAGGTCAGAAAGTGAATTTGCTCTGTTGCTCTCCTAGGCTAAGTACAGACATTCAAAAAGCCCGAGCCTGAATTGATTCAGTCTTTCCAGGTTAGTCTAACCTGTGTAGACTGAACTGGCAACATCTGTTCTGGGTGAACAGATAGTCACTTTTGATTCAGGAAATGCAGCCACATCCCTGCAGTGGCTCAGGCCAGAAGCTGGGGGAGGCTCTACAGCGAGCCCTCCTTTCCCTTCAGGCTGGAGGGAAGCTGAGCTAAGGGTGGGGGGAGGCCTGGCCAGGCCCTGGCAGGCTGAGTATGACTGGGGAGGGGTTTAAACCCCCACCCTGACCTACAGGGACCTTAGCTGGGGTCTGCCTGGATTTTCCTCCCTGCTCGTGGCTTAGCATGGCTCAGGGCCCCCAGAGTCCCCCTCCCAGCCAGGGGGTGATCCCACTGCACCTTCCCAGCTGCGGTGACCGGGGTTTCACTTGGGAAAGCCCAGGAGTAAACGCCAGATTTGGGGGAGGGAGAGGAATGAAACGGCCCCAAGCCCAGGTGGGGACATGCACAGAGCAGAGCACAGAGGGATTGCAGTGGCAGCAGCTCCATCCTGCACATGAGCCCTGCTGAGCAGAGGGACCCAGGCCAGGGGTGGGATGGGGAAGGGGCTCAAATGTGTCAGCACTAGCCCAGGGCAGAGCCAAGCTGAGCATGCAACCTCTTCTGCCCATTGGAGAGTGGCACCTGGGCTGGCCCTGGGCCCTGCAGTGGTGCACACAGCGCAGACTCACCCCCTCAGCCCCGAGTGCATCCCCTGGGCACCAAGATGAGTGCACTCTGCTTACTCTTCCCCTACCCAGCAGTGGCACAGCATGGCTCTGTCTATCAGGCGCCAGGCTTGCAGCACTACCCCTGTGGCTTCCCCTCCGCTGCTGTCTGGCTGCCCGGTGGCCGACCACAGTTCAGCGGCACGGGCAGCACTGGCCAGGGCAGGTCCCCCTGACTGTGATGGCAAGGAAGCTGTAGGGATAGCATCTGGTGCCTAATATATGGGGCTGTGCTGTGCTGCCACCGCTACCACCAGGTTGGGGGAGAGTGAGCAAGTGCACTCAGTTTGGTGCCTAGCGGCCCAGAGAATGCAGGTAACAGTGCTTGGGGCTGAGGAGGGAGCAAGCTCACGCTGTGTGCACTGCTGCAGGGGCCGGGCCAACCTGGGCAGCGCTCTTCAGCAGGTAGAAGGAGCTACCAGGCAGGAGTTGCTCCCCCAGCTGCATGCTCGGCTCAGCTCAGCCCCGGGCTAGTGCTGACACACTCAAGCCCCTTTCCCACCCACCCCGCAGCCTGGGTTCGGCAGGGCTCACATCCAAGATAGAGCTGCCACTGCCACCGCGATCCCTCTGCATGTCCCCACCTGGGCTTGGGGCAGTTTTGCTCCCCTCCCTCCCCACAATGTGGACTTTGCTCCTCCTGGGCTGCCCCAAGTGAAACCCCAGCCACAGTGGCTGGGAAGAGGCAATGGGATTACCCTCTGGCTGAGAGGGAGACTCTGGGGGTCCTGGGCTATGCTGAGCCACAAGCAAGGGAGAAAAGCTGGGCAGACCCCAGCTGGGGTCCTTGCTGGTGGGACAGGGAAGGCAGGGAGGCCCTTCTCTGCCTGAGCCTGCTGTCCCACCACTCCAGTGCACCCTCCTGCTCCCTCCACTCCAGTGGGGAAAAGTCTGGCAGGGGCTACAAACCAGGCTGTCCCCCCAGCAGGACCCCCTCCCCCTCGTCAGCCAGCCATCACTGCTTCAGCTAGAGAGTAGAGGGGCAGGGCCAACCCTGCTCTGCTCCAGCAGATAGCACAGCCCAGGCCTGCAAAGCATGCTGGGGGACTGTGGTTTAATTTGAACCAAGAAGGGGTCTGGGACAGAAGTTCCATAAACTGGTTTCACCTAAATCAGTTAAGTCTGATACTACATTCAACGAGGTTTATCTTAAACCATTTTTAGCCATTTTGAATCTGGTTTATGTGCACTGAACTTTTATGTTCTGTTACTGTTCAGTTTCTGATCACTTAAACCAGTTAATATGTAATTTCTGTCCCTAGCCCTACACAGTTTTGTGTCACTGCCCCTAAACTTTTTCCTGTGATTGTTCATTCTGGTGTGTATATATAGCTTTATTCTAGTTTCACTTATTTGGTTTCCATGAGGGCATTTGGTGCACTGGATCAGGGATACCACATTCTGGGTAGACATGCATAAGATTGGGGATTCTTACGGGTTTGTTGGGTAGGGGGTATTAATCAACATGGTAGTGAACATAAGTTGACAGGCTTTGCATTTATTAAGGCAAGACTGAGTCCCACTTGATGTCTGTTGATCAGAGGGTTGTTGGCTCCTGATAGTGGCTTGGGCAAGGCTAGTGGGTTGCTTGAAAGCTGGAAGGAGGCTGGTAATATTTCTTTCAAGGTATGACCTTTCTTAAGTGTAGGCTGTAACTTTTTGATGATTCTTATCAGTTCAAATGTGGAGTGGTAGGTAACTGGCAGGAGTTTGCAGTTATGGGGTGCGGGGTGGGGAGGTTCTTTTTGTGTTGCTTCAGGTTATAGGTTTCCATGGTTCTTGCAAAGATTATGGTCTGCTTCTCTGCTGGAGTGCCCCTACTGTATAAAGGTGGATCTCAAGTTGGCAAGGTGAAGGCTTGACTGTAGATTACAGCTTTTTTTGGTGTGTTTGGAATGATTACTGGTTTTATAGACATTAAATATAGTAGTCCATGGGGTTTTTGTATACAATGGTTTGTAGGGTGCCGTCTTGGATGTGGATCATGGTATCTAGTAATTGATGGTAGTGTAGGAGTATTCCAGAGAGAATTTGATTTGGGGGTGATAGTTGTTGAACCTATGGTAGAAATCAATAAGCAGGTCTAGGTATTCATTTTAGATTCTGTATTTCACAGATGTAATTTTCATATATAGTACAGGTTTGATGGTGCAATTGTCTAAAAATTTCACCAGCTACTTTACTACTCTGGTCACCGTCCGGGTAGTTTATGAAGAGGTCAGCAAATTGGGGGTGCCCATCTTTGTGCCCATAGTTCTACCCATGTTTTGTAGGAAGTTCCAGCTGTACAAAGTGAAATTGTTGGTAAGGGTGAAGTTGATGAATTATGTAGCATGTTGTTGCAAATATAAGTTTATGTTCTTGTATTTGAGACGGACAGACATGTTACATGGGGTGAAATGTTAATGTAGAGGTTGGTGACATCCATGGTTGCATGTGTAGCTTTCTTGGTGAGGTGCTTGGTGTTCCTGATCTTTTTGAGGAAGCCTGTTGTGTCTTGTAGGAAACTTGCTGTTTGAGTAACAAGTGGTGTTAGGATGATTTCTGTTAATTCTGATAGCGCTTCTGCAAGAGTACTGCAGTTTGATATAATGGATCTGCTGGAGTTAGCTTGTTTGTGAATTTTTGGGAGCCTGTACAATTTTCCTGAGGTTTGAAAAATGGGGCATTAGAGGAAGTAGATTTTCCTGGCACTGGAATGGAAAGGATTTGACAATATTCTCCAGTTCAAGAGTGAATAGTGATGTGGGATCCTGCCCAAGTTCTTTATAGTATTGTCAGAGAGTTGTCTGTTAGCCTCACTGATGTAGGCTTAATGGTTGAGGATGAGTTAGTAGTAGCTTTCTTGGACTAGTCTGTCCCTGAATATTTTGGATGTTAACAAAGGAATTTGCTTTCACCAGCTACTTTACTACTCTGGTCACCTAAAGCCCCAGGACATCAAATGCTTCTGCTCTTTGGAGAAGCTGGATCAGAGATGGTTCAGCTGCTGTGAATTCAGCTTCTTAAATTATATCAGCAGTGCTACATTAATTGATAACTCATTTTCTCAGGTTTTTTTTAGCATGGCCATGTTATCTTAAATTAACATAGCTGTTTTTGTTTAACTACTTGTACTTATGCCAGAGCACGTCTGAGCAACAGTATAATTTGTGTCAACACAGACCTGGTAATACTGTTCATTCATTGTTCAAGAGCTGCAGTAGAGCACAGCACACTGGATTTTTGCAGGTTCAGGAAAATGTTTTGTGTATAGACATAAGCCCATAGAATTGTATTAAAAATCTGATGGGTTAATATTTGTCATGTGAACAGTGATGGAAATACATTTTCCTTCAGAGCAGTGTAAGATATGGGGACAGAAATGGGTTTATTTGACATCATAACTGTTTTGTGGTACAAATACCATCTGGAAACGAGGTGACATGATGGTCGGTTACCCAGGAGTGCTGCTTCATGGGGGGAGAAAAAACCTGGCCAGGAGATGAGACAACTTGTACCAGAAAGTAATCAAACCCGATAGTGGGGAAGAGAAATCAGCCAGTAGTGGCTTCTTTGAAAAGCCTAAAGCTGAATAGAGAACATTGGCATTGGAAGGAGAAAAACAGAGCCAGCATATGGGGAAAGGCTTATCTTTGAATTTTATGGACTAGGAAGATAGACTGCCAAATAACATACTGGCTCTAGAGGTGTCAGCAGTAAAGTATACATTAGTACTTAGGGAAAACTAGTCATCTCCATGGGTCCTGCATTACTTTTATTTCAAGATTATCATTTGTTACTCTTGCAAGTGTGCAAAGTTGATACTTGTGGATTTTTGTATGCAGTATATCAACTACAATGCCACAGATTCAAAACTCCTTCACCAGTAGAAATGGGAGTACTTTTCCCCACTGAAATATATCCAATTTAAGGTGACAGAATTTGAAGTTTAAATACCCTTAACCAATTTTCATACATCCCTGATCACCAGGGATCCAGGTTTTCCATTTCCCATGGGAAAACAAAGAAAAACACGGATTTTTCCCTTCACCAGAGTAAACACAGGTTTCTCGTTTTAACGGAGAAACTCGCAGATTTTGCAATTTTGCAAAGAGCTCTCTGCAGGCTGGCAGAGGTCCAGCCTCCAAGGGGCTGGGCGGGCAGGCGGGGAGCGCCATGTGCGTGTACATGCACATGGCCACCAGGCAGCCTGGAGAGCAGCTTCCAAAGGTAAGTGGGGGCGGGATTGAGGCCCCCATAGGGAGGGAGTTGGGCAGGGCTGGGGCTGCTGCCCAGCCAGGCAGTGCATGAGGCTTGGGGCCCGGGGCTGCAATGCACAGCTGAAAGGGCCTGGTGGGGGAGCGGGATGGGGCCACAGGCAGTTTGTTGTGAGGGTGGGGTTGGCTCCCTGCCACTGCATGCACTCCCCAGGTGGCAGGGGGAAGCCATGCCCCCCAGATCTGTGCACAGGGCAGGCTGCCTGCTGTGGGCTCAGGCTCCCCACCCTGCTGCCGTCTTCCAAGGCCCCTGTAGCCCAGCATCTGTGACTTGGTGCTACAGGACACAGTTAGGCCACACGTGGAAGCTACTTGCTGCTGCAAGCACCACACTGCCTTGGTGATGTGTCCCCTGCCTGCACAGCAGCAGTGGGTGGCACAACCCCACACCGCCACCCCCCACTTGTGCTGCACATGCAGGGGATGCCTCGCCACGGTGGTGTGGAGCTTGCAGCAGCAAGCAGCTGCTTGGTTCCTCACATGGCCCCGCTGTGCCCTACAGAGCCAGGTTGCACCCGCTGGGCTGCGGGGGCCCCAAGGGAGGACAGCAGGGCAGGGAGCCTGAGCCTGCAGTGGGCAGCCTGCGTCTGCTCCCACCCCACACACACATCTGGAGGGCACAGGTCCCCCCCACTCCCCCAGGAGTGTGCACAGGGGTGGGGAGCTGCCCCCACCACCACCACTAGAGCCTGCAGCAGGCAGACAGCAAGAGGGGAGGGGTAGCCAAGCTCTGCACTCCACTGCAGCAGCCACTGTCTCCCCCTGGGGGCAGGAGACTGTGGACCAAGTTCCCTGGCCCCATAGCCCTGGCAGTTGGGGGTCCCCTCCAGCAGGGCTGGAGGGCAGGGGCCTGTGAGTGGGAGGAGGGGCACCAGCAGGGCTGAGGGGCTGTGGGGAGGGAGAATGAGGGGCACAAGCAGAGGGCTGGGGCGGGGAGGAGTGAGGAGCACCAGCAAGTCCTAGGGAGGGGGAGTGAGGGGCACCAGCAGGCCTTGGGGGTCTGTGGCTTGGGAGTGGGGGGCCTGGACCTAACTTCTGTGAGCATAGGGAGCAGGGGGAGCTCTGATTTTTTTCCATCATAAAAAGCCCAAAATCAAATGCCAAAATTTATAGATATTTAGAATGTATTTTACTATAGTGAATGAGGCACCGGTAGGCTTCCAAATTGCTTTAAAGTTGTAAATGTATCAAGAAAACATTGTGTTCAACCGATACCCCTCTCTCTCTCTCTCTAATATATATATTTTAATCATGGATTTGGGGGGCTTTATCAGAGAATTTGTGATTTTTTTTTTTTTTTTTTTGTTTTTTTTTTTTTTTTGTTTTTTTTTATCAGGGAAAACCAGGATCCTTGGTGAGCACTCAGTAGTCCAGAAATTTTCAAGAATAGTAAAACATTTCTACGCTCTTTTTTCCCCAGAAATAGCATTTTAAGCTAAGTACAGATGTTCAAAAATCCCCTAGCACTGTTAACTTTGCGCTTTACTTAAAGTGCAATAAGTTAGAGCAGGAGCCAACTGAACAGACGTTCATTGTTCGGTGGGAGCTCGCTCACAGCCTGTCTGCCTGGACTGGCCACTGGGGGTGCTCCCGCATGCCTCCTAGGGGGCTGCCAGAGCAGCTTCTCTCTTTACCTGCCGTGCCTTCCCCCCATCTTGTCCTGTCCCACCTACCACCAGCTGGTTCACTAGAGCTGGAAGCAAAGCCAGTCTGAGGAGTGGTGGGAGGTGCTGGAGTTTCAGCACTCACTCTGCCTGGCATGAGGGCGAGACTGTCCTTCCCTTAGCTCCTAGTCCTGCCCGAGCTCATCAGGCCTCTAGTGACAAGTCACAGCTGTGCGGGTGAAGGGGCAGAGATGGTTTTTCACCTTAAGGTGCAACTGTTCCACTAAGCTGAACAGCACTAAGCCGATTAACATTTGTTCGGCTTACTGGGTAAGGTCTGACAAGGCCCATAGAGTGGGATCTTCCACTTTTAAAGCATTTTATGTGCCATGAACATCTGTTCTGTTATGGCTCTAAAGCTCTTTCTGTACACGTACGTTGTGTTAAGTGTAATGTTTGTACCCACCCGCTGTGTTAATACACACGAAAAGTCATCAGTATAAAAATAAACAGTCCCCTCCCATCCTTGGCAGGATTTTCAGTCTCCATGTATTTCCGTTCTCGTTCTTGTGCATGCTGCGTGGATTGTGCAGTTGGACTTGGAACCTTGCTTATCTACTTCAAGACAAAGCTGCACCCCAGCCTAGGCCCATAAAGCTAGCACGGCTTCAGATTCTGTAGCCACAGGCATGCTGGGAAGCGATTGAGTTGGCTCAACATCTGGTTGCCTTCGACTGCCCAGCCTAAATGACCAACTTATCTTGTGAAGTGATGGGGACCAGTGCCAGCCTTTGGTGCATGTGGGTACATAGAGAGAGGATGCGGTAGATTTTAGGCCATGCACGGGCATTAAGTTTCCATCAGGAGAATCACGACTCTTACAGTAGAAACTAGGAGTGTTCATTCAGTTTTTCCTGGAAGAAACATGTGCCCTCTGAGAGAAATATCTTCCAGGTTGATGCCTATAAAATCTTCCCTGTGAGAGAAACTCTGTTGCAAGGAATGAATGCCTGCATACTTTCTTCCTGGTCTGGGAGGGGAGTAGCAGGACAAAGCTCCCCATTTCTTCCACTTACCAGGGACTTCCTGGTTTGGGAAATGGGTTGGGAATTTGCCCTGTTGTTCCTCTCCCCTTCTGGATTAGTTCCTGCCTCTTCCCAGGACTGGGGACTGCCTGATTTGGGGAACAGGCTGAGGCTTTTGCCCTGCTGCTCCCTCCACACCCCTTGTAGAGCAAAACGGAGGAGGCTGCTCCCCACGTATTTCCCACACCATGGGCCGGGGGACCGGGTAGGGAGCCTTTCCTCGCCTCGGGGACCACTGCCAGAAACTTGTGAGAAATTCCCACCTCTAGAAATGAATGCCCGCTCGTGGCCTCCAGCTTGAGAATCCGGTCTTTGAAGTTCAGAATACCATATTTTCTCTCGTACAACATGTTCCCAAATGACACGCATCCTTGTTTTTCAAAGGCAGAATGTAGAAAAAAAATCATTTTTTTGAAGTCGTGGCTGACTGTGTGCCATAGAGTAGGTCTTCCTGGGAATATAAAGTGTCCAGGAAGATCCTGGTGCCAGCTGCCTCGCCCAGACTGTCTTCTGGAAGTGCCAGTCTTCCCGGGTACTCTGCTCCCTGGATTTACTTCACAAGGTCTGTTCAAAAAGTATCGAGACTGAACATGTATTTGTTGTACAAAGTGTTGGGTGGGGGGCATGGCTTTGCTGAACATGTCTGGGTATATTGGGACTCCTCTGGACAGGTCTGCAGCTCATGGTGTTTCCCCAGTTTCTGTGGCCAGCCGTTGAAGTAAGATCGTTTGTGTCTCGCGTCTCCTTTCATTATGTCAGTGTGTCCAGAACAGCGCATGTGCTTTAAATTTTGCATGACAGTTGGGAAAACAACAAGTGAAACATTTGAATGACTTAAAATAGGATTTGGCGATGACGTGCTTTAAATTTTGCATGACAGTTGGGAAAACGACAAGTGAAACATTTGAATTACTTAAAATAGGATTTGGCGATGACTCCATGAGCCGCGCGAGAGTTGTTGAATGGTGTCGTTGGTTTAAGGAAGGGCGATCGTCGGTCGGAAGTGACGAGCATTCTGGGCACCCCTCAGCATCACGAAATGATGAAAACGTGGCAGCGGTCGCAGTTTGGTTCGAAATGATAGGCGATTGACTGCCTGAGAGAGAGCAGAAGAAGTTGGCATTTCTGTTGGTTCATGTCATTCAATTCTATCCAGCGATTTGGGAATAAAATGACCAGAGAAGTGGGTGTCTGACTCTTGGGTGCTTCACCACGACAGTGTGCCTGCCTACTCAGCACAGCTTGTGAAGCAATTTTTAGCCAAATTGTAGCCAAACGCCGTATCCGACAAGTGCCGCAGTCTCCATGTTCACCTGATATGGCCCCATGCGACATTTTTCTCTTCCTGCAACTAAAGAAAACCTTGAAAGGAAGAAGATTTTTTTGATGTGGAAACCAGAAAACAAAATGCAACTGAGAAGCTTTTAGTGATTCCACAAATTTCTTATCAGAGGTGCTTCCAACAATGGCAGAAATGTTGAGAGAAGTGTGTGGCTGCAGAAGGACCATACTTCAAAGGAGATGAAGCCGAAACCCCTGTAAATAAAATATTTTTTTTCCTATAGCATCAGTCTCGATACTTTCTTTTAACAAACCTTGTATATCACACAAGTTTAGGTCTCAGACCCTTGCAAGAGCAGTAGCGACTGTTAGTGCTTGCTGCTCGTCTGTGGTTTTCGGCCCTTTTAGACTCAAAGCACCTCTCAGAAAACACCAGCTCTTAGTGTTCATTTGCTTTTTCAACTATAGAAAAATAATAGGGCAGTTCTGTTGCAAGGAACTCAGGATCAGAGCAGGTCACAATGTTTCTAATGGTATGAATTCCTCTTTGAAATCTCTGGGTTTATCTTGCGAACCATGCTTGTACACCTCACAGTGCTAACATTGCTTGGCCCCCTTAAAAAGATCTCAAGCACCACAGCACCCTGGTTGAGAATCACTGCTGTAAGTAGTTATTTATATAAGTTCCTATACATAAAATGTTACTTCCACCTTACAGGCCTCATCAGGATACTACCAGCAGCTCACCTGCAGCTTGAGACGCAGGTTACCTTGTTCAGGGTTAGCACCGAACTTTGTCGTCTTGGCCGCTGCGTGGCATGAACAGTGTCTCCAGGCTTGCTGCTTTTCCAGCAAAGAAAAGAGCTTCCCTGGTTAAAACACATGCCCAGTTTTGTTTTGTTTTGTTTTTTGTGGGGGACAGACTGATCTTTGGGGAAAAAAATATCTGTTGTATGTGATAAAATATGGTATGTAAGGTGAAGTGAAGTGTGTGTTTATGCCAGTATACTGCATCCCCATTTTCCTGCCTTCCCTGTCTGATTAGTATCTTGAGAATCATAAAATGGTGATATAACAAGAGGAGTTATAAAAGGCTGTCATGATTAGATGTCAAAATATAGTAGCGTAATACTTTGTGTCATAAAGTGTCAGGGCAAGGAATTAGAGCTGGTTGAGAGTTTTTTTTAATTAAGGAGCAATTTATTGTTGTGCTTCTGTAAAGTTACTTCATTCTAAGTAACATTTATAAATACAAACTGATTTTTCAGGCCTTCCCTGTAATCTGATGGCTCCGTAACCATTGTCTAAAAACAAAGTTCGTTTTAAGGTGAGATATAAGGGTTTGTTTTTATGAGGGATGAATGCAACTAGAAGTAATCAGTATTTATAGTTCAGTATCTGTAGTCTGGGTACACTAGAAGAAGTGTTGAATTAACCTGGAGCCAAAACCTGGAGCACCATTTGGCTGCTGAGAAGGTGGAGGGAAGGAGGAAGAGAAAGGGATATACAGACTTTTTTTCTTTCAATTGTTTTCTTTAAAAAAAAATAAAAATTAAAAAAAAGTTTGTGCTTTGTGCTTCCTGTAGAGTCATAAGTGGTGTTGTGTCACTTAAAAGCTGTATCCAACATGTCCTGAACAGAGACATTGAAAATACAGACAGAAACAACCCTTTTCCTCTGTTTCCTTCCCCTTTTCTGATTGAACTACATCAGTGACCCTTATTCATTTGTTCTGTGCTGTCTTTTTGCAGTATCCAAAGTAAATTTGAGTTCAAAAAGGTTGTGTCCTACATGTATCTTATTTAGCCTATTAAGTGCATATCTACCCTGCCTTCTGCCGTGTTCATTTATTGTACTCTATTTGGAGAAAGTGGCAGTAAGCAGGTATAGAGGTGCTAATGGAGTGTAAACCTCCAACTCTTAAAAACATCACACGACACTTCTCATTAAAGGGAAACATTTTGGTTTTGAATCTCACCTACTCTTTCTCCCACAGAGATTCTCCAGTCTTTCTCCCGGGTCCTTGGCCATTGCTGTGCCAGTTCTGTAGGAAGGAGCCCGTGAGAGTGCCCCGTTGGCATTGACGCAAGAAAACAGAGGCAGCCCTAGAAGAGTTTTCACTTGTTTTCTCCAACCACAATGCTTTGAAAAACACTAATTTCTTGAACTCTAGATTTTGAATATCTGGGAACTAGAATGAGGGGAACAAGGTTATTGCTATAAAGAAATTTCTGAGAGGATTTGATGATGAATAGACTAGAGGTAGAGAACAGATGCTATAGAGTCCATGAAGAAAAGCATTGGAAGCAGAATGGACAAGGGGCACCACGGGAGAGACGGAGAGAGAAGCAGCAATAGCACAGAAATAAAAGCTGAAAGGCCTATCGGAGAGATATGAAAGGGCCTATGTTCCTGAAGGAATTTCCAGTGCAGGTTTCCTTTATTCAGTAACTCTTACTGAAATAATTTATTGAAAGCTCTGAAGCAACACTGTTAGTATGTGTTCTGAACCAATGGAGTGTGTTACTCGGAGTGCTTTTCTTTTTTTGCACGAATTGCATAGGAAACATTTTTGTCACAATGTGCCCAAATAGAACCTACTCCACTTGGTTTTTCCTAGAAGTCTTTCTTCGAAGCTGCTTTAGCATGAAGTCAATGACACTATGGTTCAAGTGGAGGTGGCATTTTCATGCTAGGCACCTGATTTCAAGTTCTAACTTCCCCACACCACACTATCTCTTGGGCTGAAATATCTCCCACTTGGCCTCAAAATGAATACAACCTTTTCATTTTCTTGTTTTCTGAAGTATGAAGAAATATTGTTTGTGGGAAATTGCTGTAGTTTTTAGTACTCTCCTGAGTCGAGATTTATGCTGCGACTGTCATCCTAGTGTCTGTTTGGAATAGGGACTACCCCAGTATGATTCTGCCTTGCAGTACAGAAGGAGCGGCTCAGGCTGGGGCTGCGGGAGCTGTGCACCTGGGTTGCTCCCAGCTCCCTGTGCCGGGGCTGGGCCAGACTGTCATGGAACTGCTGTGGCGGGCAGGGGTCTTCCTCTCCTCCTCCTCCCTGCTCTGGGACCGGGGAGGAGGGCTCTGTGCAGTGTTGCCTTGGAGCTCAGGGCTGGAGGGGTGCAGGACTGTGCCCCACTGTGGTGCAGGAGGTGAAGGGGAGAATTGGCCACAGGAAGCCCTTGGTGGCTTTTTTCCCAGCAGTACAGAGCCTCCCTGGTGGGTTTTTTCGGTTGTGGGCACTGCGAGTAAACCCTCCGCTCCTTAGAGTGTAGTGCTTATTGTGCGGGCCGGGAGCGACCCGAGCCCTTTTCCGTGCTGCACGCGGGCTGTGGCCAGCAGCCCGGACACGCCGGGTCGGAGAGGGAAGGCCGTTGAGCTGGAATTTGGCACAAACGCATATTGGTAGTTTTTAAAGATTGTTTACTTACACCAAGATGGCAGTGGTGTAGGCTGGAAAACTTGCTTGAGTTGCGGTTACAGACAGGAAAGAAAACAAAACTCGAACCTGCAGGGCACGAGGGTACGTCACAAGGGTTTTCGGCAACGGGAAGATAAACCTGCAGGACTCGAACCCGGGTAGAAGAGCTCTGAAGTCGTCCAGCAAGGACTCACACGAAGTTTGCTAGGCTCCGTGGGTCCGGTTCTTTTGCGTGCGGGAAGGGATACGTCTGGGCTGCGATCGACGACGGGGAGAGGCTAGAGGTTGATCAGACCTCTGTTGCCTGCTTGAAATGCACTGGGTCCGTAAGGATCCGCAGCGCATAGAGATCTTCACACAGCGTGAAGTCTCCTCCTCCCGGTGTTCGTGGAGTCCTCCAACTTGGGCGGAAACCACTCAACCTTTTATTTTGCCTGGCAGCCCAATCCCTAGCCGCCACGTGTGAATAATTTAGAACTGGCCAATAATGGGACTCGAATTAGCATCCAAATGGCGGGAACTCTTTGCAACGAGCATTTCTGTGCTGCAACAAAGAAATGCACCCTGCAAAGAAAGCTTCAAATTGGCGGGAAATTCTCCCTTGCACCGGGGTTCTCTTTTGCAGCAGAAAACTCCACCTTGCCAAGAAGCTGTAATTTAGCGGGAACAATTTAGCAGTGCCGAAGCACACAAAAACAAAAATCACACCCTTTGGGTTGTGACACTTATAATGGAGGGTCTGGCAGGGGCCCGGGCAGGTGCTGGAGTAGACACTAGAGACCTTTGGAGGTTCCTACCATCCCCACTTCTCTGTGATTCTCCTTTTCCTCATCCCCCGCTTCCCCTCAGGCCCAGGGCCAGGGTCTGGCCAGACTCCCTACCCTCAGCTCAGCTTCCCTCCGGCCTTCTGGGCACTGCAGAAGGGAAGGGAGGGCTCACTTTAGCACCCGCCGCCCTTGGCTTCTGGCCTGAGCCACTGCAGGCATGTGGCTACATTCAGGAATCAATCAAAAGGGAATGTCTGTTCTCTTGCTTGCTGGTTCAGTCTGCGTCTGGCCACGCTGCTCCTGCTGCTTGAGCAGTGAGGGAGGTGCTCCGGAGAGGGTTTCTCACCCCCTTCTCAGCCAGCCGAAGCAGTGATAGGGCTCTAGCTAAGGGGGATAGGGGTGGGACCGACCCTGCTGCACTGAAGCAATTAACACATCAGACCAGCCCATCCCAGGGCTGCAAAGCATCCTGGGATGCTGAGGGACTGTGAGTTAACTTCAACCAGGAAGAGGTCTGGGACGGAAGTTCTGTAAACTTGTTTGACTTAAATCGGTAAATCTGAGATTTACAGGCATTTTACAGGCATTTCAACCAGGTTTATCTTAAACCAGTTCAAGCCATTTTGGAAGTGGTTTATGTGCACTGAATTTCTGTTCTGTTACAGGTTTAAACTGGTTTCTGATCACTTAAACCAGTTTGTGTGTAACTTCTGGCCCTAGCCCAACCTGTCCCCTTGATTGCTGACATGTGTATCCAGCCAGACAGGAGCATACAAAGCATGCTGGGATGCGTGTTCTGGGTCCCCCTGGCTGCTGCTTTTAGTGTTGCATGAAGACAGCACTTTGCATGCTTGTACAGGTTTCAGTAAGCAGAATTTCAAACAGCTTCAATTAAATGGCTGAATGAACTTCATCCATTGGAATTGAATGCTTGTACACACCCTTAGAAAGCAGTAGTAAACCCAGATTTTAAACAGAGTTATCTTTTGGTCTCTATGTAATCCTTATTTTGAGTAAAAATGGTTTAGGGTTTAATGTTGCAAGCTTTTTTGTGGAGGTTACTTCTGGAAAAACCTAGATAAATTATCATTACAGTTAGCACTGTAATTAATACCCCAAAGTTTTAATCAGGTTTGGGACCTCATTGCACTTGGTACAGTGAAGGAATAAAGAATTTGCACGCTTTCAAATTTTTGCCATATAACAGATATATACACACACAAGTAAATGGGAAATAATCCCACGAGAGAAATTATTTACATGTATGTTAGTAGGCTTGTATCAAAGACTGCTTGGGTTTTTTTAGATTAACTGACTGTTTGTTTGGTTTTGTTGCATTTTTTTTTCATTTAAGTTACGTTTTCATGTGACTATAAAAAATATTTTTATGTTTTCAGCATGTAATTTACATGTTTCTTTACAATAATGAGTTTTAAAAAGGTAAGATGTTTACCAAAAAGATATAACTGCTGCAATTGTTCTAAATTAACCACATTCAAAATATAATTATTTGGTGCAGTAATAATTTTTCTTAAGATTACAAATTTCATTAAATTGAGGATATCTAGTTTGGGCTTGATCCTGAAAGGTGATAAATATTTTGGCCTCTATCCAGCAAAGCACATGAGCATGTGTTTAAGCTAATGAGTAGTCCCATTGAATATCATGGCTTCAGATTGCTTTTAAACACAAATTTAAGTGCTTTGCTGGATTAAGGCTGGAGCCCTTAGCAGCTTGCAGAATTGAACCATTGATTACAAACTTTATGTATTGATGAAGGCCTTAATCTTGTTTCTGTAGACTTGAGTGGGGTAAGATCTGGGCCAGAACTGGAGACGGGGAATACATGTTTCGGGCCCAGTCTAGTTCTGTTGTCAAATTCTTTTTGTAATGTAGATTCCACTGCGTGCAAGGGCTTTGTGTCGTGAACCGGTGCACACCAATCGCAGACCAGTTTGCCTGCCTCCCATTCACTCTTTCATAGTATCTCGGTGGCAGCTGATTTGAGATCCTTACTTTTTAATGCGTTTTACCTTTTTTTTGCCTTTGTCCTTTAAAAATGTGAACACTGCGTTATATGCTTCATGTGTCTGTCTCATTTGTTCGGCAGAAAAAGAGTAGAGCCGATGCACTCGGGTCAGCTCCTGACGGCTTACTTGGCAGTTGCCGGTGGCATGCCGTTGTTCTGCCAACCACAGCTGGGAACCCCTGTGTTAATCACTCGCCTGATGAAGTGGCACATTCCTTAAATTAGCAACTCCCATAATGTTGAAGAGCCGTTCTTGGGCTGTTTTATTTTTGTGTGCCGATGCATATCGCTTTTAAAGATGGCAGCATTTCCTTGGGCACCTCACTGGAGGGCAGATTGAGGGCAACAAATCACTTCTTATGTTCGCTTTAAGCTGGCAGTGCAAGAATTATGGTTAAAATTGGTGGTTTTGACACTGAATTGCTTTAGATTAATTTTTAAAGGGATGTCATAGACTTGATATCCAATCATTTGTAAATAAGTGTTAAAAAAATGTTTCCAAGTACTGTATTGCATTTGCCCAGAGTTTCCTCTGTTCCCTGTTTTAAAATGGCATATTTCTAAAATTGCATTTTTCTGAAAGTGTCTTTCTTTCTCCTCTGCTACATGAAAGGCTTTCGCAAACAACTGAGGAAGATGACAGGCCATGAAAGATAACTAGTGAAACTGGTGATACACAAAATGCTTCAGATATATAAACCAATGCTGATTCCTCCTCCCCCTCCCCCTATTTTCAGTTACAGCAATATTAGGTGCTACTTGTAACAAAATGTCGGTGACATTTCCGAAGGGATGTGCAATTTTACTTTTGCCCATTGATGATAAAGCTTTAAAAATGACTGGAGACTTTCAGGAAAAAACAAATTTGTAAAGGCAGAAAACAAAATGGTGCTGGTGTCCACTTCTCTGTAGAAACTGAAAAAACTAGATATTTATAAAAAATGCAAAAATGCAAGCCAATTTGGTGTGGTTTCCAAGGTAACAGATTTTAACATTTGGAAAATCTAAAATAGGTGATTTTTTTTTTTTTAACAATTTTTTTAGGACCGACTTGGAATAGGTAGTGGATTATCAGGTAGACAGTTACAATTATGCATCCATTACATCAGATTTTGCCTTAGGCACCATGAAAACGTTTGCTTTATGTCAGACCCAGAATATTGTGATGGATAAGTCCCTAAGTAAAGGTCGGACCTGGCAACAGTGTTCACTCATCTGAGAAACTAAAGGTCAGAGTACTCGGGAGGCAGGTACAATGAGAAGAAGCACCACATACCACTGTAAGTGGTCACATATGTCTCTTGAATATTTTGTGGACCTGTTCCATACAGTTCATTTGTTTAGTCTCTTGCCTAAATATGAACTTTATTAAAACATTGTGCAGTAATTTGGTATTATATACACATTGTTTAACT
The DNA here is from genome assembly GCF_000455745.1 of Alligator sinensis. NCBI lineage: Eukaryota > Metazoa > Chordata > Crocodylia > Alligatoridae > Alligator > Alligator sinensis. Next base: position 2,066,722 of record NW_005841968.1, on the reverse strand, counting down.
TTTTCAATTAGAGTAAATCCAGTTTGCGGTATGTGCCCTCTTGCTTTGGGGGTACTTCATTAATGAATTTCTGGCCAGTGCTAAAGTATTCAAATGCTAATCTGGCATTTGTTTTCACACTGCAGTGCAGTCTAGTATTTAGAAAATGTGGGTCAGATCTTTCTCATCATACTCATGTGAATAGTCTCCTTGACGGCATTGGCACTGCTTGCATGAGTAAGCTGAGCAGGATTTGGTTCTTCAGGAAGTTATTAGGTGGAAGTGGAGGTGGTTATTCAGGTAAGGTCTAAAAACTTTTATATTCCAAGAATAGGATTGTGATCCTGATGTTTGGTTACAGCAGTGATTCTCAACCAGGGTGCCACAGCACCGTGGCGTGCATTAAGATCCATTTCAGGGGTGCTGCAGGATGCTGCTCAATATTAGCACTGTTAGGTGTGCAAACATGTGCACAATTCACAAGATCAGGTCGCAGATTTCAAACAGGAATCCATAGTGTCAAAAACATTCTGACCTGTTATGTTCTTAGTTTCTTGCAACAGAAGAATTGCTCAAGTATTTTTCCATAGTCTAGAAATGAGTGAAAGTTATGAATGGGCATTTTCTGAGGGGTGGCGGGGGTCTGACAAGGAGTCTTGCCTTGAGTCTAAAAAGATTGGGAACCACTAGGTTACGGTCATCCTTGCGGGGGGTTGATCTGCCTGCTGAATGGACCCAGGGCAGCCCCCAGAAGATTGACTGGAAAGCTCAGTCTGGTTGCTGCTTCCCCCTTGCTCTAGCCCTTCTGCTAGCGCAGATTATTCCTCCCTTTTTGCTGGTTTGAGTTCATAGGCATTGATGGTTTACCCAACACCCCTCTCACCCATTTGGGAGAAGAAGCAGAAGCCTGCTGGCAGCTGCTTTTACCTCTCTGTATGGGCTCCAGTAGATGAGTCCTAGGTTATTGGTATCATTTAAACAATGGCTTGTAATTTTAAGAGCATATGGGTTATCCCCGTTTTATTATAAACATTGCCATATACAGCTTCACCTCATGTGTTTTAATCCTGGTTTAATTGTAGCCGCTTAAGAATCAAACAGTCACAGCAATTTATTTGATCTTGCATTATAGATCAAGTGATATGGACAAGTTGGAAGATAATAGGCAGACAGTTTCATCCTATGTAGATAACAGTGTAAAGTTACTAAGAAAGTTGATGAGGGAGAGAGTACTTTAATATACCAGAGGCCAGGTGGGAATAGCTATTGGGACAGTAAATATGTACATGTATGAAGGAGACCAATGGCACATAAAACAGAACAGTGTTTTTGGCAGTTCTTTCCCTTTTGATGGCATTAATATCTCTATAATTAAGAGCAATGGAATCATTTATAGATATTCTCTGTACTATTATAAACTATTCTTTTTTTTAATTGAACAGCTGTAATTTCTACCAGTGGAGCAAACTATATTATAAGAAAATGATTATTAGTTTAAAATGCAAAGTTAAATGAATGCAAAATTAACAAACAGATGGTGAAGAATTATTATGGTTTATTTTACTCCTGGGTAAAGGGGCTCATGCATGATTGTAAAAATGTCATCACACTTCGTAAACCTGAAAGCAAACATTATTTGCAGTTGTGCACATCTGTTTTGGGACACTGCTAAAGGGTTAGAAGAATCAATGTTGTTTTCAAATAAGGATATTCATCAAAGGGATATAATTTACTTAACAGTTATGGCTTCTGCTAAGTATCAGAGTTAATGTTGTGTGCAATTCAGTACAAAAAGTTGGCAGCTTTTCTTCACTAGCTACTGAAATGTGCTATAGAAAACCGGTTGTATACCTGCTAAGTGTTTGACCAACAATTAAAGAGTTTTAAAATTCTAGGTCAAGGTATCAAATTCTGGAGTGGTTTTCCAAAGAACGTGAATAATGCAATGTGCGTAATTATGAGATGGGCAATAATGGAGCCTTGATGGTTTCTCTTCAGAACTTTGTAAATTAAAAAAAAAAAAAACCCAAACAACACAGGGATATCTAATGTTTAGAGAAATAATGTTTTGGGAGGCAGGGTGGGAGGAACATGTATAACTGACTAATTTAGTCCAATTGAGAAAACTGAAAACATCAGCCAGATAAAACATAGGAGGCTTTTATTAGGTTAGAAATTATATTAACGTTTCAAGCTGGTAGTTTTGAAGTATGCCATCTAATTGCTTTATTTGAGCTCAATTTACAAAAATTAGCGAACTGAAGATGTAGGATTTTGTTTACAATGACTCTGTGCCATTTGGAGAGCACAATTTAGGAACAGCCAAGGAAATAAGAATTATGAACAATGAGGTGCTGATTGCAGTCAGTGGGGAAGGAATACTAAGAAGGTGCTCAGTGATGGGGAAGGTATCCAAGACCAGAAGTTCTTGCATTTTACATGCATGTGTATTTGATCCAAAATTGCTCCCCAGGCCTATCCCGTTTAACATGCTGTAAAATGTACGCATAATTGAATATGTACAGTGATTTTGTTGACACTTACTTTGCTATTTGAATAACTTAATAGTATACACACAACATACTGTATTAAAAGAACAGTTCACGCCAAACTAATCTGATCATCTTTGCTAGGGTAACTGGCTTGGTAGGTATAAGAAATGCAGTAGACATAATGTACTTGAAGTTTAGTAAAGCTCAGTGCCGGATTATGACACTCTGAGGCCCTAAACTATGTCCAGTTTAAGAGGCCCCATACTATAACAAAAAAAATCCACAAAATCCATGAGAATGGATTTTCATGAAATTTTAACATGAATTATTGTTATTTCTGCACAGATTTATGAACTCAATATGAATAGTAGCTGTGCAGCCGTGTGTGTGTGTGTGTGTGTAATATGTCATATTAGAACAAAAATGCCCAGACTTTTTTTTCTTATTTAGAGGCCTCTCATATTGTGAGGCCCTAAACTGTAGCTTAAGTCTAAATCCGGCACTGGTAAAGCTGTTAACAAGCCCCATATACCCATAGTCCCATTCTCATAAGAACACTAGAGAAAAATGGAGTGGATATAATTAGCATTAGGTGGATACATAATTAGATGAATAATTGAAAACAAAAGATGAACTAGTCATGGACTGATACCAGACTGGCAGGAAATCACAATTGGGGTTTCACTGGGGTCTGTTCTGGGTCCAGTGTTCATCAATTTTATTAGTGCATGGATGCAGTGTCTACAAATGTTATCAATATGCTCCTTGCTGCAAAGGAGCATACTGATAAAATGTGTATATGAGACATCTAGGAGGGGTTGCAAATGCTTTGGAGGACAGGAGTAAAATTCAGAGCACTCTTGATAAATTGGGACTTAGCTATTGACAACAAAATGAAATTCTGCAAAGACGAATATATGCTGCCATATGCAGGGAAGGAAAAACAAATGCACAAATACAAAATGGGAGATGACTAGTTTAGCAGTGGCACTGCAGAGAAGAATTTGGGAATTATGGTAGATCACAAACTGAACACAAGTCACTATGAGATGCTGTTGCAAGGAAGGCAAATGCAGTTTTGGGGTCACCTTAACAGAAGCCTTATATGGGAGATGCTAATATCATTCTACTTAGTACAGCTTGGGCCTCAGCTGGACTACTACGTCTAGTTTTGAACACCATGTTTAAAGAAGGATGTAGAGAAACTGGAGAGGATCCAGAAGGCTATGAATACAGATTGAAATGCAAGACATATGAGGAAGGGTTGAAGGAACTAGGCAATCTTAGTTTGGAAGAGAGTAATCGGGGAATGAGCCTCTGGAATCTTTCATGTGTCCAGCAGAGTTTTGTTGGAGTTTAGTAGTAAAACTAGTATATGGCCATGTCACTAAAGACTGAATTAGAAGCCATATAGTCGAGGACATTGTTGCTTCAGTAAACTTAATTTGTCGTTTCCTAACTCTTTCGTGTTGGATTTTGCAACCTTGGTTGTTTTTTTCAAACAATTTTAGAGAGAATGTTATATTTCATCACTGATTAATATTGCAAGATGAGCAATGTGTCATTTACAAACTGAGAGAAAGAAATGCCTCCTTAGTTATCAATCTTGGCTTTAAAGATCGTATTGGAAGTTGCAGCTGCTTTGAAAAATCTTGTTAAATTATAATCTGGGATCCTGGTTTTCTGTTTGAATATTGCAAATTCTGATTAAAACCCCCAAAATCCACATTTTTCTGTGACTTAAAATGAAACCTATATGTGTGTATATGTATGTATCAGTTGAACACACTATTTTATTGAAATCTTTACAATTTTAAAGCAATTTGGAAGCCTACCCCAGTGCCTTAATCACTATAGTAAAATAAATTCTAAATATCTATAAATTTTGGGTTTTATTTCTTGGGGGGAGCAGAGGGCAGTTTAATCATGGAAAATCAGAAATCCCCCTGCCCCCTTTGCTAACCAGGACGCGGTTCCAGCTGCAGCTGTGTTTCCCTTGCCAGAGGGTGCCCACCACTGCTAGGGCTACGGGGCCAGCGACCTGGGTTCACACCCCCTGCAGCAGTGCCCAAACCCCAGCTGCCATGCACGGGGAGCAGAGGCTACTGCAGCAGAGCGGAGCATGGAGCCTGGGTCCCTCCCTGCCCCCCTCCCCATGGGTGCCATGGCTAGAGCAGAGCCCACTGGGGGTGCGATGTGGGCTTGGGGCACCCTGCCCTGTTGCCTTCCTCCTGGGGCCTCTGCAGCCCAATGGGTGGGACCTGGCACAGCAGGGTGGAGCAGGGCCAGTTGGCGAAGTTTGTTGCTACCTCTGGGAGCTCCGCATTGCCATGTAGAGGCACCTCCTGCCCGCCTGGCAGCAGCAAGGAATGCAGCTCCTATGCTGCCATCCCTGCTCCTGGGTGGGCAGGGGGGTGCTTCGCCATCGCACCCCGGGGCTTGCAGTGGTGGCTTTGAGCTTCCCTGCCCCACTCTGCCCTGCTGCACTGGGTCCCCCTGCTGCACATAGTGCCCCCGCTGATCATCCTTCCCTCACTCGCCTGAACACCGTGCTGGCTGGAACTCTGCCAGCCTGAAGGGGACGCCCACCACTACCCACATCTTTAGGGGAAAGCTTATAAACTTAGTGTCTGTTGCTGTTAGTTAATTGGCATTACTGATGCTCAGCCATGTTGCCAAACCAGGGACAAAACCAAGCGCTTCTCTTGATCCAACAGTACAATTATAATTCTACTAGGATGGTTCAATACCTTGTCTCTGAGGATTATGTTATGGTTTCTGTCTGTTCTTGGAGATTGTACTTGCACTTTTTAAATGAAAGGTTTTGTTAAAATACACAGTTCTCATTGCACAGTCATAAGCCCAAATACACCACTGTGTCCAGCATACGGTGGGCAGAGCAGTAAGGAATGCTTGTAAAGGAGCCAATCTAGAGTTTCCTGATTCTCTTCTTGACCGCAGCCTTAAGTTGAGCTTAAAGCAACTTGGAGCACCCTGCACAATGAAATGGGAGAGGTATAAGATCTTACTGCTCAGCATGTTGTACACCAAGTTAACAGTGATGTTACTGGGCTTTAAATTCTCATGCATAGCACTTTCTTATTTTGTAGAGCCCTCTGCATCTGTTGTCAATTGTTACGCTCATCACGAAAACAAAAATAATTTAAGAAAAGAATGAAATGGTGAAGGTTTGATCATACATGTTGGTGCCATAGGTATGCACAGTGTGCAAAAATACTCCCTGCCTACTTTATAGAGCTTGCCATTTGAAATGAGATGAAGATTGAGATCTTGTCTTCTAGTGATGGCCAAGTAGGGTACGATGAGAACAAGGTGCATAAGGAAAGACTGATTCTACTCTTTGGACTGGGGAGAAAGACTTCTACAATGACTAAAAAGTGAGAAGCTGATTTAATGAGGATTTCTAACGATCTTTATTAGAAAAAAAATGTAAAGAAATGAGCCCTGCTTTGGTGGTCCACTTGATCTAATGGGGTTGATGAGCAAAGTGAATTGCAAGGTAGCATTTGAAGTTGAAGATCAGGGCGGCTTTTCTGGAAAGATGAAACAACATGAAAGAAATTGCACAGGATGAATGTGGGGAAAAAAAATTGGAGAGGGGAGGCATTTAGAAGGTGTGGGCAAAGCCAAGTGGGTGAGAGGACACTAATAAGAAAAACCAGAAGTTGAGGGTAGGAGTGGACTTCTACTGTACCCTGAAGGCAAGCACCAGGATCTTACCACAGAAAGCAGTGAATTCCCAGTGAAGGTCTTTTGAACAGAGGTGGTGTTGTTCGTGCTTCGACAATACTCATATTCTTGAATGAGTCGTGAACAAACAATGAACTTTCTAGCTAATTTTCTGATACTGTGAAAAGTCTTTTCTTCAGTCCAGGAGCCTGTAAAACTTTTGATACTTCTCTTTTCCAAGCCACAATTCTCTGCTTTGATATCTCTCCAGGTTTTTTTAATCCCCGCACCTAAAGTACTTTAAAGGAGGCCTGTGTGCTGTCAGCACCTCTAGCTAATTCCTTATCATCTTGTCAGTCAACTTGAAAACTCCATTCTTTTCCTTTGCTCTCTTATTATCTTGAATGTGAAGGAAAAAGATGCCTGTACTGGCTTGAGAATGTTTTGGTTTTTTCCCCTAATGTCCTGATGATAAATTTTATCAGTAGAGAGCTGAAGTGACATTGGTTCTGGGAGCTTTTCTTTAGTACAGCTTTAAAAACATTTAATTCATGTGCTTTTGAACTCTTTCTTTGCAAAGGTCAGTCAGTGATTTATAATAACTACATACTTGTTCTTCTTGGGTCAAAACTTGCAGTCTAATTTTGGAGAAGTGCTGGCTTCTCTTGCTGGAAAAGCAAGTCTTCTAGTCAACAGCTGCTGCAAAAACTCCCTATGGAGATTTATTACTTGTGACTGCTTTATCACTTTATCTTATGAATTCAGCAAATGTTGATATTCTTTGCTTCAGATGATACGTACCACATTGTTTATAAAGTGTGTGTTTTGCTTAGCGGCTAAATGCTTTTCATTGCCAATGTAGTTTTAGCAGATGGGTTTGAAATGTTCAAAGAAATGTAATTTAGGCTTCCATTTTTCTCCCAACATCTTTACATGATGATGTAAATCAGCACGTGATTGGCATTTTTTTCAGGGTTTCTCAGATTTATTCCATATCTTGCTCATTTCGGATGATTCAGTTTGCACCATCCATCCTCTCTGAAAAAAATGGCAAAAGGAGCCTCCTAAACCAACCTCAAGGAGCCATTATGTACCATTTTGGATTGACAGGTTGAAACCAGACTAGAGGTCTTGCATGTCCTTAATGCTGGTTGTCTTGATGCTTCAAAGTTTTGTGTAATGGTTTGATTCTTTAAATATTCAGTGATTCACTCCTGGTTTCTCATTAGATACATAATGTGTATGTACACATTTTCTAAAGAATTAATTTTGTTGCAAAATAAGTGTTCTAGGGGTTAAGTGATCCTGCGAAGCGTGTAGCGTGTTCCTTCTTGAGCTCTACGATTTGAGTGCTGACTATGGAGTGAGGCGAAGAGATCTCTCAGGTAAACGGAAAGATATAGCTGCAATATGTGAAGCTAGAAACTTCATGCCATGGGATTTCATCACATCAGAATCGGTCCCATCTTGTGTCCTGTGCAGCGTCTCACCATATGATATTCAGTCTTCAAAATCTTGTTGTCAAAATCTTTTAAACTTGGAGGCTGCCAAAAAGACCAGCCATTATTGTTGTCATCCTCTTTTGTTCCTCGTGTTGCAGGGGCTCCTCGAACCCATTTGCTAATCATGCTCCCTAGACAACCAAGCCAGTGCAAGCATAAAGTGTTTTCCTCCATACAATAAGACTTGTTTTTAACCCTTGTATGTCATGTCTGTACATAAATTGAACTGTATAATCCTATGCTTTATGCTTTGTGTGTGTGTGTGTGTGGAGCTCTAAAACAGTGACTGTACAAATGCTTCTTGGAGAGCCAAACTTATTTTATATATAGCTCAACTTTGCACATTCTTTTGCAAGGCAAAGCACTTATCCCTAGCAATTTTGAATGCTGGACAAGAGGCGATTGAAACTGTACCTTCAGGAAAGCTTAATTCTTGTTAAATTTGTCGTGTCGTACATTCAGTTGGCATTCTCTTCCCCACACATTTGGCCTGTCTGCCCAAAAGACTTGGTACTAGATGTCCCCAATCAAATGTCTTATTTTGTAGGCTGAATAACTTCTCTTTTTTTTTAATTGCAAATAAAGTAGCTGTTTGTTCTCTTCCACTGTCCTTCCACTGTCACTTGGCAGTTCAGGTAGATGTTTTTCTAAGGCTATACGTTTAGTCTGGCTTTAAGAATGTCCATTTAGCAATTAACTTGGGCATGTATCCTCGCAGTCATTGCTTTAAAACAAGATGCTGTCTATAGCCAAAGGCTTGCCAGAGCATAATTTCATGCCTTGTGCAAAGCTCTTGAAATGTTGAAGGATTAAGATATTCTCTATAATATATTTTGTCTTGTGTGTGTAAGGTTTAGTAGCAATGCTATGGAGCTCTTAAAATTCTGTATATATTGTTTCTGTTTGGAATTTACTTGTCACTTAATGCATCAGTAATCTAATATGCCAGCATTGCTAAAGTATGTATTTTTGTGCTGAAAAAAATAAGCTCACCCAGTGCTTTACATTTTATACAAGAGGCAAGGATTTTACATGTATATTTTATACACGTTATTATAAACCACTGACCTGTTTTTCAGAAGTTTATTCCAAATTTTCTGCAGAGCTGTATGATATCCAAAAAAAATATTGTTGCCTTGGTGAAAGAGTGCAAAAGCATGTTACAGTGCTTTGGGGACTGTAATGACATCCAAGAAGTAAAAGGCCTGATGAACTGAATCAGAAAGGCGTGGGTGATATTTTATAGGAAGGATAATGAACTCTTTTCCCCTTTCAATAAAGGGTGGGGGGGTCAATTAGTAGTAGTTCTTACTAAATAAATTATCCGTTTCATGTATGCAGATCAGTAATGTTTAATGTTTTCATTTATTACTTGGAAAATCTGTCTGTGGAGTGTGCTTGTAGAAACTAGAAATAGGAGAAGGATATCAGGTTAAATAATCATCACCGTTCCAGAGAGGACTGTTTCATACTCATGTGTTAGTGGGTTCTACTGAAAATACCATCTTCTGTTTACCCTCATGTGATTGCTTGTTATAACATACAGTGTTGTTTTACAAGATTGAAGCTATACCATTTATAACCAAAGCCCTCGCCACCATGCATAGTTCTGCCTAAAGTATTGTGAAATAGTTCTCAGACCTCTGTATAAAAGAAAAGACTAGAATTAAGACAATAGAGTCTGTATTCTCTTGTCAAAAACGTTAAATTTGCAAGTGCAGATTTACTGTCGGAAACAAATTGGTTTACAGCGGACAAGTTTGTTTATATAGACCAGTAAATACTTAAGATGTTGGTTGTATGTAATCAGTGCTTTTCTAAGGGATAACCGCATGATGTTTCTCCAAAGATAAGTAGTTAGTGGCTGAGCATTGTGGTTTTCTGCCTCTCAGCTTTGTTCAAACTGATCTCATGAATTCAGGGGGAGTTTTACTGTTGACTTAGTAGGGGGTAGTGTTAAGTATCTCCTTGTACCCTGGAAAATCCAGCTGAAGAAATCTTCAGCTTTGAAGTATGGACAGAGGTTTGAACCATTCCAGACTGCTCCGGGGATAGTGGGAGCATTCTGAAATAATACCTCCTGGGATGAGTTGGGGCAGGGAACGAGAGAGTAGGGCAGACTGTCAGTAGGTACTCTCCTGCCACTCCACCTTCACTCTTTCGGGGTGCTTTTATCCCGTTCCCCACCCCTGCAAGCTGCTGGATGCAAGAGAACCCAATGCCTCCCCACCACCAGAGCTGGGATTTTGCCTCTCCAGCCCCCAGTCCTCACCTGTCTCTGCTTCTGCTCTCCTGGATCTGGTGGGAATGATATTCTAGGGACACCTCCAGATGTGCGTGGATGTTTAGTTCCCTAGGGGCAAGTAGCAGCGGCGCATCTTCTTGTCCCTGGGGAATGCCCGTGCCACGCACACTTTGGCATGCAGCAAGTTGCCCTGGGTGGGGTAGGGGAGGTTGGGGCCAGCACTGTGCTAGCCCCAGCAGGATTACCTGGGATCCTGGGGGCCTCCCGGGGCTGCAGCCATGGGGATTCTGGTGCACGGAGCCTGTCTGGCAGCGGAGCGCAGCTCTGGGTGGGCTGGCTCTGCTTTTCAGCAGCACATGTTGGCTGTGTGTGTGTTGCTCCAGGTTTTTTTTTCTTCACACTGTTTTTGTTTTTTTAACCCCTGGATATCCAGGGGTCAAAAGAAAAACCTGGTGTAGTGCACAATCGGGCCATGTGCCTTTGCAATGCAGAGAACACCGGACTGTGTGGTATGTGGCACTGCAAATGTGTCTGTAGCGCCACACTGCACGGCTGTGCTCGTCTGGACGCAGCCTAGGAGAGCAGAAATACAGCAGCAGGAGGGTGCTTGCCGCCATGGGGATGTGGAGGAGCAGAGCTGCAGCCCTAAGATGCATGTGCGGTCCAGGGGCCCTGGCGCAGTGTGTTCCACCCTCCACCCCTATGGTGAAGTCACTGCAGCCCCCTTTAGTGCCCCATAGCAAGAAAGCATACTGCTTCATGCAGTTGTGGCAGTTTTAGCCAGTGTGACACAACAAGGACTTTATATCTGTCCAATAGCTGAAACTACTTTTTTTTTTTTAAACATTTCCAAAGCTGTTACACTTGGAAATGTTTCATATGTCAAGTCTGTCTGCAGCCTTAGTGACTAGGACAAAGTACCAAACTCAGTGCTGTGAGCCACCCCTGCCGAGGGGAAAACTGTTGGGTAATACGTGGTTATAACTTGCTTACGTGACTAGGCCCATTTGCGTTGCTTCAGCTTCCTTAACAATGAATTTTCTCATTTGTGCAACAAAAGAGTTTCCACCCTGAACTGTAATTTTTGCATTTGCTTTTATATTAAAAAGACTTGCATGTCTGTTTTGCAGCGATGTGCATATTGTAAGCACCTTGGAGCCACTATCAAATGCTGTGAAGAGATATGTACCCTGATGTACCATTACCCCTGTGCTGCTGGAGCAGGCACCTTTCAGGATTTCAGTAATTTCTCCCTCCTTTGTCCAGACCATGTTGACCAGGCTCCTGAAAGATGTAAGTAAGAAAGTCAGAAACAACATGTTGTGTTATTTAAACAGAATGACATATAATTGTTTATATCAATAAATTCATACCTACATCACATAATGCAATGGTAACAATTCTTCCGCTCAAGGACATTTTTATTTTTAGTAATAATTTATACTAAAAATAATGAGATTATTGGGCTACAGTTCTTAGTACCTAGCCCAGATTGAGTCAATAGTTAACAGGGATCAGGAAGGTTATGGCTATTCCTTTGTAATTTAGTAATTTTATAAATTTAGAATTACATTTTAGAAATTGGGTCCATTTTTTTTAAATATAAGCAACCAAGGTTGGGTTGGGGTTTTTTTAATGTTGCTAAAATCTATGCTAACTAGGAAGGTAGACGTGCCAGTGTGGAGCTACACTATGACAGCCGAGTGTAGTTTAGAGAGAGAGGCAGTTTCTAGCTGCAAGGCCCTAGGGCACACTTCTAGACTCAGACACTCTCTCTTGGGATTTGGGATATTGCTAATGAACCCTTAACCTTGTAATTGCTGTCTGAGATCTCCTAAGGTCTCTCCACTGCTTTCCCAGAGCTCCACAGCTGTGAGCATTGTCCTTCTAATTTAACACCTGGGACAGAAAAGCAAGGAGCGCAAGCTTCATTTTTTAAGTGCTTGTGGTACAGATCTTTAAAAATAGTGAAAGCCCTGAGACTTATTTCCCCCTTTTGTGAGATCCCTCCCTTCTAAAAAGCCAGGTTTGCTTAGTGTTTTAAGCTTGGCAGTGTTCTTCTTGTGAATCCTCCATGCATAAGACAGTGGTCAGCCCTGTATGCAAAGGGCAGCTCCACTTCATCTCCATCTCTCTGTCAAGTGCTTAGGCAGAAGCTATAGTAACGATTGCCCCCTGCACACCAGGAAAAACACTGTTCCCCACATGGAAATCTCAAGTCATTGTATAAACATGCCCCTTATTCCAGCAGTGCTTGCTATATTTTGCTTAACATTGTAGAAAATTACTGTGTGGCATTCTTATTCTACCACCTCATGGCAATGTCCTCTGATGCCTGTAATCCCATCTAAATTTTTTCCTGTGCTCACAAGGAGCTGTCTTTACTCCATGGTGTCAGCACTGTCTGCCTAAGATGGTGCTATTCAAATTGTTCAGCATAACAATATCCAACTTCATCTATTCATGCATTTATCTCTGTCTGTGTCCTCCATTGTCTCCTGTCTAGATAACTGCAGTTCTTTTGCCTTGTAGTCGAATAATGATCTTCTTTTAATCTATATTCAAGCTTGTCTGTGTTATCTTAGTGCACAGTCACATTCTTTGCTCACTTTCTTTAAGAACTAGACTATAAAATACCTGCTAGTTTTAGGCTGTGCACACAAACTCCGTTCATTCTCCCTGATATGCCAATTCCCATGTTGTTCAGCTAGAATCTTCTGTGTGCTTCTCTTGGCTATGTTGTATGCATCCTTTTTGCTATGATCATCTACCCAGCTTGTAAGCATAGTCTTCATGGTATGTTTCTCACTTGCAAGATAACATGGGTGACTGACATCCAGGTTTTAACACTCAAGTTATCATATCAGTCTCACATGAATGGGCCATTCCTGCAGTACCATGCTTTAACTGTTTTTCTACCTCCCTGTACATGCCTAGGGGGGCATATCTCATTGCTTTTTGTGCTGAGACGCTTCAGAAGTCTTCCCCAGTTATTTGTGGCAATTTCAGATGAATGAGAATCCCTCCTCTCTTCCCCACCCCCCAAATCATGAGATCTTTTAAGCAGATTATACTGTACTTTTAAACTGTA
>NW_005841968.1:2052370-2053692 GCF_000455745.1 Alligator sinensis | reverse complement strand
CTTTCCCTGTGGGAGTATGAGACAGTTATTGCCCACTCTCACAAATTTAGTGAGGTGAGTTTTTAGCCCTTTGAGACAGCATTAATTTTCTCACTCCTGACACCTGCCTCCTGAGTGATCTGTTCCACCCCTGCCAACCAAATCTACCTCCCCCCTCACTGTCCTGGCAGTACTGCTGCTCTACATCCATCGTGTTCATCCACAAATCCCCCACAGCTATCCAGTATCCACCCAGCTACCCATCAGTTCTGCTTTCAGCAAGAGGTCTGCCCCATCTTCCAGAGTGGTGGCAGACAACTGCAACAGGGACCTTCTCCCCCTTTCTCCAGACTGAACATCATGGGAAGGGGCAAAGGAGAGTTTTCCCTTTGCCTGTAGGAGGTGAAAGGAGAAGAGGGAACGGAGACATCCAAAGCTACTGGGCTTCTCCTACTCTCCCATCTTAGAACTGGTGGGCTATTAAGTGTAAAAGAGAGTGCTCTGCTTCCTTTCTGAGCAGCCCAGTTGGCTCCAGGAGGTCTGGTTTTGAAGAACTTCCAAGCATGGCTCAGAGGTGGACAGCAAACAGCATGGGAGTGAAACTCAAAACTCAGTGACAGCCCAGATCAGCTGTGCAATGAAGACATTTCTTAATAAGAGAGCTCTTGCATTTATAGTCTACCTTGAGTCTTCATACTTCTTGTCTCTTGTCTGGTTTTTTTGGTGGAGTAGTATTACCGTTTCTATAATACGTGTCATAAAAATTCTGCATTTTTTAGCTACCTAAAATAATTTGTGAAGGTTTGTAAAAGCAACTTGAAATTGTAAATTGAATACTTATCTATTGTATTGAGGTTGAATTACGCAGAATAAAGAATAGGTTTTGTTTCCTCCCATTCAGTATGATCAAATTAATGTTATCACTTCTGAATATGTGTTCAGATCTTGAAACGAGTCAGCTGTTGCACAATGAAATCAGTTGCTCTAGAATGCAAAGTCCAACGGCCCAAATAGTGTAGGAACTTTAAGAAATGTTGTACATGCTCCAAAATTGTAAGCTAATTAACTTCAGAAGGGAAATTATTTTCTGTCTGCCTCCCTCCTTCCCCATATATGTGTGTGTGCACATATGTATGTATCCAAAGTACATTTTAAAAGAACATTATTAAGGTTGCCAAGTCAGGCGCTCAAATTAGAAGATGCTAGAACAGGGGCAGGCAAAATATGGCCTGTGGGCCGGATTTCCAGGCACTTTCATTCAGCCCGTGGCATCAGCCAATGAATTGTGCCCCATCCAGCTCTTCTGCCCACAAGGGTGGAAGTGAGGAGTGAAGTGCCCACGC
>NW_005841968.1:2049924-2052339 GCF_000455745.1 Alligator sinensis | reverse complement strand
TGTTGTCCCCCCCCCCCCCCCCCCAACATACCCTATTGCGCCTTGTTCCCACCCTCGTGGGCACAAGAGCCCAGCTCCACCAACACTTAGCTTCTGGGCAGAACTGCTGCTGCCACTTCTGCAGCCACCCACATGGGAACCTGCTTGGTTTCTCAGGAGTCCAGCTCGCTCTGGGCAGCAGGTACGGAAGCAGCGGGGGCATGGGTGGTGGAGCTGCAGCTGAGCAGAAGTGTGGAGAGTAGCACAGAGCCCATGCCCATGGGAGTGGTGGGAGCACAGAGCTCAGCTGGGCAGGGTATGGGTGGGGGGGAGGGGGGTGTGGAGATACCCCACACACTCCCCCACATGCGCACAATCCCTGTTGCCAGCAGCAGCTGCAAGCGGAGGGTGCTCAGGGTGCTTGTGACCGGTAAAAGCGCTGGCACCCCGCAGAGCACGGCTCCAGCCAGTGATGCATGCAGGGGGTGAGGAGTGCAGCCATCTCTATCGCAAGGGCTCTGCACCGCATGTCTGCAGCTCCCACACTTGCACCGGGGGAAGCCCCATGTTGGGGCTGGCTGTCTTCCCCTTTGCCTGTTGTGCAGGTCCCTGGAAGCTGTGGAGTCGAGCACTGGGCTTTCCCTGTGCAAGCGTGGGAGCTGGAGGCACACTGGCGAGAGCCCAACCCCACTAGGCACCAGTGCCTATCCCATACACAAGTGCCCTGAGGGGGGCCCCCCCCCGCACCTGCTGCTGGCAGCGGGGGCTGCGTGTGTGGAGGGTCCCCATACCCCCCACCCTCCCTTGCACATCCCCACCAGCATACACACACCCCAACATACCCTATGCCCCCCCACGCACAGCTACACCCCCCACAATATACAAGAGTAAGACTATTTTTGCGCTATTATACAATCACCTTTATATATGCTAAGCAAACGCAAATGATGACAAAAATATTTTTTGTATTAAAATTAAAATAAGGTATATTAGGTGTTTGACTTTCAGTGTGTGATTCGGTTTTTATGGTTGTAAGATGGCAACACCCTTCCTCCCCCCTCCAAAAAAGAGCATGGGGGCCCAAGGAGAGGAACATCCAGTGTCAAAGGAGGTGGCACTTCTGGTCCCAGTACGGTGACCGGGGGTTGGGGGGCAACTGTCAAGGGGCAGGGCTACTCATGCAGCCCTTGACAGCTTACCAAAACTCCCTAAGCGGCCCTCCAGCCAAACAAATTGCCTGCCCCTGTGCTAGAATAGAGGTTGTCTCCCCCTGCCACTCCTACTCCACAGCCCTTTCTTCCCCTCCACTTTGCCAGGCCCAGCAGAGGAGCAACAGTTTCTGTTTTCTATAGTCTATTGCTTAACACCACAGTAGCTCCCAGCAGCTAGGAGGAGCAGTTGCAGGGAAAGTCCTGCTGAGGCTTTACAGCCTGGAGATGAAGCATGCTCAGTCACTATGCAAGGTAGTGTGCGCACACAGACCAGCTTACATGTAAAACCTGAGGAAATGCATTAGACAAAATGCATATGTAATCTTAAAACAGCTTAGCTGCCAAACTGCAATATATCTCTTCTAAGCATATACAAAATGATTTTCCTGCAAAAACTTAGCCAAATTTGGGCAATTTTTTTGGAGCATGACCTGGTACATTCCTATTACCAGGGCAAGAGAAAACACCCTGGACAAAAGCGGCGCAGAGCGTGCTCCTGGAGAGTGCTCAGAGGCAACCAGAGGCTGCATCCTCCAAGGAGATGCTCTGGCATCCAGACATAGCATCTCTATGCCTGCTGCGTGCCCCTGCTGCTCCAGCACAATGCCTCAGTGTGCTGAAGGAAGTGGGGCACAGCTGGCAGCAGCAGCTCAGCCCCAGGCTCTGTCCCTGGTAAACAGACATGGGGGTAGGGGGTTTGTGGGGGGATGTGAGGTTGGAGTGGGGGTGCCACATGCCCATCTCCACCACCACCCTTTGGTGCACAGCCCCTGGCACTAGCAGCAGCAGCCAGCCAGGCCATTGGGGTGCTCATGGCTTGCTGCAGGCACAACCCTGCAGGTGTGCAATGCCACCTGAGACTCAGGGGCTGCTCATGGCGAATGGAGCCAGCCTGGCCCGCTGGTGTGCACCGTCAAACAAGACCAGGACAGCTCCTGCTTCCACCTGGGGCTCCTGGCACTGTACATGGGAGCCATGTACCATTGGGCTGCGCCAGACGTGCCCAGCCTGATGGCACGCAGCCCCTGCATGCAGTGCTGGGAGGCCCAGGTGGCAGCAGCAACTGACCTGGACCTGTATGAAAAGAGGGTGGGTGGGCTGACCTGGTCCTGTGTGATGAGAGGGTGGGCGGGCTGGGTTGGCTCCATTCACCATGTGCAGTCCCCAGGTCTCTGGTGGCACCGTACCGCCGTGGGCAGCACCTGCAGCAGGCCATGACCATCCT
>NW_005841968.1:2025650-2049914 GCF_000455745.1 Alligator sinensis | reverse complement strand
GTAGGTTCTAAGATGTCATACCGTGGTTAGTGAAGAGGGCAAGAGGAGCTCTGATTTTTCAATGGTAAATCCAAAAGCAAACATCAAAGCATATAGATATTTAGAATTTATTTTATTATGATGATAAAGACCTTCCAAGTTGCTTTAAAATTGTAAATATATCAATAAAACATTGCCCAACTGATCTCTCTGTCTCTCTCTATTTCTATCTCTGTCTCTCTCTCTTTCTCACACTCACGCTCACACTCGCATAGTGGTGTTTCACTTTAATCATGGAAGAACACAGATTTTGTGGTATTTTAATGAGTGAATTTGGGATTTTTTACTCTTTTTGCAATTTTTAAACAGGGAACACAAGGATTCCTGCTAGCGAGGGAAGTGGCGGGACTCGGGCACAGTGTCTGCCCGGGGTTGGCACTGGGGACCCAGCTGGAGAGCAGATGAGGTGGCTGACCTTTTGGCCATTTGGGGCCAGGAGGAGACAGTTTGACAATATAAAGCAGGCCACCAGAATGAGTACATCTTCCACGTGATAGCTGCCCAGATGGCAGGGCAGGGGCACACATGGCAGCAATGCCACACAAAGGCCAACTGTGCAGCCATGGCCCACTGGCAGCTGGCCCAGAGGTGCAGGCAGCTCTGCTGTAGTGCCCGTACCAGAGCCCAGGAGGCTGTGCCATCCCCGTCCAGGTCTGGCAGGCGCACAGGCATGGGGCTGTAGGTCCAAGGAGCCAGATGCTGTAGCAGGTGGCAGCAGGTCACAGCCAGGCAGCAGCCCCCGCTACCAGACTTCTGCAGTGGGTAGAGAGTGCAGGGGCCACTCTAGGTCAGGGCTGTGGTAGCAGTCCAGCTGGCACAGGGGGCTAGTGTCCCTGTATATCAACTGGCCAGGCCTCAGAAACTCCTGATGGCAAGTAGCCCTGAGCTGCTTGCCAGGGCAGCTTTTATACTTCTGGGGCCAGCACACGTGTTGGCCCCCACGTCTAGCTCCTCCTAGCTGAAGATCCAGGAGGATCTGGGTAGGGTCAATTTGTTGCAAGTGGCACAGTTTGCCCCACGCCAAAGTGCATATTTGAGCACATGTGCTGAGGCACAAATCTCCAGCACAAATTTGTGTTGCTGCTACTTGAGCTGCCTCAAGCACACGTGCCTCCATGTGTGGACATGGCCAAAGCGTTTTTACTGGGATAATTAGATGGAGAATCTTGACATTCTACTAACTAGATGTATCCTACTGTGTAGGACTAAATCACTAAAAAGCATTTAAAAGTACTGAACTTGCTGTAGTGAAAAAAGTATAATGCCACTTTCATAAGATATCAAAAGACTGAAAAACACGTAATGCTAAGACTGTTTTGGATCCTGTCTCTAGCCATTACAGACTAGAATAGGCTTTAAGTGTCTCGTGATTGCAATGGGAAGAGAAAAGCAAATCTGTTTTGGTGCGATTCCTTTTTTGCAGACTGAAAATGTGTGTACACTTTACTGTGATAAGAGTAGCTAACAGATTTCAGAAAACATTTAAATATATGTTCATTAGGGAAATTAAGTTTCAGTTCCTTAAACTTTAGGATTTTTCATAGCTTTCTCTAGTTCATTGAATGGTATATAATTCTTAAAAAGAACTTGATTCATCTTTTAAAAATGTTTGGTGTGTGATCTCCAAAGTTACAGAAAAGTTGGCTTTCTGTCTGTAGTTAGGAAAACATTTTTAATGAAATAATTGAAAAACCTTGTGTTAAATTATAGCAAAGGAAGAAGCAAATTGTGCAGTGTGTGACAGCCCTGGAGACCTCTTGGATCAATTTTTTTGTACTACCTGTGGCCAGCATTACCATGGGATGTGCCTGGATATACAAGTAACACCTTTAAAAAGAGCAGGTTGGCAGTGTCCTGATTGCAAAGTGTGCCAGAATTGCAAGTAAGTGCGAAAGGGAGGTGATATTGTGTGTGCTATTTTTTAAACAAATGCTATTAATAAACTATGTGCTTTAAACTGTTTTTTTCCCCTAAAAATAGGGGTTGCTTCTCCAGCTACATCTGGTTAGCATACATTGTCAACCTAAATCACTGCAATCACAAAACGTCTGAATTTTTATCAGAAGTAGAACCCATGTATGTGAGGCATCCTACCACCAGCTGCCAAGCGTTCATTGCACAAGACAGTTTCTTCTATTTCACAATATTTTGCAGAGGGAGTAAACCAATGAGTCATCACTAAAACAAATGTGTGGCTTACTTAAGTAACTTCAACGTGATGACAAGTCAACAGTGGTCACTGATGAGCCAGACAAGTATTTGAAACCATATAAACCACTTGTTGTCAGAGGTATCACCAGAGTTCACTTGGAGAACTAGGATATTCTTGTACCATTGTTCTCATAAGACCTAATCTATTAGGTCTTAATAAAGCATTTAGTGAGGAATGAAAAAGTTTACTACTGAGTTTTATGGCTATCAAGAAGGGCAATCTGAGAATGAAGGATTACTTCATTGATGCCTATCATAGCCAATACATGAGGCAAAGGGCACCACCAATGCTGTGTTTTTACTAAGATCTCCACTTTTTACCTGGTATTCTTCACATACCGACATTTCAAAGAAAGATGTTGCCCCACCGCAGGCAGGCTGCAGAAGATGGCAGCAACCAAAGGTTAATATTGGGGCATATTCTCAAAGAGCCCTACAAGAATTCCACAGCATAGTCTCAATGCTTGCTAACACCTCCTCTCCCCAAAATTTAATGGAATAGTTATTAAAGTGATATTTTTATACCTAGCATGTTATATTGTTGAGGATAAGGTGATCTATTTCTGCAAGACCAAAGGATAGTGCTTTCCTCTTCTTTGATAATGTGTTTCCCATTAATGGAGTAGTATATTTTTCTAATGTTTTGTATGATATTTAGTCAAGTTCCAAGTGTCTCCTCCAATTAAATCGCCTTGCCTCATGAAAACTAAGTCTTTCTGGTACCTTTGCTCACAGTCTCTACTTATTAAATCTTAAAAAGTGCTTCCAGACCTTTTAAAAATTCTAAAATTATCGGGCTGATTTTACGACGGTGGTAAATTCTCAATAAAGCTGGTAAAGTTCTGATAATTTACATTATCCAGTGGTTCGTTGTAGGGTTGATGTAAGGGTCTTGAAACTCTTAAAAATCTCTTAATGATGGATGCATGAAAATACAAACATTCTTGGCTTGGCACTGTAGACTTTTTTTTTGAGGGGCCTGGTAGCTGGCAACTTCTTTTTTGGAAAAAGACAATGGAGCCATTTGTTCTGAGTAGTAAATAGTGTGACAAAGTCTTTTCAGATATCTAAGACAGAATGTTTCAAAAGTGAGGTGATTTACCCTCATGGAATGATCTTTAAGTCGTGTTTTGTTTTAAAATTTCAAACCTGTGGATTAGACTTCTAAATCTATATCTAGATACATTAATGAAGGCAGCCTGATTTCCAGAAATAAGTGTTGCGATGCTCAACAAGTTTGTAAATAAGGCAAACTTGTATTTAGCTTTTTAAAAAGTGGATTTAAGAGTCTTTGCCCATCTCTTTTTGCTGTTAGGTAAAGGGACATTTGTGTTCAGCTATTTTCATTTGGGATTTAGAGTCTTCTCTAAAGAGTGATTTCAGTATGGCTTGCGTAAACTGATTTGTGTGTTTTAAGTATCACTGTTGGCATGTTTCTTAGACATTCTGGGGAAGACAACAAGATGCTCGTGTGTGATACGTGTGACAAAGGTTACCATACTTTCTGTCTACAACCAGTTATGGACTCAGTGCCAACAAATGGCTGGAAATGCAAAGTAAGTCCATTTTTTTAAGTTCTCCATGTGTGTGTGTGTGGGGGGGGGGGGGTCCAGATGTTGGTACCCTTGCATTGAATATTACTTAACTTCATGTTTATTGCTGTGGAAGCCCACGTGCTTATTTGTGGAGTAAAGGGGGTTTCCTAAGTAAGTATGATTTGTCACAGATTTCAGACCCAGGCATGTGAAAATGGATTTTTTTCCCAACCCAGAAGTACAGATGAACATACAAATATATAGCTTTATTAGTCATGGATAATATTTCTGATATTGAATTGTATAGAATGATACTTAGACTTTATTGCAGATACAGAAACTAACTAAAAATATGCTGCTTGTTTTCTTTGAAGATGCATTTTGCTGGCACATCTGATCTAATCTTGTTTATTTAATTCCTTACGCCAGTATTACATGATATATTGTTTTTATTCATCTTCTGGCTGGGGAGATTGTTTCCTGTAAGCCAGCCAGCCACCTCTGCTACTGGAAAGGTCTCTGCCAGCTAGTCAGGTTCCTAGATCTGTAAGGCTTTGTTTTTACTTCAAAATAAATACAATAGCTATGCAAAACCCAGCCTATTCAATACATATGTTGTACATTTAAAATTGTACATCTGTAGATAAGAAGTTCCCAATTTATCTAAAAATTGCATGGGAAATCTGTGTTCTAATTTTTTTTAACATGGTACATGTGCTCAAAATGCTGTATAAACATTATCAAAATATATGTGTAAAGCACTGCATATGTGTTAGCATCTATTTTACATTTTGGAAAATTGAGACCTAGAGCTTAGAAGTTGTTGAAGACGGAGCTGAGATTAAAACTAGGGAGGCACTGATTTCCTATCATGCTTATTTTCTCTTGGTGCTGATGCTAAGCAAGACGCAGCTATACAGTAATCGTATAGCAGGCAACGGTCACTTCATTACCTCGTTATCAACCAGACATGATGACTTTGTAGTCCAAAACTGAAAAATGTAACATGTTCTTTGTCATGAAGTACAGTGAGAAGTTCAGTGGCTTCAGCTGCAAAACCAGCGGTCATCTTCTCCCCACTGTTTCTGTGTTCTTAGTGGGAAGAGGCTATAAGAAAAAGATCATTTGGCAGCAGTTAGTAACAAAAAAATGAGTTTAGCAAAAACATTTGGATTAGAGTTGCTGGGGAATGTTTCAAGATAATGTTTCAAGGAGGGAAGGTCTCCCTCCTTCCTCTCCCTTCCCCCTGGAAAATGCCAGTTTGTCAAAACCAGAACATTTTCTGGAAACAAGATGGTTTGGAAGAGGTTTCTCTGGCCCACGATGGAATCTTTGGATGAAGGAAGAGCGCTCAAAATAGCCGATAGTGGTTAAATGCTCACTTGAGATGTTGGAGACCTCTGTTTGAGTCCCTGCACTGTCAAATTCTCTGTTACTCTGGCCCAGTGAATATTTAATAAGCCCTTGCTTTGTCTGATTTTGGTACAAGGCCTTGGACCTGAATCTTCCATATACCAAGTGAGTATCCTAACCAGTGGGATGGAAGAAGTCCATCTCTCTTTCACACCCTGTCATGAAAATGTTTTAAAGGTCTTAGTTTTGTACCACGGAGGCAACAGATCCCAGTGCTTTCCCCACCCTTCCTCCCTGTGGGAAGGAAGAGATTTGGATTCAAAGGATCCAAACAATGCCCTTTGGTTTAAGGTGGTATTACAGTTTTTAAGGTGAGAGGGCATCCCAATGATAGTTGTCTTATATAATTTAAACAGGAGATTTTCATCTAGTAATTTCTTCATGAAATGTCCTTACATAGCAGTCCTGGAGGAATCCTGCCACCGGCTTGTGGTGTGGCTTCACTCTGCTCCAAGAAGAATACTTTGGTCCATTGGTTGCAGTAGCTTGTATAGGGTAGTTAAGCAGCTCGCACTATGGGAGAAGAAGGGAAGATCCTTATGGAGGTGGATCCCTTTCACTTGTTCATGTCTGTCCTTATACATCACTGTCCTGGGGGTTTGCAGTGAGATGAGGCCTATGGTTTGTAGTAGATAAAACCCTATATTGGTCCTTACATCCAGATACTTCTTTTTTGGGGGGGACATCAGTTCCGCTGCTCAGAGGCCTTCTTCCCCCATGAACATGGGGTCTAGGTTTACCCCATTATTGTTTGAGCGATAATTTAGTTATTATGAGCTTTGTAGTATGTATTCTACAGAAAAAGAGCAGTAATACAGTAGTCATTTATGTGTTTAAAAGGTAATGATTTATTTTTTCTAAAGTCAGGTTTTTTTGGTGAGCTTTGGGAAATGAACGGTTCAGTCTCAATTCCATTCACAAAACACAGGCATCAGCATGACACAAGTATCCCTACAACTGGTGCTAATTGGCACTCTTGCTGGTATTCTCAACAAGAAGCCAACAGTTGAATGAAATTTCAGACTGAAGTATCTGTTCACTCGAGGGGTGTCCCTTCCAAATAAAGATACAAGGAAATGTTTCCTGCCAACGCCCACGCTTACCATACTCTGCAGGTGTAGAAGGCATCCAAATTCAGGGCTGTTATTAATCTTGTACTATTCTACCAGCATTTACCCAGAATAAATGCCCATTCAGAGGGGAAAGTGTCAGTTACCAACAATCTGATCATGTTGTGAAGCATCATAATTAAAAACTAAATGCTTGTGATTTCAGAACTGCAGAGTATGTGCTGAGTGTGGCACAAGAACCAGTTGTCAGTGGCACCACAACTGTCTGGTATGTGACAGTTGTTACCAACAGCAAGACAACCTGCCTTGTCCTTTCTGTGAAAAATTGTGCCACCCAGACTTCCAGAAAGACATGTTGCACTGTCACATGTGCAAAAGGTAAGAAACCTAATTTCTTATGGTTAATTAAATCACTCAGTGTGTTCAGTGACCCACATAAAATTAGCCTATTGAAATTGCTTCAGTTCCTAGTGGGCAAGGGTCATTCTAAAATACTGCCCGCAGTGGCAATAGGTAGGTGTCCTTTTTTTTATAATCTTTAACAGACAAGTAAATAGGAGAGGGCAGGAAACTGTCCTCCCTCTTGCTAGAAAATTTCACCAAGAAACTTATCCTGCTGGTACTTCTCACTCTGAGTAAGCTGAAGACTTGAGCTGTCAAGGAATAACTTTTATGAATATTGGCTTTAAATTCTTTCTAGTATTAAATTTGTCATGTTAATTAGTAAAACATAAATGAAATTCTTTGTAATTGTCTCTATTTGCAAAACTTACAAAATAGTTATTCTCTTTTCAGATATGCCAGTGTTAGGTCTGAAATGAAAAAAAATACAGGGGATCTATAGGAAAATATATGGAGGTGATATCAAATACTCATTGGTTAGCTGTGGAATATCATGATGTACAGCAGTATCACGGCTACAAAACTGGCTTTAAACAAAGCTTAGGTCTTAGTATTTAAGTTTGTTCTGTGCTGGGTGTACTGGAAACTCATTTTTGTTTCTTTCTACCTCCCAAAGCAGTATTGCCTCAGAGTTGCAAAAAGAATCACATTCTCTAGTTCTTGCTTTTGGAATAAGCCAAATTACAGAGTCTGTGTAGCCATAATTTTTACAACTGCAATGCTTAGTCATTTATTGAGTTTGCCCTGAGAATTGGAATATAGCATTGAAATTTCTATATTTAGACTGATTCATATTAGGACAACTGATAATTTATTAAAATCGCATAGTCACATTAAGTTAATCTCCCCAGGTGGATTCACATAGAATGCGACAAACCTCCAGGTAATGAATTAGATTCTCAGTTAAAAGATTACATGTGCCCTCTTTGTAAACAAGGAGAAGGGGATCAGACACAGCCGTGTGATATAATGGACACTTGTGAACTTGTTCCTGAATCTGGCAGTATGACAGGTAACGTTTTTCTTTTAAAGTGCAAGAATATCAAATGGTCAGTTATCATAAAGATGTGTAGAAGGGCGTCTCAACACTCAACCCCTCCTCCCCCACCTCCATGTGCGCATAGTCTGTAAAGCTCCAAAACACAATGTATCTCCAATTCATATCTCCAATTCTAGCATTGTCTGCCACTCACAAATCTGTTCCAAAGTCCTGTTGTCAACCCACCATCCCAGTCCTTCCCTCCCCTTCCCAACAGTAACCGCGTCTGGGGGTTGTCTTCCTACTCTCACTCCTTGGCCCTTTGGCTCTGGTTCTCCAATGTTGAGAAGTTAACAGGTGAGTCCTTCCTTTATTCCCCACGGCTCTCAGCCCTATCTGGCCTCCTAGCTCTTCAGCTTCGATGAAGCTAATAGGCAAAGCCTTCTGTTCCTCTCCAGACTTTTGGCTCTTTCTCATCACAGGAAAGTTAGCAAGCCAACCCTTCTGCTGCCTTCCCTAGGTCCAGGCTCCGTCAGGTCTGCAGGTATACTCCTCTGCTGCATCCCCAGCTCTTCAAGGAAGTCCCACTAACACTCCCAAACCCCAGCTAGGTACTTCTTCTCAGAAACTCTTGTAGATATCTGGCTCTTCCGGTTTTCATCTCTCTATTTATTAGTCTTGAGCGCTATGGCCCTCGACTCATTTAGGTCCAGCTGGGGAGCATCTGTTCCATCCCAGGGAAACTGGGCTTATGTTACTTAAAGGGACAATAACTCTGACAAGTATATTTAATTAAAATAATTAAATAGCATGTAATAGTACATTTTTATCATTATAAAAGTCCAACTGAGAACAAATGTGATTAACTCCACACAGTAGGGGACAGTCTGCCTCGGAGACCTTACCATCTAAATAGACAAGGTAGAGAAAGATGGCAGGTGAAACACTGGTAAATAAATAAGATGTCGTTTGTCCAGGGTAACAGCAGGATCAGAATAGAAATCAGGTCCCTGAGTCCTAGTCCAGTGTGTGCTGTTCACTAGACCTTACTACCTAAATATTATTATTTGAATAATAAAATAGTAGTCAAGCATTGACTTTGTTTGGCAACTTCACAACACATTTTCTGATGAGTGGTGCTTACTGTCCTGGATGTTTTGTTTTCTAAGGAGAAAACTGTTTGAAGTCTAAGCTTAGAGAGAGAGGCTAGAAATTTGATAAAATCAGCATGTTCTGCCTCAGGAGGGCGCACATGAAATCCTGCACTGCTTGCCGGTGTGCTTTGCCAGCCCAATACTAATTCAGCTAGTCTAATATCCCAATATTGTGAGCTTCTATAGAAGAAGCAGGTAGCTTAGTTGCTAGGTGTTCAGACCTTGGAACATCAAGCGCTTCTGGTTGAGGCCAGAAAAGTCAAGGAATACTCCCACATGTGCAGGCCAGTGCATTGCATAAACAAGTCACTATCTTGGATGCTGGCAGTATTTGTAGGTATACATCCTTGGTGAATAGAAGGGAGATAATGAAAAATTGATCTTGAAGAAGGGCAGTGACAGTAGGTAAATATAAATAAATGAATGGCAGAGGGTTAGGAATGAACATGTATAACAGGTTAGCATGACTAGCAACTTAAATCTTGAAAGGTCACTTCTATCTTGAAAGGTTAGTGGAGGTTATTGAACTTTTCAAATAGTATATTCAGGTCGTTTAAGAAGTCTGAACTAACACATCAAACTAATCCTAAAAGTTTTCCAGCCTTGAAGGGAAAACACTTCTAGATAGATGGCAGCTTTTATTTGGATACTTCAAGTTGAAATTGTTTCTTTTGTTGTGACTTTTAGTTGGAAGAAACATTGAAGAATATATTCTTTTCCCCAAGGAAGAGTGGGGCTGTCATCTCAACTACTAGGAGTAATCTGGACCCATTATACGAGTGTAGTTTTGTAGCATCTTACGCCCAAGAGATCACTTTTATACATTAAACCCAGATTTAGAACCCATGTAAATGATCATTTCTTTGAATTGAAGTTAAATATCACTTTAATGTTGGCAGAGTCTCTGAGATTAAGTTGTAGGTGCTAAAAGTGGTATTATTTAATGTGTTTTGGCTTTTTGAACTTGAAAGAGGCTTTCCTGAACAAAAAGTGATATTCACTTTGCTTTTTTTACACTAAAGCCCTCTGAGGATCAGCTCTTTAGGAGCTGAAGTATAATGTGAACTTCACTTTTTCCCTATCCCCTACTTTGCTTAGTACATTTTAATGAATTTTATTCGGTTTAACAGTGTCTGGGGGAGAGAGGGGAGTGTACATCTGGTATTGCGCACCATATTGTTGCCTTCAGTGCAAGAAACAGCTTATGAACTCTATGAGCAAGTCTTTTTCCATGCAACTTCCTTTAGTTAAAATGGGAACCTCATAGATAAAAGAAGGCCTGTTTCTTACTTGCAAAATTTGTCCTTCATGTTGGCTGGGTCTGGCAAGTAGGTCAATGTTCCAAATATTAATGGTTGTTAAAACCTTTTTTACTGTGTTCCAAGCCCACAATGCCACCTTATTTTGTATTTCAGGTCTTTATTCTAAAATACAAGGGGACATCTATGGCCCCAGTACACTGAAAATATAAAGAGATCTAAAAGTGAGTGCAGATTCTGTACAAGAATCATGCAAACATGGAGTGTTTGGTTCCTTTCAATTGCCAGAGTGGTATAAAGCAGTTTTTGTGTTGATGAGGATCAGGTGCTTAATCTTTAGCATATACCCCCTAACCTTCTAGTTGTCCTGATCTGCCTTAACTCAGATTACATATTTAAATACTGTTTTGTTAAACCAAGAGGTCAAGCAATGATGGCAACCACTGATGCCAACTTAATAGAATAAATGCCTTGTCAAAATTGATAAATATTTTGCTTCTTCTTAAGCTTGTACAAATGAAATGGAAATTGAAGGTGGTGCAGAGGATGTGGCATTTCAGGAACAAGCAATTACTGACGATGGCCCTGGCCAGGAGTCAACCGCTGCATGTGTCACACACGGTAAGAATGCAAGTTTCAAAGCCTGACAAAATAGCAGTATATGTACAGTGCGCCTGTTCTTTCATTAAGGATTTGTGTAACTTCTTGTCACACTGTAAGATGAATTGTGTAGATGCCACCATCTGAATTCTTCAGTGATAGTATTGACTTTGCTTTAAAGATTGGTTCAGTGAAGCCAGACTTGAAGTTATAAAATGTCTTGAACATCTGTCTCAAAAACGTTATACTTTCAATTATGTACTTAGGGGTATTTGGTTTTTTTTCCTGAAATCTGGAAATAGAAGTTATACAAATTTCTACGCTTGTGTTTTTGTAGAAAAGGTGAGGCAATATCATGTTACTTTTTGCCATATATCTTCAGTCCCTAGATTTTCTATATGAGTCTTATGTTTGAACACCCCACAAAAAGCTTGTGGATTAACGTCTCTTGTGTGTTTTAGGGAACATATCCAAAGGCTGAGAACTCCCAGTATATTTGCTGCACAGGTTAAATTATCCACTCACTTGTTCTAGCATGAAAATGTCTTCTATATTTCTTTTGGAAGTGATTTTTTGTTAAATAGATGTTATAGTTTATAACAATAGGCCATGGCAAAACTACAAGCCATTTTTTTCCTCCTGTTCTGAATTAAGTTTTCTTTATCCCCCCTTTCCTCCTCCCCCCGCCCTTGTTGCAACTGCCTTCCCATCTGTTCTCTTGGTGGGTGGACCGCCCTTCAGAAATTGCTATTGATGCTGTGTACTAAAATGGACCACTTGATTTTTTTTATTTTTTTTTTAATATAAGACTGCAAAGGAGTGTACTTGTAAAGAGTTCTCATACCCCTTTTGAATCTCCATTTTTTATCTTTCTTATCTTTGTTCCAATATCTTGTTTCATCTCTAGAAGAATCAACAACCAAAAAAAGTATCACGTTTGCTTTGAAAACACAGAGAAGCAGGGGAAATTGTTGTAAAAAAAAAAAAAACCAAACAAACACCTTTCATACTCTGAATATAATATCAGGCTGTCCAGGATAATTTTTTTCTCACATTCTGTACTCTGAATAATGGCATATGTTGCTACACAAAACTGGAGAACTAGCTAAATCTTGGATTTTGAGAAATTATACCATGTGTCTAACACAAGCATACGGTATCAAGTACTACATATTTTACCCTTAAGTTCAAATGTTAGCTATACACCTTTCTTTGGTTCTGCTTTTACACATTTTCAGTAGAACATTACAACTTCTGATCCTTCAGCATCTTATAGGAAAGCTGGACTTGCCAATTGAAGAATGATGTCACATTTTTCAAAGTTCCCTATTAAATAAGGAAGAAGTTTCATTTAAAGGCATAAGAAAACAGCCCAAAGCCAGAGAAGCTTCTAATCAGTAAGACTGTTGTCTTCAATATTAGATATTTGATTATCCTTCAGTTCAGAAATACTCAGTCTGAAATGTCAGGCTTGTAGTGTATGACATTTGGTTTAGAACTGTTGACACTATTAAGATATATTTTCAGTGATTTGTCAAATCATTTGTCAGTCATGCCCTCCTCCCGCCCAACGTTCTCAGAGTTGGGTGAATATTTACAGGTTGGCTATAGGAGTGGGTCTTATTTTCCATAACCTGCCCTTAAGTTGTATGACTTCACCTTTTCTTTTTGGCTGTGATAGTTGGGAGTCTCCAGTCTGTCCTCCTGCAATGATGAAAAGCTCCACATCCCTATCAGAAGATTCATCTTCTGTCTTCCAAAAGGGATCATAATATTAGTCAAAGTTTTTTGTCAAAGCATTTAACGTGATTGTCTCCGAACAATTGCTCAGCACGTCCCATCTAACAGGCTGGCTGGCTGGGTAACTTTAATTCCCTGTTTCTTTTTTTAAATACATTTTTCATTTCTGTTTTCCTTAGTGTGACCTTACATTGCTTCTGTTCTGCAAAGAATTCAAAGTAATTTTTTCAGGTTTTGTATTGTGTCATCATAACTCATTACAAGTATTGAGAAGCTTTAATCTTTCTCTCTTTTTTTATAACTGTTGCTTGCCTGAAACAGTGTGTGGCACATAATTAGTGTTGATAACACTGTGCATATTTCAGCCCCAGTTATTTTAGAACAAAAAGCTAGCAGAGCTGTCCTGCTACAGTGTGTGAAAATCATCATCTTCTCACGTCTTGCCACCACAATTAAAGATTTTCTCCTTATTGGGCATATAACATGGCCCAGTCTAGTCCTGGCATCGTGTTTCCTGATCATGGCTTCTCCAGCAGCTAGCAGACTAACAGATGTTCTGTGGTCTGTGTTTTACTACAGCTATTTGCACCTGAGTAAACTCACTTTTACTTGTTGCCTTTTCATGAGTGCACGATGGAGTAGAAGTTATTTGATTACATGATACATGTAAGGGCTTTAATGACAAAAAGGTTTTGTCACATGCACACATATTGTACATGCATCATGGAAATTGTTGGATGAGACTTCTGAGCAGTCAATACTTTCAGAAGTACAAGACAAAAATCATGCATTTTTAAGGAGACCTTACAGAAATGACTTTTAAAAATGAACTTTTAAAATATTATATGTAGGATCCTGAAACAAATGTCAGATTATATAGGTGACAAGTTGATAATGTAAAGTCATTGCTAGGAACCTAGGAAACACAAGAGGAATACACAAGAATTGAATGTTGCCAGTTCATGGTTTCAGAGGTTAAATATTGATCAGTTTGTTCGTCTAACAACACTGTTAGGTAGCCTATTGAAACAGCAAGCAGCAAGTGATTGTTAAATACTGACAGGACAGTTTCATGCATAGAAAGACTCGTAGGTTTGTGAGGAGGGAAGGAATTCTTAAGCTTTTTTAAAGAAAAACCTGACAAATCATGGTTGTTTCTATTTTAAATAACATTGCCAATGGAAAGTGAATTAAATGAACCACTTTCGTACTTGGGACTAAATGCCCATAATGTAAAAGTTGGGAAGATTTTTATCTTAATGAAGACATGGTAGTATGAACACAAAAATTAGTCTTCAGAAATGGAGAGAAACAATCAAACTATAATAAAAACTGGTTGAGAAGTCAAATGAGCTTCTGAAGATGTCTTTCGGTATTAGTACCATATAATAGCTTCACAGATTTTCTAGAAGATTAAGTAATCAAATTTGATGGTGATACCAATTTAAGAAGAATTGCAAACAATAGAAGATCAAGTGAAACTGCAGTAGGACCTTGAGAATTTAGAAAATTGGGAAAATTCCAGTGGGATGATATTCAACTTGCACAGAGATGATACCAATCAAAAATGCCACATGGGAGCAAGCTGGTTGTAAGGCAAGGAATCCCTCTGGTGTAATGCATAACAAACATGAGCATTTAATGGGATACTCTTGCAAAAACAAAGAAGCAGATGCAATTCTGATCAGTCTTTACAAATGGAGGCTTACCATTTCTCAGAAATTGATGGCTTAGACCCATACGTCTACCCGTCACAGTTGATTCAGGTCCATACATCTACACTGCTTTCCTCTTGCATACTGTAACTTGCTGTCATGATCCTATATGACAAAAAGATGAGAAACTTTGATCTGCACGTTTGGGCGAGTCTTTTGTCCAGCTAGACAGTTTATGCCAACTGAGGATTTTCCCCTAGTGTTTTGTTTGTTTTTTGTCTCCTCTCCAGTAGTATTATGGAGAATATCACAGTATTATGGAGAATATTAATGCAGCTGTTGCTCACACTCCCACCATTGATACACATCTTGAACAGGGCTCCATATCCCACATATTGGTATTGGACCCTGCCCCTGAATTCCTGACCTCCCTAGGAGCCCAGCTGTCCAGATGGTGCAGCTCCATGGGCCAAATCTGGCTCTTGGACTTCATGTTTAACACCCCTGGATTAAGTGATTTGAAGTGATTTATATTTCATTGGATCTTTATTTATACTCTGAGGTTCTTGTAAGTTGTTAATCACATTGAACGTTGGGCAGGGATAACATCTTGGAAATTAACTGATTGAAAGAGTTGTAAGCTTTTGAGCCAGGTACAGACATTACACTTTTTATCAGTATAAGTGATTGGAACAGAAGTGTGGTGCACAAAACCAGTCTACACTCGTAACGGAATAGAAGCATGGTGCACACAGACTGGTTTAAAAATGGTAAAACCCGGTGTAAGATTTGCACCACCCCAAACCACCGCCAAAGGGCAAATGTGTGTTCTGTTCGCTACCAATATAAACTACGCCACTTACAGAAAACTGTAACTTAGGTTAATTTTGCCTTGGGCCTTTTCAGTGTCTGTACCTAGTCCAGTAGACAACAGGCTACCTTGTCCGATGCTATGCTGTCCTGTGTGTGTGACCTTTCACAAATCTTGTAGCATCTTATGCCCATGAGATCAGTTTTATACATTAAACCCAGATTTAGAACCTATCTAAATGAGCTTTCCTTTGAACTGAAGTTCACAATATCACGTTAATGTTAGCAGAGTCTCTGAGAGAGGACGTTTTAGGTGCTAAAAGTAGTATTAGTTGCCTGTGAAAGTTCATGCCTCGAAACTAGTTTGTTTCTAAAGTGCCTTCTGCCTCACTTCAGGATAACATGGCTGTCTCTACCCTGAATACTAAAATTGAAAAATTTGTAATGTTTTTAACATACTTTGTTACAATACATACATGGCTCAAAGGTAACGCACATTGCTGTCAGCATCCCTGTCCTCATGCTTTTGAGGAAGACAGCCTTCCTGTACTGTTGTCTGCTCTTTGCTCCCCTCCAACCACGCTAAAGCAAAAGGAAAAGTGTAAATATGCTATGAAATAGTCATTAACTTTTTTTGTTCAGTTCTATCATAATTACCAAAGTATTTATGATAAAATCTGTTTTACTGTGTATTTTGAGTTGTAAGGAAAAGAAGTCTTTGGAGATGCTCTGAAATATGGTATTAACTTCTTTGTTGTAAATGTGAAAGTGCTTACAGTATTAGAAACACTGTATGGCGCGCATAGTGACAGCTGTCATTCTAGGCACCCCAGCTCTGGTGAAAGGCCATCTATGCCCTTGGGTGTCCTGCAGCCGATGGGATCTTGCTGTATCCCTCAGATCTGCCACCCAGCTAGAATTTTACCCCTTCCCAGCTACTCCCTACTGTCCCAAGAGGAAGCTAAGCTCCTAAAAGAAACAGGAAAGAGGAGAGGTTCATCATGAAGCTGCAGAGCTCTGTTTTCTCTGCTGGAATAGACAAAGCCCCCTTCTAACCCTTTAGGCTAGGGGAGAGCGCATTGAAAATCAACTAGGCAGGAAGTGGATATGAATTACAAAAAAAGGGAGCTTCTCACAAAAGGGTAGATGCACACCTTTATAAACAACCTAAAAAAGATATAGAGTGCAAGCTTCTGTGCATCCAAGTTCACTTCATCAGACGCTATGAAAAGCTGTGAAGAATGTAGCGTATAAGAAGAAAAGAGAATACAAAATACCTAACTTCACCATTAAAAAAAAAAAAATCACACTTTTCTCTGAAATTTTTGGTCAGTGTCCATTATTGTTAGTGTGGGCCTTCCCCCTCCCAACAAAGAGACCAGAACAAGGAAATGCAAAACCAAAAATGTGCCTGGAGGCAGGGAGACTCAGTGGAAAGCTTGTAGAACTTGAATCTGTTCTGAATTTGTTTTTTTGAGAACATCTTTGACCTAACTAACTAGATAACCAGCAATAATGGGATGAAATTACCAAGTATTTCATAGTAGAGATCTAATAAATGTCTACCTTTTTTTTTTCTTTTTTTTTTTTTTACAAGTGTGTTCCTTGTTCTCCTTGATACAATTTTAATGATTAATTAGCAGTGATAGTACAAGTTTAGTGTATTTCAGTCCTAATGTTCTCATCAACATAATATCTAATAACTAGTTTGTTTATATGCTGCAGCACTGGAGAACTAGCTGTCTTTGCATCATCCTGTTGTTTAATTATTTAAGGTTTTTTGCATGGGTAGTCTGTTTTAAGCCTTTTCATCCAGAAAGCACATTGCTCTAAGATCTCAAGATTTGGGGCTACCCTGGGTGACGGTGAGTTTCACTGTCAAAGCCTTGTGCTAAAGCCTTCTCAACACTAGAAAGACATAATATCTAATAACTAGTTTGTTTATATGCTGCAGCACTGGAGAACTAGCTGTCTTTGCATCATCCTGTTGTTTAATTATTTAAGGTTTTTTGCATGGGTAGTCTGTTTTAAGCCTTTTCATCCAGAAAGCACATTGCTCTAAGATCTCAAGATTTGGGGCTACCCTGGGTGCCTACTAGAAAGGATTTGCTAGTATAGTAATACTGGGAAACCCAACTAATAAAAGTCCTGATGTATACTGACAAGTTGATTTGCAGTCTAACCTCAGCTCCCATTTCCTGAACAAAACAAGCCATACAAGCAAAAGGATTTTTCTCTCAGTGTAAAACTGTGTGTACACTAGGCCTTTTGCTGGTATAGCTTTGTCAGGTATGGGTGGGATTATTTTTTCCATACTCATAACTGTGCTGGTTAAAGTTTAAGTGCATGTGTGGCCTGAGAACAGTCCGCCTGTGACCATTTAACAGCTTAGTTAGCTGTTCTTTGGGAGACAAATGTTGTAATGTTCAAATGCCTTCCACTTCTTTTAAATATCGAAAATTGCTTCATGGCTGATGTTTTCATATGAATCTCTAATGTTATTTTCTTCTTTAGTTATAGACATATCACAGGATGAAAAGACTGTTGAACTGGAAAAGGGAGTTCCTGATCAGGTTGATATAGCTGAAATGGAAACATCTCCTAAAAGAACACCGACACCAGCACCTGACAACAGTCAAAGTGAGCAAATGATGGAAGTGACAGAGAGTGCTCAAGCTGTAACGCAGCAGGAGTCAGACACTCAAGTAGAAGAGAAACAACTATTACAGCAAGATGCTGAGATGTCAGGAATATCCACTGAGGAATCTCAGCCTCCACCTTCAGCACCTGAGGCCATAACTACAGCACCAGAAACCTTAGAGCCTGTGAATAAGGAGGAAACTGCCTTTAAGGTGGTAGAACAATTGGAGACAATAAGAGTGCAAGACGATGTAGAAAAGGGAGAAACCTGTGAAAGCTCTGAAACGCCAGCTGTTCACTTGGAAGTGGAAACTGCTCCTGCAAATGAAAATTGTGCAAAAAATAGTTCACCACTAGCAGGCAAACCCATTAAATCACCAGCTGAGACATGCTCCTCATTTCCATCATCAATTGGTATAAGCAAGACAAGTGTGTCTTCCTCTCCAGCAGTGTCATTAGACTTGCATACTGTACACGATGTGATGCACAGTCAGACTCCAGCACTGATTTCATCTGCTGGATGTGCTCTCCCAGCAACTTACGTATCTGTCACTCCGAAAATTGGCATGGGGAAACCAGCTATTACCAAAAGAAAGTTTTCTCCTGGGAGACCCAGATCAAGACAGGTAAGCATGTTATTTTATTAAAGCAGATAAGCCAGGCACGTTGACTTTGAGTAAGCTGCGTTTTGGGTAGCATTAATACATATGTGGTTATATTAAAAATAAATGGATTTGTTTTGGAGAACATCCTGTGTACATATCTTGCATTATAAATTGTGTATACAGTTTAGTTTTAAACATCTGTAATTTTAAAAACACTTGCCTTGAGAGACAGGGTAACTTCAGGTTGAATAACCAAAGCTCAGATGTGGCAGAGTTCGTTCTTTAATGGGCAGTGTTGGGACATCATTTGAGCATTGGGCTAAACTAGAAACCTTATCTGAACCTCAAATAAAATATTAAAGGCACAGAAGTGCAAACATCCCTGACATTGGACAGAGATTTCAGATTATGGCAAATGGTTTAATGGTTTTTCGCTTTCGCAGATGTCTGCTAGGAATGATTTGGCATGACTTGTAGTTTTGACTTTAGGTTTATTTGATCTCAGAAGATCTAGTTCATAGCCTGTTGAATCACCTGTCTTCCAAATGAGTGGTTTGAAAACTAATCGTTTACACATCTTTTAATTTAATCATTGCAAAACTTGACTTGTTAAACTTGTACGTCATTACTCTTTAGTATAGCAAACTTGTCCACAATATTTTATTTAATACTTATTTAGTAATGGAAGAATTCTAAAAAAAAAAATACAAGCTGCTGCTTTGTTATTCAAAAGCTCAGTGTAAACCTATTTTAAAGGTTTAAGAGGTGAGAAGCAGTGTTCTCCAAGGATCTAAAATCCTAGATTTATTTACTGTTCTACAATAAAGGCAACAAACTGCATATAAGATAATTCAACCCACTGGGACTTGGCATTTTCCTCAATTATTTTTCTTGTATACAAGAATGTTGTGAAACTGGCTAAAAAGATACAGTAATTCAAAAGCATACCATTAAACTCCTGGGAAAACATTGCATACTTACTCCTGCTCCTTTGTTTTGAAGTATTTAAGAAGACAGTTCCCCTGCTTTATAATTTTCTAAGTATTGCTAGTACTTTCATGTCTTTAAATTATTTGTATGTTTCTGTTTAAGTTTATTTCTTAGTTCCGTTATGTAATTAAAAAAAAAAGTCTAGTGCCATTTTGAACTTCGACTTTTTCTGAAGTAACTTCTTTGCTTTGTGATCCAGTAAATGTAATGTTGGTTACTAACACTGCTGCCCCCATAATTCACAGCGGCAGAGCTGTACCACAGCTCTGGTCATAAAGTTACTTCGCATCAGCTGCTGCAGAGCCCACAAAGGGGAGCATAAAGGACAGCCCCACATTGATAAATGGCTCATGGAAACATGAAATAATTTTTTCTGAATGTTAGTATAATCACATAAAACTGTTCCTATTTCTTAAGACTTACAGCGCATTTATTATGAAAACAAATAAGTGTGCAACTTTAAAAAGCAACAAAAAGCCCTGGATGTTATGCTTCCTACTGTTGACTCCTCTTTATAAATAAGCAGGTCAAGTTATGATGGCCGTTGAGGCTAGTGCAAGCAGACTCTTAGCTCTAACGTTGTATTAACATTTGCTTGTACGTCCAGGGTGAGAGTCTGTTCCACCTATTTAGCAGCTAAATGCAATTCTATTCCATCCTGCCCAGTTCCTTTAAAAACCTTTAATGCAAAAAAGGTAAGTAGGTCTTCCTCCTCCTCTTCCTCTTCCTCCTCACAGCCTTTAGTGTTGTAATCTAAAAGCTAAGTTAGACAAAAAGGTTATTTTTTTTCTGGGGCTAATGAATAGTGCAGTAGGATTACATTTAAATGTCTAATAGGTGAAACGGAGCTTGGCCCTCAATTTTCACGGTATTTTTAAAACAGGAAGAAGAAAAGCCTGTATATGTTTTGGAATAAGTGTTTTGAGGTCCTTCATGATATCAGAATATACTAATGCTCTGAGGTGTAGTGGTGTAGGATCAGAAAATCTAGCACACAATTAATGATTTCATGTCTAACAATTGAAGTAACTCAGGTGTTCTTGCTTTTGTGTCAGATATATGGATTTGCCAGGCAAACGTTTCCCATAGCTTCCACTGAGTTGTCAAGAAAAATAGACCAGTTGCATAGTATGAGTCTTTTGCTCAGTTGGGGTTTCTTTTGCTCATTTCCCTCCCAATTTTTTAACAGGGACAGGAACTAATGCCCTAATCTAAAGTTAATTTAAATTAATGAAAAGACTCCCACTGATGTCTTTGTTCCAAATACATACTAAATTGAAACTTGCTTGCTTCCAGTTGTAATTTCATTGTAAGAAAAATATATGCAAACTTTTTGGTCCCAATTCTCAGGTCCTCAATTATTTTTCTTTTGTTTTTCAGCCCTTACTCAGGCAAACTTGTAATGAAGTCGGGGAAAAATTGCCTCAGTAAAGACTGAATAGAAAATAAATAAGAATCTCTGGATACTTGATTAAAATCTTCATTAAAAGTAAACATAACTGTCCTCTGCCTTTATTCTGTTGGTTTTGTTTACATGGAGGTTATCTCATGTTTGTATTCTTCCTCAGTTCTTCTTTTTGTTATATTATTTACTTGAATGTTACACTTTGAATGTGTGATTTTTTTTGGGCTCAGTAGAAGAGATACCTATCTTTTGAGCAAAGGGAATTGCTGCCTGTGGTTAATGTTTTCTAAAGATAGTTTCATCATTAGAACCATACTTCCTACGAGACTAGCAATTCAGTGTTTATCATCCTGTGATTATTGCAAGCCATTGTATACTACAGTATGTCGCTGTATGTACATGTATCTGCATACCCTTGAGACAGTGCAGAAACTGTCCCCAGTGAGTATTCTGAATTTTACAACATCAGCTTCCTAGTCTCCTCCTTTGGCTGAGGGACTGAGACCTTGGGAATGAGGGTCTGTAGAGGATACTAGCTTTTAGAAAAGTCCAATTACAGGTAAGCAGTTTCCCTTTTGAGCAGTGTATAAACAAACAGACAATCCCCATTGGGTAAGTAGTGTATTTTAAAAATTTTCAGTGTGTGGACTCCTCCTAGAAAATGTCTTGAATCCATTAACCAGCAAGAGTCAACATTATTAGAGAAATGTTATACTTGTGGCAAGTCAGTCACTGTGGATCACAGTAGTAATCTCTGAAGAAATGTCATTAATGCCTAAGAATGAACACACACACACACACACACACACACACACACACACATACTCTCTCTCTCTCTCTCCCCCCTCTTCTGTTTTATTATCTTAACTCTTTTAAAATTGGAGTATACATATAGTGATCTTTTATGTTCATCCCAGTTCAGAAGGCAGAAGCCAACATTTCTCTCTTCTACCAAACAAGACCTTCTCTCTGTTCTACTTTCTGTACAAACAACCTATTCAGCCTTTTTTTGGAAATTGGTTCACATATTACGGAGAGGCTGGAGTGATGCCATAGTCATAATTCTCATTTTGATGCATTCTCATGCCTAACCTGAGGAAAACTATATATCATTTCATGTGTTGCTTTCTGCCAGAGGATCAATTATTTTGGAAAAAAAGATGCAAGGTAATATATATTGTTCTCTAGAAATGAATTTGAAAATTTACTTCACTTCTCAGCAAATATTGCACCTCTGCAGATGGTTGGGCCAGATGACACTCGAGCTCCTTTCCAACCCTAATATCCACAGACCCTTTACCGTGGGTTTTGCAGAGGTGTCATAAAGCTCAAGCTTGCAGTTTGGGCTACAACCAGACTTGTCCATCACAGGCAGCGAGGGGAAGCCCTATCTCCTGAAGTTCCTTCAAGTTGCGTTTTTCCCTGCCTCCCTGCCTGGCCACACCTCTGCTGCAAAGGCTTTTCTGAGGGACTTTCCAAGCTTCGTTTCACAGTTCTTGGACTAATGACTTACCTGTCTGATCCCCAGAAATGCATCATGGCTGCATTTGCCTCTTCAGAAGATTGCCCTTCCTTTCTCCACTTCCTTTGAGGCATGAGCAATAGCTGCAGGCTTTGGGGGGGAACTGAGACGAGAAAGCCAAAGGAAAAAGCCGAGTGCAGTTTCCCCTCACAACCCAGCCCGGGCAGGAAAGGAGCAAGACCCAAGTGGAGAGGTCACATCTGCTCGGCTAGATGCAGGCCATGCCAGGCAACGTCTTTTTGCCTTTTCTGTCCACAGCAGGAAAGAGGGCAAGAACAGGCTCTCAGGCAGCAAGCTGTCCCCTCCCAATATCCCAGAAGAGTACCAGATGAAATATCACACTTGAGTCCCTATCCTCCACATAAATAGTCATGCCTTGTAACTGCACCGCTCAAACATTTCCTCTTCTTCCTCTGATTTATGTTAGATCTCTGATTTAGTTAGTTGATCAAGGTGCATATCTACCCTGCCTTCCGCCTAACTTCAGACGGATGCAGCTAACTACCTCTCCCTCCTCTTCTTCTGGGGTCTCACTCCTCTTTTGGCCCCTGTGCGTTGCAGAGGCACAGCACTAAATGGCGCACAAACACTGCCGATCCCAAAGAGCGTACAGTAAGGAGCTGTTTTCTGTTTTCTGTTTCTGTAGTTTTCAGCTCCTAGTTTTCTTGGAGTGCAACATATCAGATTAATCCAGAAAAGGCTGCACCATAGGCACATGCTGATTCTTCTGGGCAAGCTTATACCATCCCTTCCCTGCCCATAATGAATTATTCCTCCTTGAAACAAGAATGTCAGGAGCCCAAATAAGAGTCAGGGACTCCAGGAGTAGAATATAGTTTAAAAAATAAATTGCCACCAGATGGACTGTCAGGGCAAGAGTGCACACTATGCTTAGGAGGTCTGCAGCTGTCTGAGACGAGCTGTAGCTATGCTAGAAAGGTAAAACATGGATTTCTTTCCAAATCCAAAAGATAGGGAAGTTTTAGGCAGCCCTCCTACCTGCCACTGTGGTTGTCCATGCCTTCATATCCAAGTGATGGTTCCCAGCTTCTAATGCAGGTTATTGTCCCTCACCAACACTTTCACTGCCTTGTGCTACTTGCTGGAATCAGGGGAGAGGGACAGCACCCAGATGTGGAACAACTGGCAAAAGTAAGAAGCCTCTGAGGCTTTCATTTCTTACTTTCAAGTGTAGCCTCCATTTTCTAAAGCACTAGTCAAATTTGAATCTTATATGCCTGCTGAAGCCATGGTTTTCAGAGGCTTTTCAAGCAAGCAAATAACTGTGTTCTGACACCCTAAGTACTTTCACAAACAGTGCTAATGTTGGGTAGGCAAGTATGGCGGTACTTAATCTGAATATTACCTGCTAAAAAGAAAAATTATTCCATCAGGGAGAAATGCAAAATTTAAAATCTGCAGATGCCCCAACACAATGGAAACATTTTTTTTCAAGTGGCTGCTAAAATGGTGTCTAGTTGTCTTGTGAGTCAGCACCCTGCACAGCTGATTTTTGCCAATTCCCAACCATGGCTGATGGCAATCTTCTTTTTAATTTAAACTTTAACAGAAACAAGCTCTGTTTTAAAAGAGCTGCATGCTTCGAAATCAGCAACACCCAACTGCTAGAGGAAGTTGAGGGAGGCAGGGCGTGTAGAGGGGTGCATACGTTGTGTTCCCCCTCCTTTGCATAGCTGTCTCAGCGGCAGCTGCAATAATTTCTACTTCCCCTGGTTGTGGGGTGGGGCTAGGGAAGATGGAGGAAAGAGAGAGGAGCAGCTGCAAGCACAGATATGGGACTTTGGTCCTTGAGACCAGGCTTTGAGAAACCAATTCCCAGCTATCTGAGGAAGCTTGCTGGAAAACTGAGGCTATTCAGAGTCAGCAGAAAACTCAACAATAGCCTGACTGCTGCTGGACATTTTAGAAGGTAGTACTGACCACATGGTAAACTGAAGCAATCCATGTAGTTCAACAAAAGAAAATGCATAGAAAAAATGCAGGTTCAGTAGTAGGGCTGTGCAAAGCTTTGGTAGCCAATTTGATTTGGAGATTTGGCCTGATTCGGGGACCGAACCTCCAAATCTGAATCGAGATGGGAGACCACTTAAAAGCTCCAGATCGATTCGAAGTGTCCAAATCGATTCAGAAAAAGATTCAGAAAAGATTTGGCCATAGACTAAAGAGGCAGCTGACACAGCTGCCTCCAGCTGGTAAGTCTCTTGGGGCTGGGGG
>NW_005841968.1:2011541-2025553 GCF_000455745.1 Alligator sinensis | reverse complement strand
ACAAGTTGCAGGCACGGCAGTGCTGGGAGCAGGGGTTCTGCCCTGCTGCCGCATGCCCAGCCAGGGTGGGGGGAGTAGGGACGTGGGTGCCGCTCACTCCAGGCAACAGGAGGAAAGCAGCAGCTGGGCATAGCTCCCAGCGCTGCAGCGCCTGCATCCTGCACCCCTCTGTGCCAGCTGACAAACAGCAGCAGGGCAGAGCCCTCGCATCTCACACCCCTCCGTGCTGGCTGGGGCTGAGGCTGGGGCAAGCTGCTCAGCTGGGGTGAGGGGCGTGTTACTCAGGAAGGGGGGGTGTCGCTGTATGTGGGCATGACAGCATTGTGAGCAGGGGCTCTGCCCTGCTGCTGCTTGCCCGGCTGGCATGTTGGGGTGGGGCGCAAAGCAGGCACGGCTTGCTCTGGGCGGAAGGGGACAAGTTGCAGCAGGGCATAGCCCCCACTCCCAGCACTGCCGCGCCTGCATCACTGCTGGGAGCAGGGGCTCTGCCCTGCCGCCTCTTGCCAGCCGGCGTGCAGGGTACCAGGATGCGGATGCGGCAGCGCTGGGAGCGGGGCCTCTGCCCTGCCGCCACTTGCCAGCCATTGCAAAGGGACATGGGATGCGGATGCAGATGTGACAGCACTGGGAGCGGGGGCTCTGCCCTGCTGCCACTTGCCCCCTTCTACCTGGAGTGAGCCACACCCGCATCCCCCCGCCCCAGCTGGGCATGTGGCAGCAGGGCAGGACACCCACTCCCAGGGCTGCCGCGCCTGCATCTTGCGCCCCCCTGCAACAGCTGGGCAGCTTGTCCCAGCCTCAATCCCTCCCTCCCCTATGCTCCTTCCCTCCCCACAGCCCCAACAGACTTACCAGCTGGAGGCAGCTGTGTCAGCTGCCTATTTAGTCTATGGCCGAATCTCCGAAGCGGTGCCAAATCTTTCAGGTCTGATTCAACCAGATCAAATCAGGACAGTGATTCAAATCTCCAAATTGAATCACTGACCTCCAAATCTGCCAAATCTGAAGTGAATACTTGCTGCTTCGCACGTGCCTTGTCAATAGCCGCACTATATTGCCTCAAAACTTTCTGCAAATGTCCCAAGCAGCCTTGTCTGGAGTTTAGATTTCTGGTTGGTGCTAGGGTTCCTCAGTTTAGGAGTAAAAGGTCCTGCATATGGTTTTGCTCAGATGAGGTCACTGGATGCTTTCCTTTGAGAAGCACCAGATGGAAGTCTCCAAGAATATCAAGTTCACCTTGGTCTTGGAAAGACAATGATGTGACAAAAATCATCCTTCATCTACTACGTATCCCGGTTCCCTCTCTCTCCTGCTTCTACCTTCAGAGAACTAGGAGCCAACAGAGCAGGGTCCTAAGTGTCTCAAGAAAGTTAAGGAAGCTTGACTTTAAAGCATTTCCATTTTACAAACCTTATACGGTTTTTGTTTTGTAGGTAGATGGCAAGCTTTTCCCCCACAACTTCTATCATTTATCATTTAACTTGTCATATATTCCCAAAGGTCTCACTCCAGCATCATAGTAACAATACTATTGGCTTTGAGAGAGAAAAGACTCGCTCATTTTCTTCCTCCCAGACCATTTTTCCTATCAGGACTGTGCAAAGAGAAAACTGATGCAAATATGGTGATACGGTTCCTACAGTATCCTTTTCAGGACAAACACAGATACCTGGTGCCAGGGAAGTTAATTATAGGCTAGGGTTAAGGATATATGTATGCAACTGTGGGTACAAAGCCTCATCTCTGAAATATGTTAACAGTGAGTGAAGATGGCCATAATGGGGAAACCAAGTAGTGTCAGAGAAACAGAAATCTAATTTTGTTGAAGCCTTTTGGGAATTCTCATCTCATACATAGGCATGCTTCAGTGATACAGAGCTCATATGATACCTGTCAAGTAATTCCATATATTCCATCAGTGTATCATCTCTGCGACTGGCAGAAACATAGCTCCAGTTGCATATCGTCTGCTCCCACAAATGGTGAATGCAGAGAATCAAATGTTGCTTTTGGGGGGGGTTTATGGGGGGGTCGTTGTTTATTCTTTTTTCTTTCTTTCTTCAGAGGAATATTCAGTTTTGTTCAGGGAATGACTGTAAGGGGCAGGTAGCAATTTACTGGGGCCTCAGAGCCAGTGAGGCTGAATAGCAGACTTGCTCTAGTTGTGACAGAGTACAGGAGCAGGATATAATGGTTTGGAAAGGTATGACCAGCTTAGTCCCAGAGAGAAATTCTCCTGTCCTACCCATGTCCTACCTGTCTCCGTACATTGCCAAACAAATGCATTGTCAAAACCAAGGAAGCAGAAATCAAATTAGAAGAGTAGCTCTTTTGCCCAGAGAAATATTTTGTTCATTGTACATCAATATGATGGGCTGATGTTCAACTTTTTTGTATCTAGAAATAGTAAAGTTTCTTGCAGACTCCATATCAGTACCTGGGATATGAGCTCGTGGATGGCATCTTGAAAAGCCGAGCAAATTCCTTGCATGCTTCCTCCCATCCCCTGCTCCTGGAGATAATACAAAAGAAGATAGGAATGGGA
This sequence comes from Alligator sinensis, assembly GCF_000455745.1. NCBI lineage: Eukaryota > Metazoa > Chordata > Crocodylia > Alligatoridae > Alligator > Alligator sinensis. The sequence goes on along the minus strand of NW_005841968.1, from coordinate 2,023,008 downwards.
GAGTAGCAGTGACACTCTTTCTGCTACAGGAGGCTAGGACTTCCAAGCTGGATTGCTTTGGGAAGTTTTCTATTACAACACGAGTCCTCTGTGCAGGCCTGGACAGATTTAAAATAGACACCGCATTAGCTGATACACTTTCCTTTCTTGTGGTCTTCTCCATTTGTTAGTGCCCAAGAAAAGATAGAGGACATATTTATGTATAGCCTACCTTTTGAATGATTGTATTTCAGGGATGATCCAGGTTCATTCTAGGCAGTGCTATGAAATCCCATCATAAGGATAGGAAAATTTATCGGTGATTTCCTGCCTCCCCCATTCAGTAAAGGACCCATACTTCCCCTGATGTTCTTGTTGCTGGCGTACTTGTAGAAACCCGTCTTGTTACTCTTCATCTCCCTCACTAGCTGCAATTCCAACTGCACTTTGACCTTCCTGATTTCATCCCTGCATGTCTGAGCAATACTCTTACATTCCTCCCTAGTCATTTGTCCACGTTTCCACTTCTTGTAAGCTTCCTTTTTGTGTTTAGCTCACTAAAGAGTTCCCTGTTAAGCCAAGTTAGTCTTCTGCCATACCTGCTAGTCATGTTGTGCATCAGGATGGTTCATTCCTGGACCCTCACTAAGGCTTCTTTAAAATACAGCCAGCTCTCCTGGACTCCTTTCCCCCTCAGACTGGCCTCCAAGGGGATCCTACCCATCAGTACCCTGAGTGAGTCAGTCCTACCCCCTTGTTCCTCCTGCTGTGATGTGCATTACATTCAAATTATGATAACATACTCTCTAACCAACAGAGCTATAGACTCTCACCAGTGTAGACTCTTAACTCTTAGCATTACGCTAAGGTAGGCACAGCTCTGCCTGGAAAAATGGTCCTCCAAGCAATATAACTTCTGTTTCTGGAGTCAATTCAGTGTGTACCAGCAGAAGAACTTTTTTTGTTGCATCTCCACCGGTGGGGTTTGTTAGGTTAGTTCTACTGTTTTATTGTTTAAGTATAGACAAGCCCATAGATTTTTGCAGTCGGCCCCCTGGAAAAATGTCTCCATCCATATAACTCAGCTTCTGATTAGCCTGGCATATGGCATAGTCCCTTTGGCAGTCTTCTCTTCTTCCCTCTATCTTACTCCATAAAGAAGCTTAATTGCTTTTTACAAGCATCCTGAATGAACGTTGGCTAGCACACACATCAGCCTCAGCAAGGTCTTTGGTTTCCTGTGGATCAAAGACGCGCCTGCTGTTGGTCACCAGTACTCAACAATATAACAATATTCATCGGGATAACTATGCAGTGTCTCTTCTGTATCATATAAAGATAATTCACCTGTACCTGTCAATATAGGAAAGGAGGCAGGAATATAGAAATACAGACCCTCATCATTTTTTTGTAATAGCTTATTCTTTTCTGCAGTGATTTTTAAAGAATCTTAACACCAGCTTAATGACATTTTTCTACGAATGTGCCTATCACAAAGCAGTTATTTGCCACAGGAAAAAATCAGGGTTAACCTTACTCAGAAGAATGTGGTTTGGATAATACTTGAGAATATTCTTTGTATGGATCATAAGTCATTTTCACAACAGCATTATGCATTGGAGAGAGAAATTATCTATGGAACATAATGCGCATATGAAATCAATGAACATGCATCATTACAGCACACCCTCCATTCTAGCACTAATGGATAAAAGCAATTTAGAGTAGCTTGTGAAAGGGGTTATAGTGTAGAAAATTATAACAAATGGAGTATTTGCTTCTGTTTTTTAACATGAGGATCGGTAGGAGCATTAAATACAAAGTACTGTATTTAGTTAAAATTAAAATACAGAAATGATATTTTCTGTTACCTGGGCAGCGAGGCAGCAATTTAAGTGATTCTTTCAGGTGTTTTTTGTGTGTTTTAATGCTTTTTTTAACCACTTGTAAAGTACAAAGTAATTTTCACAACCAATTTTGCATTGTTTTCTCAACTATATTTGGATCTGGTCACTCTGTAGCTTACTTCACTTTTCTATATTTTTTTTGTGATTTATTTTTCCAGTAATTTTAATATGATTTCTAGCATGGGTGGATCTAGGATTTTGCAAAGGGGCTATAGATGGTGTGGTGCATGTTCACATGCAATAACACACACATTTCTTCTGTTAAAAAGATACTAGATGCTTTCCCAATACATTAGGGGCATAGGGCTTATTCAGTTAAGATCCAATCAAAACAAATATAACTGGGCTTGTGGGGGCCTGACTGCCAGCTCCAGGGTGGAACAAGCACCCGGTGCCAGGGGGTACAATGGTTAGCCCGTACCTTGGTTATGGATAGAGTTGCTTCCTGCATCCCAATGTGTGGGCCTAGACACTCTACAATGCTTCAGAGTGCCCCTTGCTGCCCTTTATGCTTTGTCCCCTGCAGCCCCCCAAACCCACTGCAGATCCCCCCCCCGCCCCCCACTAACCATCTTGTTCCCAACAACCCTCACACCCCATTTCACCCATGTGGCCCCCACTGCTCCTCTCTGATGCATACCCTGTCAGTCCCTCACCCCTATAACACCCCAGGCCCTGGCTCCCTTCCCCTTGCCCAGAGCCCACAAGGAGTTTCCTGGGGGGACCAAGTAACATCGGGGGAGGCATTTTGTGGTTCTGGGTGGGGGAAAGAGGTTCTTTCATCCAAACAGTTGGGTTTGGGGGAAAGATTCACTCCAGCCACTTACAGCACCCCTACCCAGGGTGACCAACCCCTTTAGATCCACCAATGCCCAGCCTTGTGCTGCCCTGGTTGCATCACTGGTTCAGTTTCCATCACCTGTTGCAATGAAGAACTCAGGAGAGGTTCACTTATCTCTCCACCTCACCTTTGCAATTCCCTCCTATCTCTGAGTGATGCCCCACTGAACAATTTAGCCTACTTTTAGCCCTGCCCCTACCCTCCTTGACTTTTATTTGTTGTGGATTCAAAGCCACCTGGTACAGATTCATAGGACCCACCTTTATTGGACATGCTGGGGAGTGAGCTGAGAAACCTTACGAGGCATAGAAAGCAAACAGGATAGTGGTAAAAGAAAGGATAACTTGATTAGTGGAAGATGGAGGATTGTTAACACCCATGAAGTGAAAAGATTAGCTGGAATCAAGTAGAAAACGAGCTACAAAGTCATCTGAGGGGAGACCCTCCCCCCCATCTAAGTACTAAGATCTGCAAGGGAGCAAAGCTCTGTGGTTGGTTCTGGTGTGTGTTTTCTCTTGGATGTTATGGTCTTAATTATCTTTGGTTACATTGGAAAGGTGCTGATGCATGTCAACATGAGAACTGGGGTTAGAGGTGTTTGAGAAGAAGGGGATGTTATGATGACTTTCATTGTTGTTGTTTTATTTTTAATGCAAGGAAAGTTAGACTTGGAAAAGTGTTAAGTTATATTAGCTTTCGTGTATATCTTTTTCTCTGCTACAAACTTGAAATATTAGAAGACTATATGAAGTTTTTATTAAATATTGAAATGAGAGGGAAACATGTTTTGTTTATGTTCATTTCTGGTTGTAATATATTTCATAAAGAAGGCATTCGCTTGCTAAACACAGCCACTGGTGATTTAGTAAGATCTCCTGACCTTTGTTGACATTTTGCTTCCTTTTGTTGTAATTTAGTTGCAGCTGTGCTGTTCAGATCTGAGGACTCAAGAATATGATGGAGAAGTAGGACTTCCTGTTTATTTCAAAGTACATAATTATTACCATAGTTTTGATATAAGTGAACTGAATAGAACTTTTTCTCCAGTGTCATGCTGTAATGGGCATTAATTAAAAGCTAAAACATAATTAATGCATCTCTTTGATGTAATTCATTTGTTCGTGTAACTGTGCAAGTGTGTGTTTTTTAATTAAGTTTATCTGACAAAGAATTCAAATATGTTTCTGATCTACAATAAAACTTGTATTCAGTTGGAAATTTAATCTAAAACAATGTGGTTCATGAATCTTATATAATACATTTTGTTTTGGAAGACTGATATTTCATATTCAGATTTAATTTTCTACTAGTTTTTAAACCTGTTTGAATATGATTAATCACAAAAGAGCACTCTTTAAAGACAAATGTTGTTAATATATTCCAAATAGGACCAAGCAGTTAAAGGCGTTTTAAGAGTAGCTTCATGTAATTTTTTGAGATATTTGGGTTTTGACCCTCAACTACTACTTTCTCTCTCGTATGAACACAGGAATTTGATAAGCAATTTCCATCACTTTGTTATGGATCAAGAATAATTACCTAATACAAGTAATGACTGTCAGGAATAACAATTAACATTCCAAAAAAGTAAAAATTAATTTTCCAAAACAATCTTAATCATACCCAAACTGGAAGGTACTGCTCTATTGTTTTTTGGATGCTTAAAAAAAGGCTGCATAATAACAAGTGTTAAACTCTACATTAGTACTTATCTGCTAACATAACCCCTGACAGTCGTTGTATTTTAGCATAAAGAGTTTACATTTCCATAGCAGTCTTTCTATTTTCATTAAGTTTAATGGGAGCTATTATAGACCCAAGGCAATTTAAATTCTTTTTCAAGGAGACTCCACACAGTGTAGAGTTTACCTGACTTTTTTACTGTTACTGTTATTTCTGGTAGAGGGATGTTTTCTTTTTCTTTTATCACTATAGTTATACCAGTAGAAATCCTGAGTATGGGCCCAGTTATGGCATAGAGATGCCTTATAATATAGTATATGTTACTCTTCTCATACAGGAATAGCTATACCACTGTAAAAGATACTGGCACAGTTATTTATGTACCACTTCTATGTGTAGACAAGCCCTGAGATAAGTGGAGGTAATAGGCTCCTGAATTTAAATTAAACTTTCCCATAGTGCATCATTTGGGTTGAATTTCTCTCCATTCATTTAAAAACCCAGGATGATTTGTGAAGCCAACTTTTTTTTCCTGTATATTGTCACATAGGCCAATATTCTGTACACACTTCTGCCCATGGGCCATTTTATATATGTGAAGTCAGGACTACTAAAATGCTTAATGTTACTCCATGCTTGGACTGGGATTTAAATTGAATTACTTCAGCATATAGCGCTTTGGAAATTAAAACAATAAGTTTCTTTAATATGTTTTACTCTTCCTCTTAGACTATGGGGGGCAGGAGTGCTTTGGTTGTTCATTTTTTACTTCCAAAGAACTAATAGGAAGAATAATCTATCGCTCTTTAGGCACGCTGGGCATTTATACACATGCTTGGGAGTGGGGGTAGAGTGAGGGGGCTGTCTAATTAGAGCAGCTCTGAGAGCCACTGTAATTAAAGTGCCCAGAGCGTCTCATGTATCAGCGTCCCCGCGCGTCAAAATGGTGGCGGGGGAGCTTTATCTAAAGCTTGTCGAACAGCCTTTAAAGTTCCCTCATCTCCATTTTGAAGCGCGGAGACGCTGATGCACGAAACGCAGGAGGCTGCTGGACCATGGCGATTGCCACGCTCCAGCAGACTCGATTAATCAAGTCTGCTTCGACATGCTGGAATTCCAGCGCATCGAAGCAGCCTCCCTGCTCGTGTATAGGCACCCACTAATCTAAACCTTTTGGACTGAATTCAAGGTAAAACTTGAGTTGTCTACTTTCATGCTTCTACTTGTCATGAGGAAGTATTTTCTTAACTGTTTGTATTTATCCTTTTCATTAATGTCTGTTTAATTTTCCTTTGTATTACGTGCATCTCAGCTTATGTGGTGTTGTAGTTGTCAATAGTTTTAGACTGAGAAGGCAATGCGAACCACCTGCACTGTCAAAGCTGGAACTTGAGGTGTAGCGATGAAAGCCTTTTGGTGACCTGGAATAGTCTGTTTGGCTTGACACTCCAAATCCTAGGGTGCCTATACATGTACTTGGGGTGAGGAGGGAGGGAGCATTTTAATTAGAGCAGTTCCCGGAGAGTCAATCTAATTAAAATGCCGCAGTGTCGCGTGTATTAAGCCTCCACGTGTTTTAACATGGCCTTGGGATGCTTTAACTAAAGCTCATTTGACTAGCTTTAGTTAAAGCAGCTCAGCAGCCATTTTTAAACTCACAAGGGCTTATATACATGACACTGAAAAAATTCTAGGACATTCTAGTTAGAACATGGAGCATGTGTATAGGCACCCTTATTGTGTTGTTATAAGCACTGCCTATGACTTGCTTCTATTAATCAACCCTCTCTTTTTCCTCATGTTGTCAGGTAGCTTTTTTTAAGTCATCTTGCACACCTTTTAATGTCACTGGTGTTTGAAATCTATGCTAGAGAAAATTTTAACAGCAGTTTGCAGTTCTCCCCTGATATGAACTAGTTTAGCAATAAAATAAATATAGGAGAAATTGCTTATGCCTGCATGTGCTTTGCTTTTCAGAAATTTTTCGTTGCTTGCTTTAATTTTTTTTTATGTTGCTGAGTTTTATACATCTATTTTCTCACCTGCCGTATATCCTAGGGGGCTTGGAGTACCAATAATACAGTGAGCCCACCTTCCTGGTCCCCAGACATTTCAGAAGGTCGGGACATTTTTAAATCCAGACAGCTTCCTGGCAGTGCCATTTGGAGCATCAAAGTGGTAAATAATTTGTATTTATATTCATGTATCCATTGCTATCTTTCTGCTGTAGAGGCTACTAATGAAAATTATATATAATCAACCAAACTAATCTATTTTATTGCTCTTTAACGTTTAAGAAAAAGCTAAATCTCTGGAGTTTTCAGCTTAGAAATATAAACTTTCCAGAGCACATACAGAATGAGATGGCATTGCGTAAATTTTGAATTTTATACAGAAAAATAATTTGCATTACCCATTTTTTTGATTTAACTGTTTAACACTAAATAACTGTCAAAGATGTTGCTTGACAAAGGAAGTCCTCTTATCGTTAGGAGTAAGGAGAGCCAGATTCTTAAAAGCATTGCGTTCTAGGCTGTTACAAAGGTTTGCTGCTGTGGAGACATCTTACACAAGGAATCCACAGCGACAGAGCATTTAGGTTTGAGAAAAGCTACTTGTACGTCGTCATAGGTGGAGTGAGGCTGCTGCCCCAGTGATAGCTGCCATCAAAGAAATATAACGCTAAATTGAATTATTACAGCATTAAAAAAGGGGAGAAGAAAATTCATGCTAAAATGTAAAACCATAAGTAGGTTGCTGTTGATTTAAACTGATTTATTTTCACCTTTAACACTCATGCTAATTTGTTTATTTTAATTTGTTATTAGCTTAGCTTTTGCTGCTTTAACATTAATTTTCAACATAATGTCTAGCATTAACATTTATACAGTTTTGTGCTGTTCCTGTTACATTGTCAGTCATGTGAAAATAACCCAATTGATTATGTCATCCCAAATGCAAAAAGTCAGTAACTTATCAGAGCACTGTATAACTAATAGAAGGCAAACTTGCATGACGTGCATGTGCATGTTGTACACTTACATATAGTAAAAGACAAAATTAGTTTTTCCAACAAAGACTGACCATCAAAAGCCTCCTTCCTTTTATTTTGTTTCTAAAATGGTACATTATTGTATCGCCTAGCAAAGCAGCATGTACTTAGACTGTGTATAGATGTTCCCTCTCCCAAGAGAAACTTTCCTTGGAGTGATTTAACCCTAGTTGTTTCCAGGTTATTTTTCTCTTGGAGCAGCCACTTTTATTCTGGGAGACAAATCCTGAACATCTACACTCGTGGTTTCTCTTGGGAGAGCAGCAACTTGCCCAGGAAAATCCCAAATGTCTGTATGTGGCCTTCGTTTTATTTCTAGTTCCATTAATAGATGGATACCAATAATATGGTTACCAGTGAGATTTTTTTCTGTCTCATGATAACTATTAGCACAAACTTGCATGATTCTTATAAAAATAGAGGGTGGCATATCTGAACTATCCTGCTGAGCAGATTAAGACCATGGTGTGTTTTCATTGTTGTCAGCGGAGGCTCTGCATATGGGTCCAAGACACCCTCCGCTAAGAGGTCCATGGCTCAAAGTAGTATATGTCTATTTTTTAAACTTCTAATTCATCTTGGGTTTTCTTTGGCATCAAAACATAGTGTCAAGCAAGGGTTCAGACACAGGTGTCGTTAATAGCTTGCAGACAGTAAAAATAAGTTAGAATATAGCAGTTACGAGCGCAGATTTCTTCAGCTGGATTTCTTACTCTGCATTTAAAACTGAAGATGCTTGACAACAACAGCTTCAGTATGTATCATGTTGTGCAAAAGCATAGTTTTTGAATACATACAATAACTGTTATTGTAGAATAAAAGGTCTGAGGTAAATGTGATCTGTGTAAATGTGGTTGGACAAATGTCAGCCAGAGACATTGTCAATAATACTTTTGCCCTCTGAAAGCGATTGGGGAATTCCTTTTTATGTTTCTTTCTTGTTTGGTATGAAGTGAGCATGCTTACTCATGAAAGCCAAATTAAATCAAAATAATTTTAGATAGTTAACACTGAAAAAGCGTGATGTTTACTTTTTCCCAATTCATTGAATTTGAAGATACTTTGCAAATTATAGGAATCCAGTCCATCAGTCAGACCACACGAGTACAGATCCACAAAGGAGGTATAGGGTTAGCCCCCTCTCACCCTCCCACAAATAACCATATCATAGAGGAAAATATAAATTTAGAGTCATAGCATTTCCTTCAGGTATTCAACAAACTGAACATGAAAAAATTGATCTTATTCCTGTTGAATTAAAGAGAGTTTAGCCATTGACTTTGGAGAGAGCAGGGTCAGGTCCTAGCTATACTTAATGTTTTCTCTGCTATTTATGGTAAAGGAAAGCTCCATAACTAGCTTAGTATCATCACCACCACATTCAGAAAGCTTAGGGCTGTGTCTGAACTTCATGGTTTCTAAAAGCCATGAGGCAGAAAGTATTTAGGTTGAGCCCTATGCATTTCAGTGCTACCAGTCATTCCTGTGGCAGAAGTCAACATCTTACAGGTTTTGAGTGATTTTTGTTAGAGGTAATAATTTTTTGTCACACAAATAGTTGCTGAAGACCACAAACAAGGGAACATGTTTTAGTCTGCAGTTAAAGGTGTCCTACTACAATTTAAACAGTGATTTAATAATTATTAATAGTTGGTTTTGCTTAAGACTATCCAGAGATGCACCAAGAGTCCATTGCAGTGAAGAGCTCTGCATTGCATTTATTACATTATTATCTGATATTAAACAGGGCCGCGGATCAGGATTCCCAGGGAAACGGAGACCACGTGGTGCAGGACTTTCAGGAAGAGGTGGCCGAGGTAGATCAAAACTGAAGAATGGGATTGGGGCTGTTGTCATTCCAGGGGTAAGAACATTTTTAAGTCAAGTGTGTAGGCTGTTGTAGAAAATTATTTATTCAGCTACCATTCTGTTGTAGAAAGGGTGTGTTCAAACAAAGCAAACACTGGGAGCTTGTTCTGACGGCAATCTAATTTCAATTAAACATATTTATATATTTGCATAGCAATAATAATAATTTGTATCTAATTGGACTTGTGGCAATTTTATAGTGCCTATGTTCCCATTTAAAAGGTTCTGAACCATTCCTTCAACTTCCACAAATACTGCCAAGTTTAAGGCAGCAGAGAAGCAGGGATAATAAAGCCTGTGGTGTCATGCCATCTCCTCCTAATCCCACTTGAAATATTTTAGACTAGGAGAGGAGCATGTGTTCCTTCTTTGTACCCCAGTTTATCAAGGTACATAAACATGTCTGACTTAAATTGCCATACATGACTAATTTTGTTGGCTTCAACATAACTACTCACTTGCTTAATGTTAGGCAAATGCTTAAGTCCCTTGTTGAATTGGTGCCACATCTACAACTATTTTGATGCCACAGAGCATTCATTTGTTGTAGTTTATATTGTGTTGTAATAAGAGTGAAACGGATGGATTCTGTAGAACTAACTCCTAAAAAATTATAAATGTAATGGTGATTATAAGATCCTTTTTGTGGTGTTCTGTAAATTGACTTGAATATAATGTGATAACCGTACTTCTACATACTGTAGACCTTTTTTCCTCATAAAGGCAGAAGCCTTGACCACTGAAATCAGTGTCAGTCTTTCTGGATCAGTCTTGCAGAAGGAGGTCTAGTAATTGCAGGAGAAGGTAACAGGCACTAGCCCTTGGAAGGTCCTAGGATCCCTTCCCATGGATGGGATAAATTAGTAAAACAGTCGCTTTAATGTATCTCTTCAGTGGAGGGATAAGAACTTTATATAATCAAATGGGAAAGGCTTCTTAATCCATTAGCAGTCAGTATGGTAGAGGTGATATCTTTTATTAGAACAACTAGAAAAAATTGCAGCTATCTAATTGGTTTAATTAAACATATCGCCTCTACCAGACTGACTCCTTTTGCTTTTTAGATCAGCATGGCTCCAACCTTGATCCTCTTAGTCTGTTACTCATTTGACTACTTTTTTGCAGTACTTTGCAGTTTAAGCCCAAAGGATTTTAGGTCTAAAACCTTGGTTGGCTTCAAAATTATGATATTTGATTCTCCAAATTCCGAAGCTTAACCTGTGCTATATTGTAACTATTAAAGAGGACAGTCATGGCTGTATCCTGTGGCACCTCTAAATCAATGGTGGTGGATGCCAGAGAGAGTATGATAGGGCTAAATTATACTAAATGAGTCTGTACATATACTCTCCCTCTAAAGGATGCAGTTGTGCATCTCTCAGAGACAGGATACTGGGCTAGATGAACCATTGATCTGACCCAGAATGGCACTTGGTACAGTCTTAACCTCTGTCCTATGATCTGTACGTGCAGCTGCTGCAAACTTAGTGGAAAATGTGAAACTATTTGAGGGGCATCCTCACATGCAGGGGTGTGCACTTGCAGTGGCACAAAAGGTAGCACAAATTTGTGCCGCTACATTTTGCCACTGCACATGGTGCAGGGCAAAATGTCCTCCTTCAAGCCAACTGCACATTCCTCACTGCTCCTGGCTCCCACTCCTCTGGAGGAGCCAGGGCAGACCTAAAGGAAGAGAGATGCTCTGGCCAGCAGCCAGAGCGTCTTCTTGGAGGTGTGTCTGTAGTTGCTCCAGCGATTGCTTCTGGAACGTGCACTGTGCAGCTATTTTTTGCAGCTATTTTTTTTTTTTTATACTTGGAGTTTCCAGTATCAAATTTTGGTACTGCACTGCAAATTTGTAGCATGGTTGTGTGTGCACTGCATGCAGTTTGCAGTGCCTCAGACAGGTTTGAGGCACAGCAAACCGTACACATGCACTCATCTGGACCTGTCCATTGAATGCGTTTCTTCTGTTATCTGCTAGATTATCAACCAAACACTGTTTTAAATCTAAACAACTTACCCTCTCTTCTAAAAAAAAAAAAAAAAAAAAAAAAAAATTCTCAGTGGGTGTATGTACACATGCATTGGAGCCAGGAGCAGTTTACGCATGAGTAAAGGCTCCTGGACAGGTAT
>NW_005841968.1:2001577-2011524 GCF_000455745.1 Alligator sinensis | reverse complement strand
TGTTGCTAATGGCAGCAAACTGCTCTTGCTTTCTAGGGCCCTGCAGTGGCTTGTGCCTCCACTAGGTGGAGCTTTACGCTCTCCCTGGGTGCTAGCCAGGGCAAAACATTGCTGCCTGCCCCAGGGGGCAATGTACCCCTGCCCCAGCAGCAGGTAGCTCCCAACCCCAGCTCCCTGATTGGAGATTCCCCCACCCAGCCTGGGGGCTTGCTACTAGCAAGCAGATCAGGGAAGGGGCTGAGACCTGCCCCTCCCATGCAGCTCTTTTCAAGTCCCCTGTCCCGACTGGGGCATGGGGCTGGGACCTGTCCCTGACCAGGACAGTTCCCAGCCCCCACTCTGGGATCATGGGACAGGGACTGGAGAGCCTGTTCCCTGCTCAGCTCTGTCATCATGGAGCTAGGTGGGGAACAGGCTCCCCAGTCCCCTGCCAGCAGGCAGCTCCCAGCACCAGCTCCATGGTCGTGGGGCCGGCACTGGGAAATCCATATTCCTCAGCACCAGCTGGCCCAGCTCCCACTCCCACTCCCCGATCACAACCTCAGAGTAGGCGGCTTGGAACTCTCTGCTGCTGGGGCAGGGGGACGTAGTCCCTGTCCGGGCTCCGGTCGTGGAGCCCACCCCAGCAGCAGGCAGCTCCTGGGGGCATCGAGCAATCTCCTGCCCCCTGGTGGCCAGCTGACCAGGAGCAGATTAGTAATTGCAAGAAAATTTGCTACTTGCATTTGTAGGCTTACTCATGATTGGCAAGGTTTACTGCTCAGTAAACTATGCTACTTCGTAGTAAAGCATCTTGTCTAGACATACCCAGTATGCATTGATTTATGCTCCCCACCTGGTTTATTCAGCAACAATTTACTAAAGAATAATTTTTGTATCTGTATTGACAGCAGTCAACTGCCTCAAAATAATATTTGGACTGTTAAGATGGCAGAGACATTAAAAATGTTTGCTTAAACAGAAATAGCCATGTCCACTTCAGCTTTAGTTAAAATATTCTTAAAATAACCCATGTTTGTTGCATCAAATAGTTGTGGAGAAACATGGCTGGAAAAACAAAAATGTGTGCATCTTTCTCAAAGAGTTTTTTTCAATATTAATTTCTGAAGGAGTTGTCACAGCCATGCTACAAAGCATTTTCTTCCTCAGAATTATGTACCCCATCTTCCAACACTTATCTTATAGTGCTGACAGCAAACAGTTGGGTCTGATGATTTTACACTAGTGGAATATTTTATACAGAGATTTGCCTGAAATTGAAACATAGTTTCATTGATCATTAATGTTCTTATATGAATCTTAAAAAATCATGGCACGGGACTTCTTTGTTCAAACCAGAGACAATATATACTTACAAAATTCATGGCTGGCAGGTCACAATAGGTAGCATCAAAGGAAAATGGCTGCTTATTAGGCTTGTGCAAAGCAGCTGGTATTAGATTCGGATTTGATTGATTCAGGGGACAGTGATTCGATTCGGTGATTTGAATCACTGTCCTGAATCGATTTAGCTGAATCAGCTGACTCCTGAATGAAACGGGCCCATCCCCCTCACTGTCTCCCAGCCGGGTCAATGGCTGCCCTGCCCGGCCCCAACATCATGACTCCTTTAAAAAAGAAAAAAAAAAAGAAAAAAAGCCCTGTACTCACTGGGTGCTGCCAGGCCGGCGGGGGATCCCCGCTGCACCCCACTGTCGTGCTCTGCATGGGGGGGGGCTCTTCCACAAGCCCCCAGATGCCCCAATGGCCACTGGTGAGTTATAGGGCTTTTTTTTTTTTTAAAGCCCGGACGCTGGTGCCAGGCAGGGCAGCCATTGACAGGGCTGGCAGAGCAGGCAGCGGATGGGGGCTTGTGACACAGCCCCCCCCATGCAGCATGGGGCAGTGGGGGGCAGTGAGGATCCCTCCCCCCACCCTGGCCTGGCAGGAGCCTGTGAGTACGGGGCTTTTTTCTTTTTTCAAAGAGCCAGGACACGGGGGCAGGTGGGGATCGAGGGGTGCTTAGGGGGTTGGGGGAGCAGGCAGGGGATGGGGCCTGGCAGGGGTCCCTTCCCCCTCATCCATCCTTCCCCCCACTCCCCACCCGCCCCCTACTTATCGGCATGGAGTCCGGCTCTAGCTGCCTGCGGCGGTGAGCAGGGACTGCCTGACTCTCCGACTCTTTCTCCATATCTTTTCCGAATCAATTCGGTGGCTTCAAATTGATTCAGACCTTTTTATTGCTGTCCTGATTTGATTCGAAGATACGCCCGCCGAATCAGGCCAAAACTCCACTGAATCGAATCGGCACCCGAAGCTTTGCACAGCCCTAATGCTTATGGTGGTGTAGACCCCATTCTTCAAGTAAAAAGCAAGAATGTAGAATATCACCATCTTTTCTTCTCTCTGTTTTAGAGAAAATTTTCTACTGTCATACACTGGTAATTCATCATTTAAATCCTCCATTTAATACTGTACCTAAAATGATGGGAAGGAGGAAAATTTAATTACAAATCATTATTCAGGTATATCCTGACTCATCCAAGAAAAGCATGATAAATTTTTTAAATTTTAGGTTGCATTTCCTGGGGTCCATTTGTTTCCTGTATATCAAACTTACGTTGCATGGACGGTAACTTTAATATACTCTTCCAACCCTGTGCATTACATAAAATAGTGAATTGTCTACCTTTGTTTGTTTCCCAGACAGTCTTCTGATGAAGGTTTATACATTTATTTGGCTTAATTTGGATACAGCACTTAGGTTCTTTTATATTTTATATAATTATATCAAATTATTAATCAGAATAAATAGATGTAATGGTATGTTAATTACGATTACAATATGAAAGGGCCTTTTAAAGTTACTTATAGTGTTTTCTGAAGAACTGTTTTTATGCTTAACTCATAGTCTTTAAATTCTAGTTTAATTTAGACTTTAGTCTAGTTTTATCGTCTAGTCTCTATTTTAAAAATGTAACACTAGCTTATTAAAACCTACAATTATGGGGAATATTTTCCAATTAAAGGAAACTGTACTGAGTTATTCAGACACAAAAACATTGATTTAAAGGTTCTAATCTCTCAGGGGCTCTATTATTCTTTGTTCCTTCCTTCAGTTGAGAACTCTCAAATTAATTTTTCCCCATTATTTTGTTAGGGTCAGATTCTACAGGGTTAGATCCTATGTCATGTTTCCAACTCAGAGTAAATATTCAGAGACAAATTATAACATCCTATAAAAATCAGTTAATGAGAGCAGCTTCAAACCTTACTGTAACAGGTACTGCTAGTCATTTCTACAGACACTTGGAGCACTTAGCTAAATTGAGTATTAAAAATGGTAAATAGCATGGAATAGGTTGCTTCTGCTTCTTTGCGTTTCAGTTTTCAGTATACGTTGTACCTTTAACAGTCAAGTGCGCTCTTAAGTGGACTGTAATTTTATATATCTTTTTAATAGATAGAAAAAATAGTGCATTGAATGTATTCGGTGCATAGAACAAAGTGCATTTCTCTCAACCTGCCCAGTGCCCAATGGAAGAAGCCAGGAGGGAGCATTGCTGGGGAAGTAGTTTCTTTGCAATTAGATGATGATGATAAAAAGGGGACCTTCCCCAAGAAGTAAAAAGAAAAAGAACAGATGCAATACAGCCATTGGTATGGTAACTTCCAGCGAATACAGATTTTTCTGGGTTGCCCCTTTGTGCTAATAATGCTTTAAATATTTTCTTAATATTTGTACTTTTTATGCAAAGCTGTAGGTATTTATAGCTTTGCAATCCAATGAAAAATATACACCCGAGGCTGTGAAAATATCTACATGTGATGTATGTGTTGTTGTCGTTTTGTAGGTCACAACTATGGATATTTCATCCAACAAAGAAGAAGAAGAAAACTCGATGCATAATACAGTTGTCCTGTTTTCTAACAGTGACAAATTCACTTTACATCAGGTTGGGACACCAATTACTCTCTGCTTGTTGTAATGAAAAAGCAAATGAATGTCACAGTTATGACTTGAATTCTCTGAGTTAATTGCAAGGTATCTGTGGCGTTCCTGTGTGTTTCCAGAATCTAGTACTGGCCTGCCTGAAAATCTGCTTTCTCTGTCCTCCTAGGATATGTGCGTAGTTTGCGGGAGCTTTGGCCAGGGCGCTGAGGGCAGGTTGCTTGCGTGTTCTCAGTGTGGTCAGTGTTATCATCCATACTGTGTCAGTATTAAGGTGAGTGCTTCTGTCACATTCAAATTCTTTTAAAGCATTGTTTTCATATTGTACTTGAAGAGCACCATGCTGCTTTCAGTTTTGTTGTAATTAAGGGAGTCATTAACGTGTTAAATATTCTTTGGCTAATGTGACCATTATTTGTATGCAACTTGTGA
Source organism: Alligator sinensis (assembly GCF_000455745.1). Lineage (NCBI taxonomy): Eukaryota > Metazoa > Chordata > Crocodylia > Alligatoridae > Alligator > Alligator sinensis. The sequence continues at coordinate 2,007,161 of NW_005841968.1, read as the reverse complement.
AAGACTTTAATTAAATGTCATTTTATAGTATGCATTGCCTCAAGAGAAATTAACCTTTTTTGTAATTTCACAGCCATAAATAGCACTGATTATCCAGCAGTTGGTTAAAATAACATTTTGAGATATTAGCTGAAAACTGAAATATAAGAAAAAAGAAAAAAATTATACTGCATCTTCATTTACTAGGGCAGAAGGTTTAGTAGATTCAATTTGTCTGTTGGCTGTCAGAATTGACAGCAACTGGAGTAGTTAATTAATACATTTTACATTCATTAGTCTAGGAGAGAATGTGAGAAAATTAAATTTGAATGGTATGAGATGACTTAGCAAGCACATAATAAGCTATTTACTGCAACATATAAACTATAAACTGTCTGTTGCTCATTATATAAGTGCAGTTATGTAAAATGTGGGTGTCTTTTAACATATCACAGGGTTTAACTTCATTTTAAATGTCCTTTATGAAATGCTGCTTGCATGAGAAATTTGGTTTTGTACTCAGATCATACACTTATACAGCGTTATTTAAAATATAATTGAAATGAACTGGTTCAAGTCACAAAAACTCCCAAGTTAGTGCCAAAAAACAATTAGGAGCCAAACAGGAATTTATAATGGGCTTAGTTTTGGCTTTACTGCAACCCAGAGGGAAAAGGCAGCCCATAGTGGCACTTTGCCATGACTAACCTTGCAAGGCACTGGCTTCTCCCCTGCTCCTCCATGGGTGGAGTATAGGAATGCCAGTACAGCTGACTGTGTCCCATTGTGTCATCAGAGCGAGGGCTATACCCAGTCTATTCCCCATTCTTCTCCTTCCCACCTTGCTGCATTAGATGTAATACAGCTAGTATTTTGCAAAGTTTGTTTCACTTGCAGCACTGCTGTCTGATATGGGTGGGTGGTGCAAAAGCAGCATCCTTATGCTTGCAACCCTATCCTAACCAGATCACGATGTGGCCTAGTGTTAGTTATTTTGAAGTAAATAATTTAAATGATTAAAGTATATTCAATGGTTTGGGAATAATTTGCCTGCTGCCTTGCCATCTGCAGATTACCAAGGTGGTGCTCAGTAAAGGCTGGAGGTGCCTGGAGTGCACAGTGTGTGAAGCCTGCGGGAAGGCTACAGATCCAGGAAGACTGCTTCTTTGTGATGACTGTGACATCAGCTATCACACTTACTGCCTGGATCCACCACTGCAGACAGTTCCAAAAGGAGGCTGGAAGTGCAAATGGTGTGTTCGGTTCCAGTGTTGAAAATAACTACTGTTGCCCCTCTTTCCATTGCGTTTAATTTAAAACTAATATTTCACTTCTGTGTTTCCGAAGTTAACACAATTTTTGAGTCAGGGCAAACTTTTTTTGAGGATAGGATAGAACAAAGCTTTCAACATTTTAAATCTGGTTGTAAACAAGTTATCGTGAAAACTGTTATCGTCCATTAACATTATATTTCATGCGAAGGACGGTAGAATTCAGTGGCAACGCATAGGGGGTGCATGGGGGCGCACATGCGCCCCCTGAGAGCGCCGGTGCATTCCCTGACCGGCTGTGCTCACTGCTTATGTGACAGGCAGATGGGGCAGGTGGGTGCACTGGTGTCCCTCCTGTGAGCGCCAGTTGGGGAGTGGGAGCACTTCTCCAGAAGTGGCCACAATGATCAGCCACCTTGCAATCGGCCATGCAGGGGACACCCCCCCGTCAGCAAGTTCAGCCACGGGGGGATCTCACGGGGGGCCCTGACTAAGGTGGCACCAGTTGCCCATGTTAGAATTAAAACTAAGCAACAATGTTCAGCAGAAACCTTTTAAGCCTAAAAATGCTGATTCAGCAATTCTGAAATGTCTTGAAATATTTCATGAATTGCTTTGTTCTGAAGAAACCCAGAAAAAAAGAATCATGAAACTCAATACAGTCTGTTTCTGACGTTTCACATTTTGATTTTCTCATTTGACGAAATGTTTTTCTTTTCTCCCCTTCCCCAGACCTGCCAACAGCCCCCAAGCACCCATTCCTTGTTCACAGCTCTGGGGAGGGCTGTTTTCAGCACACAAAACAAATATTCTCACTCCGCGCCTCAGGTGATAAGAGAGCTTTTCATTCATGTTTTGCAGGTGTGTTTGGTGCAGACACTGCGGAGCAACTTCTCCTGGTCTAAGATGCGAATGGCAAAATAATTACACACAGTGTGCTCCATGTGCAAGTTTATCTACCTGCCCAATCTGCTATCGCAATTATAGGGAAGAAGAGCTCATCATTCAGTGTAGGCAGTGTGATAGGTAAGGACATCTGACACCTTATGGATTTTTTTCCATCTTAGGGGACATTTTAAGTTTTTTCTTTAATGATGTATAGTCCTAAAGAGAAAAAAACAGGATTTTGAAGACCACTGGGTTTAGGATTTGAAAGTCTTTCTCAGCTCTGCCTCAAATTTATTGTGCGAGTCCAGGCAAATTATTTAATTTTCTCTGTGCCTCAGTTTCCCCTCTGTAAGAAGTGATATCATTTGCTTACCGCACATATTTGCTGTTGTGAAAATAAATCAATAAATATGTTCCATTGTATCAAATAAAAATGAAATAAAGGACATCACATTTACAAGTGGAGTGACATTAAAATACACTTTTCAGAGGAATGAGGTTTCATGGCCTTTCTTTTTGTACCGGGAGATCTATAATCCGATCACGTGTACACAGTATTTAAGCACACACACAGGACCTAACATACGGAGAGCATGAGTCATCATTGCTTCTCCCTAAAGTAATCTATACTATATATTAGTTACCACAGAAACCATATATTGATATTTGGGTCTCTTAAGATGCCACACATTTCCTCTAAATTGTATTTTTTCCCCCCACTTAATTTCTAGATGGATACATGCAATCTGTCAGAGCTTAAATACAGAGGAGGAAGTGGAAAGCATAGCTGATATGGGTTTTGACTGTACCATTTGTAGGCCATACATGCCAGCAACAAACGGTAAGTGGACAATTGAAACCAGTGGGAGACTGTCATTAGTACACATTAAAATTGAATAGGTGCGGGAACATTTTACAGTTCTGTGCTTGAGTTGATGGAGATTGGACCACTGCTGAAGGGAGAGATTCTCTTTGTTTAAGGGGCAGCTTGTCTCTAGTCTTTTAGCACCTCCTGGGGACTGGCTGCAAGAGCACCACTATGGCATCAGATACGATTTACCGTATTATTGTAAGTCGAATCCTGTGGCATACAGGGGAGTATAACCATTTTGACTGAAATTTGTTATGCAAGTATCCATAAACTTTGGGAGAGCCAGAGATATTTTGCAAGCCATGGTAATGGAAAGGTGGAACACAGCTCAGCTGAGGTGGGAGACATGAAGGCTCGTTCTTTAAGGACACGATCTGCAGAAGAATCCCTTCTTCATGTTCCACACAGAGCAAAGCTCACGTCACTCAGTGCTTTCAAATCTCTGAAGGATCGGTAGTGGTAGGCAGACAGTATGCGACACTCCTTTTACCTGAGAAAATAACTGGCCACTGGTGTCGTGACCTCATTGACAAGAAACTTATGTCCAGTTCTTGCTCGAATCCATGAAAGATCTCTCTGCAGGAGCTGCTCTGTTGTGGCTCTGAGTAAATTGTTCTCCCTCAGTTCAATTGGGTATCCTTTTCTCATCAGCCTTGTCTTTCTTCCCAGTACAAGTGAAGCATGGCTTTTATTGAATTCACTGCTTTCTTTGATGCCTTATACAATGTGAATCTACCATACCTAGACCTTTAGGAGCCTGGGGTTTTAGGTTTTCTGTCTCCGAGCATAGCAGCTTGCTCTGAGTGAAGGGGTTGGGGGGGGGTTGTTGCTTAATTTGATTGAGTTAACTGTTGGCACTTCAAGCTTTAGACAGTTTACGGCCTTGCCATGAGGGATAGCATCCTGGTGTGTTTTCTCTGTGTGTCACCACCTTGAAGAGTTTGGTGCTTCAACACTGAATTGGCACTGCTTCAAATCTCCAGAAGTACAGCATGCTTTCATGCTCAGTGTAACTCGTGCCTGTCTGGTTTCTTTCTGGCCATCATAGTCTCTTTTGACAGTACACAGGAAGGAAGTTGAGTGAATGGCTTCAAGAAATGCTGATACAGCAGGAAGAAGCCAGTCAGAAATTAGCTTGCTGCTGCATCTGGTGGGTAGGAGTTCAGTACAACATGAAGCCTGTGTTTGTGAGGTGTCTGGAGAAGTCTGCGGAGCATGCATTACCCTTCAGGGCAACCATAGGCTCATGAATGATTGCTAGTAGTTGTAGCCTACTGGCATGACCTGGAAGTTCATACGCTCTCATATATATGGGTGATGGACTACGTTGTGGAATATGTCATACTATACAGTTTATCACCTTTGGAGGCTAGAAGAACTTGGGTTTATCAAAATCCATCCTGGAGAGATCTCTCTCCACCAAATTCAACAGAGGCTTCCCATGTAGAGAAAACAAAAATTTGGGGACATTGGTATGCATGGCAAAGGCCACGTAATATGTAATAAGCTTGCTTTTCTGAGCTGGCAGGGTTTCATTTTACAAGGTCATTTAACACCCATAATCTCCGAGACAGAGGTGCTTCAGAAACAAAGTTCAGTTTAGGCCCCGTACAGGCCCTGAGTTGAACCTTTCTCCACATCTCCATGTACCACTTTTGCTTGGATTTGGCTTTAAGGACAGGAAGCCACTACAGCAGACCCAGTCTCTGAAATAAGGTTTCCCAAACCATGCTAGCATACTCAGCTTTCTTTCTTATCAGAAAGCATCTTGTTCCAATTTGGCACTTATTTAAAAAAAATCAGAATATATCCTTTGAGGCTCTACTTGACTCCTTTTTGTAACTGGAGATGCATCACTTCTCAACTGTGCATGTGTACTTGCAGACACACAAGTGTAAATATGTATTTGTGTGTGTGCATATCAATGTAGGTTTATATTTAATATATATGATAAATCTTAAACTTTTATTACCCCTTTTCAGAATCTCTAAGCAAATGGTTCTCAGCCTTTCTAGATTCAAGGCACTCTTCTGAAACTTTTAAAAATTTAGCAGCACCCCATTAAAAACTAGTTTATATATAGCATGCATATTATAATATAAGCAATATAATTTTATTAATACATTAGTAATTAATTAGATCATTATAATGGTATCTGCAGCATTGTCACTATTGCTGCAGCCAGGTGGAACTGCACCACCCACCTCCTGCAGAGACGGATCAGGAAGTGGCTGTGGCAGAAGCACGTGCTCTTGCAGCAGTTGTTCCTGGCCCAACTCTTCATGGTGTCTCCTGGAAACAGAGCCACAAAGGGCAGCTGGAACTGTCCCATACACCTGTTTTCAGGAGACACGTTGGAGCCAAACTGAGAAGTGGCTGCAGCAAAAAGGCATGCTGGCTTGCATTACATTAAAGTACAAGTTTATCTATATATTATAATGTGTGTGTGTGTGTGTTGCACGTTGCTTTTCTTTTTCTTCTTGCCTACTTCAGTGCTTTCCTTACTGCTTTTTTAATTTTGAGTTCTCACCGGGGCTTCTTGGTTTCAGAGTGAGAACATTGGGCATATGATCAA
>NW_005841968.1:1984810-2001546 GCF_000455745.1 Alligator sinensis | reverse complement strand
TAGGGAAAGTTAGTTATAACTGTAGTTCTGTGTCTTTGGAGATGCGCTGTCACAGGATTCTCATTCACTTATCACACATCTCCGTCCCAAATTAGGGCTCTGGCATGGCATGTATTTGCTTTCCACCAGCAAGAAGAGCAAGTATATTCAGGTGTTGCAAAACACTTTTTTTTCTTGTTTGGTTAGTTTGTTGGACAGCTTGCTCTTCTCCTACAATTTAGGAAGTTATTGGAAAGCTGCAACTGAGGGGATAGAAGATATTAATGTAAGATGGATTAGGACGGGGTGGATTTTGGGCAATTGATTCCATTACCTCTATTCCAAAAGGCAAAAAACCCACATTTTCGGCAAGGGCAGCTCTGTTCTAGCTCGGTGCAGCAGGAGGAGACCCGAAAGGGAGAATCTTGCAAGGTCATTTTTTTCTGAGCAGAAATAAGGATGTATAATTTTTCCTTCTTGGGTATGTATAGATATCTACAGCCAAAGAATGATAGTCTCCCCAGACAAATATGTCACAAACCTGTCATTTATCTTACTCCCTAGGTTATAGTCAGACACACTCTGTCTCCTAGTCTCTCAAAACAACTGATATTTTGAAAGTTATAATCTCTGATAAAGGTTTAATGTAAACTTGTTTTTAATGTAAACTTATTTTTGATGCAACCTCAGCATGTAACATGTAAGTCGCTTGGCATGCTTGTGTAAGTTATAGACTATACATGAAGCTGCATTAGAACTTTTTCATTTGCAGTCACAGTCTGCGTGTACTACAGTATATGGGACACAGAGCTGACATAGTATTGAATGGCAACCTTTTACTTTAACTTTTGAATTTCTAATAATGTGCTTGGCACTTGTAAATTTATAATTTGCCACTAACTAGCCTACTTAGAAACAAGCAAATTGCCTTGACATACAAGCATGCTCTGTTGCCCAATCCATAGTCCTCCTTTCTTTGGCAAATACTTAAAAAGTAGCCTTGTGCCATCTGTCTAACTCGGCAGTAGTACCTGTATATTTACTGCCAGGTTCCCCTTTGCTTTCTTCTCATTCAGACATCATCATTCTTATCTGTACAACTGAACTTGTATCTTTATAGTGATAGTGGTTCCTCTCCCCCCTTATTCTCCTTAACTGCATTGCAACCTTTGTCTTTATGAACCTTTCTACCACTTTGAATCACTTTGTGTCTGTTTCCTTCCTGTCGTGTTGAATCTTCTGTCTCAAATCATTTTCCCCCCGTCCTCGGTGATGATGGCTCACCTCTAACTGAGACTGCTATTCTCTATGGTGACTTACAAGTCTAATTTTGCAACTTGTTCTACCTTTTTCTGGCTTCTCACTCTCTCATCCTTGTAACCTTTATCACTTTCTTGTTAACTCTGCATAGCTTTCACCATATTTAAGTGCACCTTCCTAGACAGCCCCTTTGTTTTTGCCCCCTGCAAATGAATTTGCAAGTTGAGTTTGCTTCAGTGAAATAATTCAAACAGCAGCATTCCCACTTGTCAAGGAGACTATCCTTGGAGACCACCTTTATCTCTCTCCTTAGCTCAGATCTTCCACATCCATTTTCCTTATCACCAATTTAATCTGTAATCTGAACCCTTCTTATCCCCTTTATCAGTCAGTCTGTTTATTGTCACCTTCAAATTGTGGCTTGTTTGTGCCACTGCCCTGACTTCACATTCACCGTTGCCGCCACCATCAGCTGTTTGACTGTTGTCTCTCTCTCTTACAAAATCTCCAAAATCCCCGATGCTCCAGCTTGGGACTGAATTCCACTGCCTATTGCCTCATTTAGCAAATATAAATATCAAATGATCTCACTCTAAGCCACTGTTCTGATTTCCTATTTACCTTTAGGATCCAGGTCAGAATTGCCCTTTTAGTTTCAAAAAGCTGTCCAGTCAAACTAGAGTGAGATGAGGTCTTACTCTGCTTCCCTTCCCACACCACTCGCAACCATCTGCCTCCTTTCTGTCTTTTCAGCTAGTCTAATTGAAGCAGTAGTAAATATGTTCTTACAGTATCTGTAGGAAGCACAGGTTTCCTGTTTTACCTCTACCTCATCGTTTCAGCAGCTCTTTCTGAATTTTATATTTAGATTTATCTTTTTCTTTTCCTTTCCTTCCCCTTGTGCTTGTCTCCTCTTTAATTTCTTCTGTCTTCCTTTTGACTGATTAATCTCACACAGTCTTTAGCTAGTCGTTTTCTGTAATTTATACCGTGTAATTTGATTATGTTTGTGGAAGGTATACTATATAAACTAATGTTGTATCATATAGGTGTAAAATATGGAGATGATTTTAGGGGATGCTTTCTGTTTATTCAAACCAAATTTTCGCTTGTCTGCTTTTCTGTTTTTGATGGGGAAATCCTTTTCTTTTTCTTTTCTTACACATCAATTCTGTGTTGCATTGAGAAATTAATAACAAAGGAGCTACTTATGTGGCAGCTTTGCGTGTTTTTGCTTGTCATACTGAATAATAGCTTTTTTGTTTTTAGTGCTAGGTTATACTCTGTTAATAAGAGCATGTGAGCTGACTTCAAGTTTTGTAATACTGCATGGGAAAAGAAGCAGTCTCTCAAGTACTGCTTAGATCCCTAAGCAAGAAGAGGCTGCTCCATTATCTTTCATCTGTTCCTTTTGCATGGCCTTGTAGGATTGTAATAACTCTGGAGGTCATGGAAACCTGAACGGCTGCCGAGGACCTAGTTGGAGAGGAGGGTCACAAATGTGTAATACGTGTAAAAAGCTTTTTCTTTACCAAAATAGTATCCGTAAACTGTGCATATGTAGCACCAGAGCTCTGCGTGGTTCTTCACCAGGTCTGATCTAAATTGCTGACAGTGGGGCAGCGATCAAAGCAGAAACCATCTCTGTTCTTCTCTGTGTGCGCTTCTCTGAAGCCACCAGCCTAATTTGCAGATTGAGCTTCTTCCTATTCACTTTTATCCAAGCTCCCATCTTAGAATTTGTACCACCACAGCTTCAATTTCTCCCAGTCGCTTTATATGTATATTGTACAAGAAGTCTGGCAAAATAAAATACACTGGGATCTCACAGGTGGGAATCCTTGGAGATGTTGAGCAACCAGTGACCCTCTGAGGAGCCTTTGAAAGGAGAGGAATCCCTGATGACTGATTTCTTCTCTGCAGTTAGGTTGGCAAACTCTGGTGTCTTCTCTAGTACAACAGAAGACTGCCTGGTGATCAGAAAGATCCATTTAATGTATTTGCACTTGATGCATTAGTTGGAACCCACTGAGTGTGCCGCAGATTAGCACTGTACTTTCCCAAGTGTCACTCTGATCCCCTTGCCCTGCCCAGTCTGCTGCTCTGCCTTCTTCTCCCTGCCTGATCTACTGTTCTGCTGCTGCTTCTTTCCGTGTGCTCCCTGCCTGATGTTGTTGCTTCGCTTTCTGCTTCCTGCCCTAGCTGCCTTTGTGCTGCTTGTCCTCTCCCTGATCCGCCATGTACCTCACACCGAGGCTGCCTTTGCCACATGTGGCACCCAGGTTGACCACCTTGGAGTTAGGAGATGGTCAGCTAATGACATAGTCTTCGTACCAGATTGGGGCCTACAAAATCTGAGGGCCTCAGATATACCAGAGTTGTTTTGTATCCATTTTTTCTGTTAAGTTGGAAATACGACCTAAGTAACCATTTTATTGTTAAGATTCTAGCAAATGTTGTCAACAATATAAAATAGAAAGTTTAACAAAAATGTTTGACAGCTGACAATGTCACTCTGAATCAGTTCTCTATTATCTTAACACATGAGCTACATTGACTGAAATTAATTTCCTTTTATCTTTCAGTGCCTTCCTTAGATGGCTATGACTCATCAGTTGGAGTTCAGATGGTTTCAAAATCAAAAGAACTAGGTAAACATTTTAAATGCATTTTTTTTATTATCTAGCATAATTTTAAAGAATATTCTGTAGTGAATATCAAATTTGTTCCTCTATAATTTGACCATGGTTGTAGCATTAATAACCTTTAGTTACTGTACAGCAGTGTACTGGTTACTGTTTCCCTTGCCCTTCTTTTTTTTGCCCTTCTACTGTCTCTCAAAACCACTTTGCCAGTAACTCAAATGAGTCGCCAATAATGCAAAAAAGGTAAGCACTTGCTTAAATTTAAGCTGACGAGTAAACAATAAATACTACCATTAATAAGTGCTCCTGATTTAAGTCAGTAGGCCTATTCACATGTTTAAGGTTGTCTGACTGAACAATCAGACCTTACCCTGTAAGCTGTTGAGGGCAGGGATCCAAGTTCCTGCATTTCAAAACTGCATAGCGCAAGGTGGCTCCAACCTTGACACGGTTTAGGTAATTATTATTTATATACAGTATTGACTAGAGGCTTTGGTCATGTCAAAACTTCTTTGTATCCAGTATTCATTGACATGTATAAAAGTGTTTTTGCTCTAAATTTTTTCTAGTCTTCAAAAGAGTTTATAGATTGTAAGGCTGGAAGGGAACGTTGGAAGATCATCGGGTCCAGCCCCCTTCACCAAGCAAGAAAATAATATAGATTCATAATATAGAAATGTAATGATATAATCTAATGTGTTGCATAAAATAATATATAAAACTAAAGCTTGTTTGTAAAGGATTATATATACATGTCTGGGTTGTGCATATACTCTGTAATATTACTTGAGAAAACTTATGTAAATGTTGGCTACATTTTGGAATAGATAAATATTTGTAGAGACCATATTACCAAGCCAATAATAAATTGGCTACTAGAGCTGTGCAAAATGGCACCATTTCATTTTGATTTCCGTTTCGAAGGGACAGTGTTTTGTTTCTTCATTTCGTTTAATTTCTAAGCACTATTCCATTTCATTTCGTCAAAGCTGTTTTGCTGTTTTGACGTTTCACCCATAGGATATAATGGGGAATCATGAAAATGCCTATGACTTTGTCATTTTAAGCCTGATTCAGATGGAAATTGCAGGGATGGTAGCCCCTTCTGAGGGCAATTTCAAGGATATAGGTGCAGGGGTTTCTGGGAAACTGCACCTCAAACTGTTCCAAGCAAAACTCATATCACTTGCTGGCAGCAAGTCTCCTCCTGGGGGGCACGGGCCCCTGGATCTGCACATGGGATGACAACAGGCTGCTGCTGCCGGCTGGAACATGAATGTTCCCCAGCTCCCGGTTCGATTCCCCAGCTCTTCCTGGGGGGCGCAGGCCCCCATATCTGCGCGCTGGGTTTCAGCAAGCGGCTGCTGCAGTTTCAGCTGCAGCCTGCTGAAACCCTGCACGCAGATCGGGGACCAGCACCCCCCGGGAAGAGCTGGGGAAAGCGATCAGAGAGCTGGGGAATCGAACAGGGAGTTAGAGGTCAATATCAGATCAGTTCTTCCCCCCTCTTCCCCCTCCCTCTCCTTTGTTTCTGTTTATCTCCAGCAAGTCCAGCTTCGAAACTCGAAACGTTTTGAATGCCCTCATTTCATTTTGAGGCTGTTTTGAAGCCTTTTGTTTCGTTTCAATTTTGCTGTCACTGTTTCGAGCTCGAAACGCATCAAACCAGCTTCAAAACAAAGCACCTGTCAAAATTTCACAGAGCCCTATTAGCTACAGAGGTCAGAAACATTATTTCATTGTTGGGCTTTGAATCATTTGTATAAGTGTTTGAACATGTATACTGATGGAGCTCTGATTGAGTTAGTCAAGGATCCTGTGTCCGCACCGAGATCTGGGGCTGTTAGTAAGTGCTTATCAGCAGACCTCAATTGTCTGCTCCCAGCTTAGAAGAGAGGCCACCAGCAGATCTGGGTCCAATTCCTGCCTTTACCTGAATCTAGTCTGTTCTTCAGATCTCTGAAGGTAATGTTTCCCACCTTACAAGAAATACTGGGAAGATAAACTTAGTAATTGTGTGATGTTTTGCACTGATGAGGGCCATCTAAGGACCTAGATTGATTGACAGGCAACAGAGACCAAAACTGTATAAAGTATGGTCTATGCAAGTATGTCACAGAGCCAATACAGATCTGGCTATGTTACAAATTGTCAACTGTCTCAATACAAACAATTCTTTTTAATAAGTGTTTGCAGTTTGTCCATGTCATGTAACAATATAGTGCATTGTTGCAGAGTTTGACATCAGACTAAATTATAAAGGATGTAATTTATAAGGTAGTGTCAGGTGCCTCTGTATTATTTATACCAATTTCCTCAAGTTCTAAAACTAGAATCTCTCACCTTTTGACATGCTTATGGTTAACTCTTTAAAGCCCTGTTTACAAAGAGTTATCCATGCCTTATAGGTTAATGTTTTACATTCCCGTTACTCTTCTTTTAACTTTTTAGACCCTCCGAAGACATATACCCAGGATGGAGTCTGTTTGACGGAATTGGGGATGTCTCAGTTGCAGAGCCTAACTGTTACAGTACCAAGAAGAAAACGGACAAAACCAAAGCTTAAATTGAAGATTATAAACCAGAACAGTGTGGCTGTGCTACAGACACCACCAGATATCCAATCGGAGCACTCAAGGGATGGAGAGATGGACGACAGTAGAGGTAGTGGTCCATGTGTGCCATGTTTCTTGTTTGAACTTGTGTGTTTCAGTAGATGTATATATTGTATCCTTGTCTGTGTTTGTGTTTCAGCGCAGTGCTGTTTGGCTAAAAGAAGGACTAATTAGACAAAACCTGCCTTGTCAGTGTTCATATCTGTCCATTTCAAGGAGATGGACCTATTAGCCATTTTTTCCATGCGTCATACCTCTTATATGGAAACCACCTCATTTAAGGCCAGCAACTTGGGAAGTGTGGATTGTGTGGTCAAACTGTGCTAGTTTATGTAGAATCCACTGTGCATGCTGATTAATATATTGTGGAATATAATCTCGCTAACCCACAAATGTGAAAGTCATGAGATAAGTAACACAGGTGTCTGTTACAAGTGGTGTGTCGGCATACCACCTCATCATAGTCTAAAGTGCTTTCTGTTTATACAACATTGCCTTGTTGTTAATCAGATTAAATGCCATAAGAAGCTTTTTGTAGATATAGAGAGTGCTTGAGATAGCAGAGTGGCTTAACCATTGGTGTAGTTTCCATGTTCAGTTGTTGATATAAGCAAGTGTTCTGCTGGAATATCCCTAATTGTAGTCTGCTCTTGGCTGGAAGAAATGTGTGGAGTTTTTGTGTGTTTGTTTAAGATCTCTAAAGTTAATGGAGTGGTCACTTTTCTCTTGCCTCCTTTCCAATTCAACAAGATTAAGGCTAGGAGATGACAGGAGACAGGTTTAAAACTAACAAGACAAAGTCCTCTTTTATACAGCGCATAGTTAACTTGTGGAGCTTGTTACTCTAGGAGGTTATAGAGATAGATTGTATACCCAGGTTCAAAAAGGGACTAGCCAGATTTATGGATGATAGCTATTAAATGGAACAGCCAGGGAAGCATCTCGAACTAATGATGGTGGATGCCAATGAAGGTGATAGATCACCCTAGAACAGGGGTGGCCAAAATCCAGTCCATCAAGGGATTTTATCTGGCCTGTGGCATGTCCCTTAGCCCTACCCAGGCTGTGGTACATGTGGCCGGTCCCTCCACCCCGGACACGCAGCAGGACGAGGGCAGTGTAGCAGCAGCAGCTCCTTCCAGCTGCTGCTAGTATTGTCACTGGTGATGGACCCAGCCCTGCTGCCCGGGCACCCTGGCCCATATACCCCGCACCCATCACTGGAGGTGCCAGGCAGGCAGGGACCCCAGAGGCAGGGCGTGCTCAGCCAGGTGGATGGGATAAGGCCGCAGGCCAGTGGGGAGCAGCTTCCAGAAGCAAAACAGACAGGATCTGGAGGTGGTGACAGCGCAGGACAGGAATGCTAAGCAGATGAGCACAAGCTCAAGCTTGTCCTTGCTTGGCTGATTCCTCCAGCCCTACTGTCCAGTCCCGCTGCAAGGAGGTCAGCACTGTAATATATACATTTATTTTTTAAATTGGGTGCCATTGTATTCACGTTAAGCTATGGAGGGGTGCATTGAGTCCAGTGCAGGGTGCCTTGAGTCTAAAAAAATTGAGAATCATCACTGTGCATAGATATGCCTGCTCCTTCAGCTGGCCACTGGGACTTTTGAACAGTTGTGCCCTTCCCAAGCACATATACACTCTGGAAGCTCCCCTTTGGCAGCTGCTGTCGAATGCTAGTACTTCTGGTGACAGAAGTAGTCCCTTGTCTGACCTCCTATATTATCATAGGCCCTTACATTTCACCTTGTTAACATTTTATGGAGCAACAACTTGTATAAAGCACCAGCAGGCATCTCATTTTAACGTACAACCATAAGGAGATGCAGACTCAACCGTTTCCCTTCATAGGTTGTTCCAGTAGTTAATCACTCTCAGGCTATGAACAGACCTCACATTTGCCCTGGAAGAAACCATTTTGTACAGGGACAAAATGCAGTCATTCAGATGTCTGTGTGTTGTCCCAGGACAGACCATACAAAGGTTCATGGGATGAGCAGTGCTGGAAGTTTGTCCCAGGATATCACAACAGTGCATCTGAACATTTGTCCCAGGATTGCTTTATTGAACCAGTGGCAGAAAAGTGGCAGTGCATTCAGCCACTCGCTAAACCTTGATTGGAAGGGCGATGCTTGTACCTACCAGTCCTGGGACTTCTCTGTTTTGGGACAAACACAGGCACAACTTGTTCCGGAGACAAACACAACATCTGTTCCTAACGTCAGTGTTACAGTCTGTGCCTGTTTCCCATTTGAGGTTATCTGGCTTGTCCCTGTGGTGTCTTTTTTCCAGTGGATAAAGAACCCTTTAATACCCTGTATTTTCTACTTGTAAAGGTACTTATGCACCATAATCAAGCCTCCACTCAATCCTCTTTTTGATAATATAACAAGATAGAAAGATATAAAATATAATAGCCACAGCATGTGTGTGGAGCAGCAAGATCTACCTTTGTTTTGCTTTCAGTTCTTACCGTTTCATCTTCATTCTTTCATTAAGCAACTGAGATGCCTTTAAAAATCTTAGTAGGCTTGCTTTTGAAAAATCTAGGCTTGCTTTTGAAAAACCTAGGCTTGCTTTTGAAACTTAGGCATGTTACAGCACATGTCTTTTGTTAATATTTGTAGAACTACACTTCAAAAAGAAACTAGAGAAAATGTAGGGTAGTTTAGCAACTCCATGTGCTGTTGCATATAGAGTCTTTCTGGGACCCAAACAAATTTGGCACACAAGTGTTCTAGAGACGACTCTTTAAATCAGGGGTGGGCAAAATACAAACCATGGGCTGGATCCAGCCCACGGAGGAAGTTTGACCGGGCTGTGGCAAGTTGCTCGGTCCCACCTGGCCCAGGTGCTGCCCGGTCATGCTACATCCTGCTGCTTCCTAGGCACGCAGCGGGGCTGGGCGGTTCCACGGCTGGACTCCCTTTCTCGGCACCCCAGGCAGCAGCAGCTCCTTCCAGCTGCCACCACCACTGGCCCCAGCCCTGCGGTACCAGCGGAGACCCACACATGCAGCCCCAACCTGGCGTGCCCCGCTTCTGCTCTGGATTTGCCTTTCCAAGCTCAGCAGTGGCAGCAGCGGCACCCAGGCAGAAACCGTTGCTCAATGTGGGGGGAAAAGCATTCCCTCCCCATCACTGCTGCCGGGCAGTTCTTGATGCAGCCACCCGGGGCCTGGGCCACACCAGGCTGCCCTGCATCATCACTGCCTGGGCTGCCCCGTGGCTACTCTGTACTGTCACCGCTGCTGCGCTGGATAGCCCAGGGTTGGTGGTGACAGCGACAGGACAGCCCGGCGTGGCATGGCGTGGTGTGGGCTCCGGGCGGCTGCACCAAGAACTGTCCAGCAGCAGCCAGGAGGAGGGACCACTTTTCCCCCATGCCAAGCAACAATTTTTGCCCGGCTGCTGCTGCTGAGCCTGGATAGGTGAGTCTGGGGCAGGCATGGGGCATGCTGAGTTTGCACAGAAATCTGGGGGGGGGGACACACACATGCCTCACCATGCTTCTCCCGGGTGTGGGGGGGGAGGTGTGACGTGGTGGGCAGCCGTCCACCTCACTCCATGGACAAACTGCCCACAGCTCTGTCCCGCTTTCTGCCCTGGCCCTGCGTCTCATTCACTGCCCTAGCTGGGCACTCCTTCCCTTACCGTGGGGGCCTCGATCTGGCCCCTTCCCCCATTCTCCTCCCCCTTCACAGACTTGCCTGCAGGGCGCTGCTCTCCAAGCTGCCTGGCTGCATTCCTGGCCACGTGCATGTGTGCAGCTGCCCGCATGTATGTAGCATATTGTATTTATCGTTGACAATGTCGGCTACATGGGCCAAAAAAAGCCAACAACCGATAATGTTAATTTTCCTTTTATTGGTGCTGACCTGATGCAGCACCGATATATGGGTGTACCTCTAATTCTTTTGTCCTCCTCCTTTTCTAACAAAAATACAGCAGTTTGTACATTAAAAGAAGAAAAAAAACCTTACCAAAACAAAACAGTGTACCCACAACTTTTCTTTACAGAAAAAGGCCATATGTGATGCGTGTTAATCATGTTGCCTACTCATCCCTTGGTAGGCACTGAAGTGCTAGAGTGATGAAGCAACCTAGGAATCTAAATTAAACAGAGTTATGTGGAATCTTGTATTCATGTAGATGGGCTGTTTTACCTCCCAGATCATCAGCAGGCTTTTGGGAGGTGCATATGCTGGTCTTTTGTGTGTATTGATAGAGTGTTTTTTTTAAAGAAACAATGAAAATTAGGCATGAAATATCTTTTTGGTGCTTTTGAAAATCATAACCGTATAGAATGTGTGCAAGCATTTTTATCCATCTCTTTTCTGGTTCAGTTTATACTTCTTGTCTTTTCTCCAGAAGGTGATCTTATGGACTGCGATGGAAAATCAGATTCCAGCCCAGAACGGGAAACTGTGGATGATGATGCAAAGGTGACAGAAGGAGCTGATGGAATCAAGAAGAGAAAGAGAAAGCCATACAGACCTGGTAGGGGACACAGTGTAGATGACTGTCACTTGGTTGTTATATTTATGTTTTCCTACAACAGAAATATTCCATTGGCTTAGGATAGGAGCATTAAAAAGTCTACTTAGGAAACGCTTTTTCAGACTGTTCTTTCCTTACTGTACAGTATGCCATGTTTTTTCTATTTTGGTTAAACATACCTTGCAGTCTTATTATCAAGTTGTGCTTTCCTGGTTTGCAGTATAGCACCCAACCTTCCTTTATGGTGCTGTTACGTACCGGTGTATAATTCAGATCAGCTACATACTATTTACTTATTTAATTTGATAAAATTATTCATGTTGTTTATCTAATTAAATATACTTGTAACATGTATATGCAAACATATATACAAATATATACTGCTTTATTGGTGTATACGGCTCAGTGAAGTAAATGTATGAATTGTTTTGTTTTTTAAGAATGCTTGGGCAAGTATCTTAGGTGTTTTCTCAAATACATGATATGGTTAAATTTCAAACTGCCTGGATTTGAGTCAGAATTTTTAGTCAGTTTAATTGTTAGATTGATCATTTCCTTTTCATTTTTGAGAGAGTTAGTAATCACAAGTGCTCATTAGGGAATTCAGTCAAGCATTGTTATAATGGTTAAAACAATTTCTGAGATAAAAGCATATATAACTCCTAATAAAGGTGTCCAGCTGTTGTGCATGGGGATTCTGAATTTTCCCTACTGAATAATAATGGGAGACTTCTCTGGATACTTTGGGATTCCTTAGGAATTTTTTGTTGTTTTGGTTCCTCTTGGTTTTAGCTGCTACTCCTGTGGCTATGTCATATTTCCAAAATCCTGACATGTTTTGCTAACTACAAGCATATTCATTGATATAAGAAGTCCTTAGTTGTTAGATGCCTTGGTAAAATTATACATGGCAGTCATTGAAAAGTCCTGAAGTTTTTGAAACTCAGTCAGTTATCTTAGGCTTTATTTGAATTAGAAGGGTTCAGAGTTGTACCTTTCTAACTGTCCTAGCATAGTTAAAGGGACACAGCGCTTATAGTGTGGACAGTTATACGGATACAAATATGCTTATATGGGTATAGCTTCTGTGTAACCATATGGAAAGGGAAATAATTTATAAGGGTGCTTTCCACCAATTTATCCAAATGATTTTGCCAGTGCTAGAGCACTATACTGCTCTACCCATATCATTTAAAAAAAAAAAATCAGAGCCCAAGCAAACAAATTATATTGGTACAGAAACTACATATAGCCTTGGTTTTTTAGAAAATGTACCTCTGTTTTGAAGAAGCCAGCCCCTCTGCTGGAGGGGCTGGACATTTTTAAGTCAGCCGGTCCAGATGATCTCCACCCTAGAGTTCTAAAGGAACTGGCCGGGGTCATTGCATGTCCCCTAGCGCAGCTTTATGAGCACTCGTGGTGCTCTGGAGAGGTGCTGGAGGACTGGAAGAGGGCCAGCATGGTTCCCATCTTCAAAAAGGGGAGGAAGGAGGACCCGGGAAACTATAGGCCAGTCAGTCTTACCTCGATCCTGGGCAAGCTGTTTGAGAAAATTATTCTGGCACACATCCAGGAGGGACCAGCAGGGAAATGCATGCTCAGGGGCAACCAGCACGGGTTCATCAGTGGCAGGTCATGTCAGACCAACCTGGTGGCCTTCTACGATCAGGTCACTAAATCATTGGATGCAGGGGTAGCAGTGGATATAGTCTTCCTGGACTTCCTGAAGGCTTTCGACACTGTCTCTCACCCCGTTCTCATTAGGAAACTGGGGGACTGTGGCGTAGACACCCACACAGTCCAATGGGTCGCCAACTGGCTAGAGAGCCGCACCCAGAGGGTGGTAGTGGATGGGTCCTTCTCGGCCTGGAAGGACATGGGCAGTGGGGTCCCGCAGGGCTCGGTCCTCGGGCCCGCCCTGTTCAACATCTTCATCAGTGATTTGGATGAGGGGGTGCAAAGCACCCTGTTCAAATTTGCTGATGACACCAAGATGTGGGGGGATGTGGGCACAATAGAAGGGAGCAACAGGCTACAGTCGGACCTTGACAGGTTACAAGGATGGGCAGAGGAGAACAGGATGGGGTTCAACACAGACAAGTGCAAGGTGATGCACCTGGGGAGGAACAACCGGCACCATACCTACAGGCTGGGGAACTCCCCTCTTGTCAGCACGGAGGTGGAAAAGGATCTTGGAGTCATTATTGACTCCAAGATGAACATGGCTCGGCAGTGTGGGGAGGCAGCTAGGAAGGCCAACTGTACCTTGTCGTGCATCCACAGATGCATTTCAAGCAGGACCAAGGAGGTGATCCCCCCCCTCTATGCGGCACTGGTCAGGCCGCAGCTGGAGTACTGCGTCCAGTTCTGGGAGCCGCACTTTAAGAGGGATGTGGACAGCATCGAGAGGGTCCAGAGGAGGGCCACTCGCATGATCAAGGGACACCGACCAGGAATAGCGGTCACAAGCTGGTGGAGGGAAGGTTCAAGTTGGACATCAGGAGGCGCTACTTCACGGTCAGGGTGGCCAGGGTCTGGAACCAGCTTCCAAGTGAGGTGGTGCAGGCTCCCACCCTGGGGGTTTTTAAGAGGAGGTTAGATGACCATCTTGCTGGGGTCGTTTGACCCCAGTACTCTTTCCTGCCATGGCAGGGGGGCGGACTAGATGATCTGCCTAGGTCCCTTCCGACCCTAGAAACTATGAAACTAGGAAGTCCTTGTATTTGTAAAACTAAAAAATGTCTTAATTTCTAATGGCTTTTTCTTTTTAGGAAAATAAATAAATCTGTTGGTTTCTAATCTTATGTGGAACCGTAATCTGTTCCTGCCTGCTGAAGTTTTGCTTTCTTGTTAGGGATCGGTGGATTCATGGTACGCCAGAGGAGTCGTACTGGACAGGGAAAAACCAAGAGATCTCTCTCCAGGAAAGATTCTTCTGGCTCTGTTTCTGAGCAGTTGCCTACCAGAGATGACGGTATGTATTTGTAAATTACTGTCAGTGCTTAGTAGAGTAAAATTCGTGACTTTAATTTTTATCTATTTCTGTGAGAAGTGTGGCTGCAAAACATGGTTACACTATTAATGTGTGTGTGTGTGTGCGCGCGCGCGCACGCATGAAGAGTATACTATTTGTATGTTAACAGTAGTGTCCACAATTCACAAAGAGGAACTGGAAACTCCGTGAAACAAGAGAGGGTTCCAGGCTGTTGAGACACAACCAGTGCCGTAGCATGGGGCAGGGGGGCGAGCGGGGCGACTGTCCCAGGCACGAAAGCGAAGGGGTGCCAACAGGCGCTGCCCAGCTAGGGTGGGACGCAGGACAGAGCCATGAGTTGTTTGTGGGGGCACGGGGACAGAGGAAGGGTGGCTCCTGCCACTCTGTGGGCTCCCAGGCAAGCTTGGGGGCGGGGGGCATGTGCCACCTGGATTTGTGCACAGGGAAAGGGTGGGCTGCTGCTGCAGGCTTTGCCCCAGGCACCAAACTTCATTGCTGCAGCACTGGACACAGCAAAGAGAAGCAGTGTGGATCAGTAGATTAAGCATTGACCTGGAAGTCAGAAGATCTGGTTGTAGACCCACGCCTGCCATTTACCTACTATGTGTCTTAGAAGAAAATAATTCACTTCTCCATGCATTTGTATCTCTCCTTCTTGTCTGTCTTGTCTGTTTAACTTTTTTGCTCTTTGGAGCAGGAACTGCCTATTACTTTGTTTGAATAAAGCTCAGCACGATGGGGAGGTTGATCTCTGTTCCAGCCTCTAGGTACTATAGTGATACCTACAAAGCAATGAAAAAAAGTTAGACCTCTTCTTTACATTTATAAGGGTTTTAGGAGGTCAGAACATATTTCCATTGGAAGTGCAGACTAAATGAAATTACAAGGTGGATATATAACTGGTTACACCATCATACTCAATGGGTAGTCATCAGTGACTCAGTATCTAGGTGAGAGCAGGTATAAGATGGAGTTCCCCCTGGGTCTGTCCTGGATCCCACATTGTTTAATATCTTCATTGATTTGGATGATGGGATTAAGTGCGCACTTAACAAATTTGTAGCTGACACCAAATTGGGTGGAGTAGCAGATATTCCAGAGGGTAGGGTTCAGATCCAGAATGACCTGGATAGATTGGAGAAATGGTCTGCAATCAATTAGACGAGATTCAGCAAGGACAGGTTCAGAGTTCTCCACTTGGGATGGAATAATTGCATGCCCAGATAGAGGCTGGGGAATGACTGGCTAGGCTGTAGTTCTGCAGAGAGCTCCCCAGATTGCTTCCCCGCCCATCCCCATCCCCCACCCTCTCCCTGAGGCCCCCGGATTTCTGCCCTGCCCTGCCCATCCCCATTCCCTGCCCACAGCCCCATCCCTCGCCAGCTCCCCCGATGGCTGCTCCACTCGGCCCCATCCCTTGCCTACCACCCAAGCCCCCCGATGGCTGTCCCACCTAGCCCCAGCATCCCAGCAATTAAAAAAAAAACACCCCCAAATTAAAAAAAAAAAAAAAAAAAAAAAAAGCAAAAAAAAAAAGCCCTGCACTCATTGGATACTACCAGCTGCTGTCAGGGTCACTGGGGCTTTGTGGCAGAGCCCCCCTGCACAGCACAGGGCCCGGGTCACAGCTGCAGCAGCCCCAGCTGCCTGACAGCGCACGGAGCCGCGCAGCACCCTGCCGACCCCGGCCACACACGCACAATGGGCCAGTGGCAGTGCAGGTGCCAGGCAGCCGGGGCCCATTGCCCCCTGCTGCCTCCCCCAGGGCTGGGGCAGTGATCGGGGAGCCCTGCTTTCCCCCCTCTGCTGTGCAGGGGGGCCCTGCCACGAGGCCCCACAGCCCCTGCTACTGCCGGTGAGTGTCAGGCTTTTTTTTTTAAAGTTCTGGAGGCTGGGGCCAGGGTGGGGCAGCTGTGTGGGGGGGCTGGGAGTGCAAGCAGGGGATGGGGCCGGGTGGGACACTGCTGGGGGCATGGGACCCACCCCTCCTGAGCAGCCCCCCCACACAGCCCCTCCAAAATACACCCACACCTGCCCACACACCCCATGGCCCCCACATCCCCCCAGCACACACCCTGCATGCCTCGCTGCCAGACAGGATGAGGCCTGCATATAAATGAATTATTATTCACTTAATAATTTCATCTGTGGCTGCAGGGGCAGCTATCCCCACTTCCTGGTTACTGAAGGGGTCAGAGGGAGCTCTAACTGCTCTGTGGTAAGAAAACCAAAGGCAAACAGCAAAACATAGGTATTTAAAATTCATTTTATTATGATGATAGAGACACTGGTAGGCTTCCAAACTGCTTTAACACTAGATATATCAATAAAACATTGCCCAACTAATTGGTATCTCTCAGTCTCTCTCTACATGTAGTGGTCTTTTGTTTTAATTATGGAAGAACACGGATTTCGGATATTTTACAGAGTAACTTTGGGATTTTTTTTATCAGGGATTTTTCAGTTTTCAAATAGGAAACACCAGAATTCCTGCTAGGGAGGCCAGTGGCAGGACTCAGGTAGAAGAGCCTGCTCAGAGCTGGCACCTTGGACCCAGCTGGAGGTGGCTGACCTCCTGGTTAATTGGGGCCAGGAGGACATACTTTGACAGTTCAAAGCAGGCCACCACACTGGGAACATCTTCTGGGTGATAGCTGTCCAGATTGCAGAGCAGGGGGCACACATGGCAGTAGTGCCACACAAAGGCCAATTCTGCAGCCACTGGCAGCCGGCCCAG